>NC_088792.1:38361523-38667844 GCF_011386835.1 Chrysemys picta bellii | reverse complement strand
TCCCTTCTGTCTCTGCTGGCTGTGCTGCCTCTCCTTGCTCCCTCTGTTGGGGGGGGAAGGGCTGTGTCCCACCTCTCCCTCTCTATGCCCATTCATAAGCCGACCCCCTTCTCTGGTGCTTCCCTTTTTCACTAAAAAAATTCGGCTTATGAACAAGTATATACGGTAAGTTACTCAGCAAAATAAAACAAAAACACGCAAGTCTAAGCCAAATACAGTAGGAAACTGAACACAGATAAATCTTACCCTCATAGATGTTCCAATACATTTCCTTCACAGACTAGACTCCTTTCTAGTCTGGGCCCAATCCTTTCTCCTGGTACAGCCCTTGTTCCATCTCAGGTGGTAGCTAGGGGATTTCTCATGACTGCCGCCCCTTTGTTCTGTATGCTTTACGGAGGGGCAACAAATACATTCTTTTTATATTAAAATCTAAAGCTTTTTATGTTTTTATAACCCAGGCTGATTTAAGATCAACTATTTTTTGTTCTTAGTTTTATTTTATTGTCAGGGACCATGTTTGATGGCTCAATAGAGATGTTTAACTTGAGTTAACTAATTGTAAATTATTATTTGTATTACAATAGCACCCAGGTGATCTAGTCACGTACTGGGACCACATTGCACTAGGCACTGTACAAATAAAGTAGAAGAGAAGAGAACAGAAAAGAGCTTACCATTTTTGGCTCCCGAGGACAGCGTTATAGCTATTCCATAGCTAAGCCAGGACATTTAAGTGTGTGGTTGACCCTGGAATACTTTTGCACAAAATGGGGCAAAGTGCTCTGAAAATGACAAGGCTTGTCTTCAGCCTCATCTTCTTCACTGAGGTGGACTTCAACCAGATTAACTGAAGTGGAGGTGTTAACATGAATTTTACCCTAGGGAAAAGGTCATTATTAGGTCAGGGTTAGTTAATATGTTGCCTGAGTGGGAAACCACAAACGCTTATGTCTTGGAACAAAGATTTGTGGACTGTCAAGACTTATGTACAAATGTGTTAGTAAGTTTAATTAATTGGCAATTAACTCAAGTTAAAAACTAATGTAGACAAATCCTGAGAATTGATGCGTTTGCCCTGAAAAGGGCAGCTCATCCAGTACTGTTCCTCAACCTTCTCTTTTTTGTCACAGAAGATGAAAAATATTTTGGGTTCCATTTAGTACTGACTCTGGTTTCAGTGTGAAATTTGCTATGGAGAACAGTAGTTAAGAGGCCAGAATATGTAAAGTGTGTTTCAAATAGCTATTATCACTATTATTACTTGTATTTCACCACTATGCAAGAGACATTTTCCTAACATATATGAAGGTAATTAAGCGGACTACATTTTTCTTGGCTTTTGAACCATGCTTAAGTACAAATTTGAGACGTTCTGTAGCATATATACAGCCATTTCTTTTGTGCATTTCGGGTTACCAATGTAGCAAGCCAAGAAAAAGTAGGTAAGCACTAATTTCTCCTCTTGTTCTGGAACTCATAATTCTTGGTTTCTATTAAGCAAGCTGGAAGAAAAATGTCACAATTAAGTGGTTCATAAATATAACAAATTATTATTTGTCCATTTAACTGACTCCATTTAATTGAACAGGAATTAAAATATAGTTTTTAATTGAGTATTACAACCTAACTGGTAGCACTTAGCCAAAGTATTAACTCATTTTTTTTTTTTTTAACTGTTAGGTGTTTCAAGGCAATTGTTTTAAAGCAGAAAAATATGAAAAGCACTTCAGTAAATTTCATTATTGGACATGAAGGCATGTAGACCAAATAAACTACAGGTTGAAGAGATAATTAGGTTTGGCCTGCGATGCACACGTTAGCCTTGAGACAATTCCCAAAGAAAGGAATTTTCACACACTTTTTTTGAATAGTCTAATTGTATCTCAAAATGCTGTATCAGTAAGATCTTTTTAAAAATACAAAATTATACCTATCAAATGGACACACAAAAGGTATTTAGCCAACATATGTGGTAAGAGATTTGCAATTTAATATATCTTAATTCTTTAGAGAAAAATGATAATAGGGCTTAATTTTCACTAATACACAAATAACTATGTAATACACCTTTCAGCAACAGATTGTGGATAGTGGTTTGTGTTTTTGCTGTTTTTTTTTTTTTTAAGGGTTAGAAAGAAGTATTATTTTTAATTTTTTGTCCAAACTGTTGCTCAGATTTGCAAATAGAGAAGAGAAGCACAAAGACAGAGATACATTTGTTAAATCATTTCAACTAAGGCATATTTTTTCCTCGCAAGGCAACTGAATTTGCACCTTGGCATATTAAGTAGCCATTTTCATGCAGCTATAATTTCCCATACTATTATTTTTTTATATTTCATAGGGCCCATAGGTTCACTTCCATTAATACTGCATGTTATAGATCCTTTGGAAATGTTAACATATTATACAGAATAATATTTCATGAGCTAATTTTAACTAATTTCCCCACATTAGAGTTGGTTGATGAAGTTAATTCTATTGCTGTCAGAAAGGTCGCAAAGAAGGTTGACAGTGAACTAAAGAGCAACTCCTTCACCACTCTCTATAGGTGTAAGAGCTCTGGATGCAGTGGAGTCAGTTCCGTTATGTGGAGCAAGATGGTAGAAGTTAAAAATTCTTGTTGGAGGTGCTGGCCCCTATTTGCTACAGAGATCAACTCTGCAATGGTCCCTAGCAGACTTCCTCACAGGGAGTTCTGGAGTGGAAGGAGTAAACTGGGATCTGTGACTAAGCAATATTTGACTTCATATCCAGAAATCAATTTATTGCCCATAAAAATGTCTAGTGTATTTTTAGGTTGATAGTTTTCTATTTTAAGAAGTTTAGAAGATTTGATTAAAGCAAGTTCCACACATTCCAGGCATTCTATAATCTTGTGAGCTAAAATTCTTACTGGAATTTAGTATCCTAGATGGACTATCCCAAATTCTATCATGTGTTATGTTTCATGACTAAGAATAAATGGCAATCATGATATTTGTTAACATCTCATTATAACATAAAAATGTGATTTTACAAGTTTTCATAAATGCACAAAATATACAAAAACTAATTTTTTGAATAGCCGCTCAAACAGTTTCTCTTTCTTGGGAAAGCAGTGTATCAAATTGATTGCTCCAATGTTTAATGAAAATGGCAATAAGGGCAACAACTTTTTAGTATATAAAATACAACAAATATGGTTGACATATCTCAAATATACCAATATTACCATACCTTTCTGAAAGTGTTTTGTCTACCAAACTACAACACAGAAATAAGAAGAAAAAAATCCCTTTTTCAGGGGGAATGCACTTGATGGCATTGTGTGTATAATCATTTTCATTCTCCCCTACATAGTCACTTTCCCATGATTGTGGGAGCCTTCATAGGGAACAGAAAAACTTAAGGCAGGAAAAACTGTCATAAAGCGCCAAAATTATTGCGATCTCAGGGTCAGGTGTAGCAACTGAAAATCCTTCTAAAATATATTTTAAACTATTTAGAATTCAGGTTGATAGTATTGTTTTAATAGATCTGTTACAGTATAGAACTATTTTTCAACAGGAACTATAAACATTACCTACTTACTCTCAACACTGAAGTGCTACCCATTTTTTTTTTTTTATAAACATGGGCCAACTGAGGTAGAAAGATTAACTCAACACTTACTCAAGTCCAGAGGAAGTCAGTGCTACAGCCAGATTAAGAATGCAAAAAAGCTAGCTTTCAGGCCTGTGCTCAGACTTTGACTTCGCTGATATACATAAACTAGAGAGAGCTAGGTCTAGTATTGTATGCTGTATGTTAGATTAGGCACTTAATATTGAAAAAAATGCAGCTTTGCTTTGTGAAAGCCTAAAAGCTGTAAAAAAGTCAATAGTTCTTCATCAACACACAGGTTGCTGCTGAAATGCTTCTGATGTCAGAAGCACAACTCCAGGTAAAGGTGACTCAGTTTAGGGTTTTTTCTGATCTCTATGCATGACCATTGTATGTTTCTTTATAAAAAACAGTTTCTTTTGAAGGGCTGAAATATAACAGTTTCAGGGAAGGGGGCCCAAATTCATCATGCCCTTTCACATGCTGTGCCATTATTAGAAGTTTCCTCCTCATTTGTAGGCTTGGACCGTGATTATAATTGGCAAGAAATTTTCATATAGGATGATTTAGGTTAATCACATGGGCCCCAATTCAACAAAACACTTCAAATGTGCTTAACTTTAAGCACAATGAGACTTAACTGGGATTTGTATGCATTTAAATGTGTGCTGAATCAGGGCTTTGATAACTAACGGTCAGATTTTCAAAATTGCTTCCAGAAAGGAGAGGGAACGAGAAGGGCACAGGATGGAGCTGGGCCCTTCCTTGATTTCACTACATCCCATTGGCCAGCTAGTAGCTGAACGGCTCTCATACTCTCCTCTCCCCCAGCGCGGCATCCCTGTGCTACTGGTGCCCCTTGCCTCTTCCTTTATCCCACCCTCCCTTCCTGTAGTATAGATAGTGAACTATGTTTCCGGGACACCCAAGGTCTAACTGATCGCTTTTGGGGGCAGGTGGGGAGGGGAGGGGGAGAGAAATCAGAGAGGAAATTTTCCCACTGGGCCAATGAGGAGGTCCAGTGGGTTTTTCCATCTTTCTGGCAAAACTGTGAAGTCATAGTTAGGGTTAAGAAAATTAAGATTTAGAAGTTTAATATTAAAAGGATAATATAGGATTATGTAGCTCCTCACAACGTGCAGCTGGTGTCCAATGCGGCGTAAGGCTAAAAAGGGCAGCTCCCTGAGGCAAATAAGGCCTGGGATTTTTGCTGAGGGACCTTGTGCCTGTAAGGGAAGACCTGAAGTCTTGCAGGCTAAGGTCCCCTCTTTTGTAATCCTTATTCTGCCTTTCTGGGGGTAGGCTCAGATGTCTATCCTGCGTTATTGGTTAGATGCAATACTGTAACCCTCCATTGGACCCAGTTAAGTGCCTGGTATGCGAGATAGGTGGGCATAAACTGCCCTTACCCAGTGTTAAGAAGTGATAATAAAATTTCAGCCTGCCACTTAAAATCCATTCCAATGTCTGTCGTTCACCTGCATGTCATGAACAATATGACTTTGGTTATAGACAACTAATTTGAGCTTTTGGGATATTTACAATGTAAAAAAACCGACTAAATTAGCCTGAAAAAAATTCTTAAGACTAAGATTAGTCTTAAATTTTCAGGGAGAAATACCAGGTTAAGGCAAACGGTTGTGATAAAGAGATTTTTACTTCTGCTTTCTTTTCAAGACTTTCAATCCTAAACTTTTATTTAATGTTAGTTGTTATTCACAGATAGACTGCCTCGAAACATATATTTGTACTTAGTTGTGCCTTACAGGAAATGTAACACCAGAAAGGGAAACTTCCAGGCTTGCATATCAGTCCTGCACCCATCTGTTTGTCATCTTGCTACCTCTGTGACAAGATTCAATTCCGGGGAGAAATACTTGAGAAATGTTAGACTATAATTACAAAGAATGTCACAATATAAGACCTAAGAAGAGCTCTTGTCTTTTTCACCAAAAGAAGTTGGTCCAATAAAAGACATTACTTCATCCACCTTCTCTCTCTAAAATACAAAACCCTTTAACACCTTTAGATCAGAAGGTAGCAAACATTTCATCCCCAAAAAGGAGATCTGACCAAGAAGATGGAAAACACAGAGGGTAATGTGGACACTTAGGCTCTGAAGACAAATTAGTGCATTTGCAAAATATCAGCAGTACATAAGAGCCCAATACAAATAATTTGAGTAGAAAGTAAAGTTGTCTCAGCTATCAATTTTTCTTCCTTAAGAATGGCATATCTACTGATTCTCTCCTATGGGTGAGGAGAACAGAAGAAGGAACAGCGGGGAAGTGAGGATTAGAGGAGATAGTAGTTGGAGAGAAAAAAAGGTTTCTCTACTGAAAATGAAGGCATATTGGAGAGATTATAAGGAGCTCCTGAACTACCCGCCTCTCTCTTCAGTGGAGGCAAAAACTTCTGAAAAATGTTAGTGGATAGATGGCTCCAGCTAACTGGTCAGAGAGAGCATGACCCATTCACAGAAGATCAACGGGGCTGCCTCTTGAGAACCAAAAATTTGTAAATGAAAATTCACAACACAATGTGAGAATTCTCAGGATGACAGAAGACAAAGATGTAACAGATACTGCCACATATGCAGAAAATTTTATAGCATATTTGTTAAATTCTGACAGTAACACAATCTGGTCTCTATATGTAAAGGTACAGGATTCTTCTAAGAGGCAGAGATCGGGCAAGTGGACCAAGGTTAATTGATACTTGGGCTAAAGAAGGGATGAAGGCTGCACAGAACGAAAAGTATATATCAAGGATCCAAGTTTATTTATCCCTAGCCCAAGTCCTGCTAGGTCGCTCTGAAAGAAAGTGCACAGCAACACAACACACATTTAAGTTTGATGAGAAACTATCACAATACTTGCTCCCTCAACATCAAAGTCAAGTAAAACAATCAATCACATTTTCTGGGATACTGACTTAGTTGAGACACTATAGTGCAAAAGGTGAAATTTGACAACATAGCACATGTATAGTATGCGGTAGAAAATGAATAATAAGACCTGCTGCTCTTCCTCACTGTACAAAACAAGAATTGATAAGACTAAATACAATTTCAGAAAAAACAATTTGAAAGAATTATATAGTTTGCAAAGTAAATCACTCAAAAGTTAGGAAATGCCAGAATAAAGTTGCCTGTGCAATCTTGATTTGCCCCCCTTCTGTGTATGCATTATAGATCTTTAATACATAATCACATACTTTTTTTCTTTTTTTTTTAAAGCGGGAGTAGACTATTCTCCTCTTTGTGGACAAGCCATTACAGAAGGATGAAACACTCACATTGCCTGCCAGTTTCACAGCTCTATGTTAGACAGCTGAGTAGCACTGAGACTTAGGAATCCTAGAGTCAAATATAGGTTCAGGAGGGGAGAATGCACAAGTAGTTATAAACCCTTCTTCGCCTGTCATTGACTCCCAACCCTACTTAGTTTCCTTCCATGCATACACCTGAGGCTCCTCCCCAGTCCCCCATTCCTGGAGTTTTTTTAGTGGCTGGCAGCACTATACTCTGAAGATTCCATCTGAGTGTGCTCCACCCCACACAACTCCTACACACCAGCTGGACTGAGCATGCTTGATTCCCAACATACCATGATTATACACTATATAGCAAAAGTTGATCTTTGTTAGACAAGATAAACAGACAAACTTTTCCAATCACTTCAGAAACAGGCCAAGGAAACTGAAACAGAAGAAGAGGTGGAAAGGGAAGGATTGAATATGGAATCTTAACTCTTACATGGCAGTTATTCAATTAATGTTTATGCAGTGTCTCTTAATGTATTTGACCTGTTTCTTGTCAAACCCCATAATTCTTGGCTTAGTGATTAATACTATTAACATAGTTACTGGTTATGACAAGTGTATTTCCTCTGAATCCATAATTAGGCTTATAATTTTTTCATAACTCTGTATTAACAAATGTGGTTTATCCTTTGATGTACATCTGTCATAACAATGAAGAAACCTAACTGCAGGTGTAACATTAAAAGAAAATGGAGTAGTATTGTCATATAGGCTGCACAATTGTATAAACTTAAAGAGCTGCTCCGTGAATTAACAGTATTGTATGCTTAACGTTGTAGAATGGGTTGATATTAAGTGCTCTGATTTTTAGAGGTGATGATAAGTACCCACAACTCCCATATCATCTGGATTTGTGGGTATAAGCGGTTTTCCACAAGGAAAACTTGAGAACTGAGAATTAAATTATGCAATCAAACATACCATCTCCTAAGACCAGAGGGAAGCTATCCAAGATTTAATTTTATTTAAGACCTTTACTTAGGTTTCTGCTTAATGCCACGCTCGTTAAAGAATATTAGCTCAATCTCAAAAGGGAGAAGTCTAAGAAGAATACATAATTCTGTTGAATTTAACATCAAATCCAAGAACAACTATTAATTTGCCAAAACATGGTGGCTCCATAACTATTTCAACAGCCAGAGAGGAAAACAAGAGATTAGCCAAAAAAGCCAAGAAAAAAATATTCACTTATAATTGTTGGTATAATATGTGAAACAACCTTAGATTTTTTCAAGTTTGCTTTGTTCATAAAGTTGCTGAGTCAGATGCTGGGACAAAGGAAGATGAAAGAACAAGAATTCACAAGGCACACAAGATTAATGAAAGTGTTGTTAGTGTACTTTTATTTTCAGTAAATTAAGTAGTGTTGAATGATGCCAAATTGACAGCCGTGGAGAGTAAAAACGCTGTTAACTTACCACAGAAACACAGCACAGGCACCATGTTGCAGAGGAGCAGCTTCCCTACATTGCTCCAAACCATTGCCTAGACCTCAATATTTTGTTAATTTCATTCTGCTGCACAGAGAACATGGAGCTAAGGAGCAGAGGAATAAGGAAGAAATGCTGACTGGTTATTCTGGCTTGCACCAGTTCACTAACCCCTTGCATGAGCAATCCAGTCTCCTTGGTCAAGATGTTTAAGACTCCTGTTATAACAGGTATCAAGTTAGGACAAAAACAACTATTTTATTAAAATTACATTTTCAAAAGGTGGTAGGTCAGATGTTTCTTACTCAAGGAGTCACTTATGCATTGTGAATTATGCAATGATTTTTATATATTAAGACTTTCTAGGCTTTCTGCCTCATCATGCTATTCTGTTAGGAAATAGTAAGGAGACTTCTGATGTAATGGGGGCTAATACCACTTTAATGCAGAACACAGTCTTTTTTTTAATATCTTTTCCAGGGGACCAAATTGCTTAGGAGATTGGTAATAGGATACTGAGCTTTTCACCTCTAGGTCACTGGATTCAATATGGCCTAGATCAGTAGTGACTTGAAATCATTACCATTTGATGCGAGTTTGGAGCTTAGGTGAAATGTGTTTGTGGTCACAGACTAGCTCTTAGTGGACCACCCCATAACTGACACTAACGGGTATCTTTCTTGGCAGTCTCAAGAAAGAGACCCTAGATTGATTGGGCATGTAGACTGAATTAACTTCTCAACCCACGGCAACCCCTTTGAATCAGCATTGAGGCACACTGGCATGGGGAAGCTTGTACTGCTGTTGTCCATGAGGTACCTGTCCCATGAATAAACAGGACTTCTTTCTAGTGCTGTCAACTCAGCATAACTGGAACATATATAATAAAAAGGGTAGACTTGTTTCAAATACTGTCTTTATTGTGTCTCTACATAGTATAGTTTCCTTTAAAAGTGTTACAAGGCTAGTTGGTCTTAGGTAGCCTATTAATGCAGAACAAACCAGAAAAAGGCTAATTTATTAAAACATCTGATTTGTACAACATCTTAATCCAGCTAAAGTAGAAGTAGCTCATTCAAGGAATTAACATTTTTTTTAACAGCCTGGAAACTGTATTCAGGTAATCCATAATAAGATGTCTGACTCAAACAAGCAGCATATTACTTGCTACTAAAGAAAAAGCATTCTCAGATTTCAAAGCAGCACAGATGTGGTAAGATTCAAGGCAGAAGAGAGCAGGTGGTGAGGTAACTGACAATTATAAAATGTGCAAGATTATAAAAAGACTAAGATTTATCAGTATCCATTTTTAAACTAAAAATAATAATTTAGTATTTAAACTGTGTTTACATCACCATGTTGTACAAAGAATAACTAATTAAACCTCAACTCTATGAAGGACTACCTACCACATAAATGTTTCACTATGAGCTATCAAATAAAGGCTTCATTACTAAAAATGTTTCTCGGTTATCGATAACGCATCCATGAAATACAGCACTCTGGTAACCAAGGCTGAGAAAAACCAAACACACCACTTTAATCAAGAAGACTACATTACCCAAATGAAACTACAACCTACAGTCCAATAACTGGAAAAGGTGGCCAGTGTCTCAATCCCTGCACCTAACAATGAACTCTGCATACACCAAAATATAAAACTAAATAAAACCATTTAAAATATTTCTTATAGTGTGGGTGGAGTCTGAAGTGAAGTAAGCTAAAGAAAATCCATGTTATATAAGCTCCTCAGCAACGTGGGATAATTTAAATGGTTTTTACTACCCTTGCTTTAGAAAAATTGAGCCAGATGCTCCTACAATTTCAAACACCCAAATACCAACAACGCTGCAGGACAAAATGAAAATAAAAAATAATGAGAAACATGACTTTCTGCCCACACACATTTGGTCCAGCTGCAAAAGATCAGGCACCATCTTTCCCCACCTTTATCTCTGCTTTACAGTGTAAGCAAATATCAAAGAACTGCTGACGTCTCAATGTTAAAATGAATAAGATCCAGAGAATTCATTCTTTATAAAGGTGGAACCTGGAATACTATTTTCTGAGGCCAATGGACTTAAAATAATAAATGACATGAAATGAACACCAGATTCTGGAAGGAGAAAGTTTGAGGTTTGTGAGATAATACAAGGGGTGCAAATCCTGGCTCCACTGAAGACAATGGCAAATCTCACACTGACTTCTGTGGGGTCAAGATTTCACCCAAGAAGAACTGTTTACAGATTGTGCCATGCACATTCACGAAGACAGAAAGTACATTATAAACCACTAAAAATGAAATCAGAGCAAAAAACATCAGAAGAGTATTAGGAAACCCCACTGGGAGAGAAGACATCTACTGAGGAGTCATGACTAAAATGATTCCAGCATCTAATCCAGCACAGGACCCAATCCATACTCAGCAAAAAGAAACCCCAATTCCTACTGGAGCCTCTGGTTAATACTGTAATATACATTTATAACAATTACTGTTCCCAGATGCCCACCTGGAGAATGCAAACTTTATAGCAGTATCATGACGACAGATATTTCAGAATAAGACAGGCATCTGAGAGCAGGTTAGCAGTAGGAATTTACAAAATCCTAATGTAAGATTTACATCTAGTTACCCAAAGCAGAAAAGAGAGCTTACATTAAATGTTAAAAAGTCTTAAAAGGGTTTTGAGGCCACTATCCTGTACTCAGCAACATAGACACGTATAAGGATAAAATGTTATGTCTGGGATGAGAACTCTGCCCCCAAAAGGTTGGACATAGTGAAGTCTGACTCTTGAATGGACAACTCGGACTGAGGAAGAGGAATATTAACCTTAATGACCTTTATGATTGAAATATTCAATTCTAATAAGAGTATTTTTGTCTCTCTGCACAAACAAATTGTGTTATGGATACCTGTGTCTGGCCTACCTAACTTATCTGAAAGACTAGGAGTACTTGTGGCACCTTGGAGACTAACAAATTTATTTGAGCATAAGCTTTCATGGGCTACATCGAAGAAGTGGGATGTAGCCCACGAAAGCTTATGCTCAAATAAATTTGTTAGTCTCCAAGGTGCCACAAGTACTCCTGTTCTTTTTGCGGATACAGACTAACACGGCTGCTACTTTAGTCATTCAAACAATTATATTTGGTAAAAAGAGTTATTTTATTGATGTGCAAACAAGTTCACCCCGCACAAGTTGATACAAGTGATATACTTTTTAGTAGTTTAATAATTAAGTAAATTATTTATTGAGGCTTGGGTACCTGACCTGCATTAATTCTGTGACTATTTCAACTATACATACACACTCACACACTTGCATATATTATATTTTATAAACATAACTGCATCCTGCCCACATTCCCAATCCCCCAGTGCCACACACACATTAAGCAGAGGGAAAAAATACAATGGAACCAGATACTTCTATATGCAATTTTTATTTTGGATTTGGACATGCTCTATGGTTGATTTATTTATGTCATGAGAATTAACAAAAATATTTTTCCTTAGATAGATGAGGACAAAACAGTTGAACAAGATTTTAAAGCATATTAATCATGCAGGAGGTTAGTGCTCATTTTAAAAAAACTGAACAAGACAATGCATCTCAGGCTTCAGATCTCACTAACCACTCAAGATACGTTCTCCTCTATTTACCATAGCCTCAGAATCCCTTTGAGTGTCTCTTTACAGACATCCCAAGTAAATTGTGCAGTTTTACTTCTATCAGAAACTCCTACCATAGGTCCAATTGTAAGATAGTGTTATATACACCCTGCTTATAAAAACCCTGATATCTTTTTCCTGAAATATAGCTATATATAAAAAAAATACATGCAAGTTTGAGCAATAGAAAACATTCTTTTAATCCATGCACTTTGGGAGCATTCTGCCAGTTATATTTCGAGATGTGCGGTCCCTATCTGTATTCCATTGAGGATTATGCACATGGGCCACGCACCCAGAGCTTTTCAAAGTAGTAGTGTCTGTCAGTCCATGCATGCGCCCTTGTACCACCTCATGGTTTCACCCCAGGCGATAAATGGTGGAGCAGATCTGCAGCAGAGGTAAAGTATGACAAGATTGGAATACAGATAGGAACCTCCTCCAGTTACAGGTAAGTAATCTCCTCTTTTTCGAGTGATGGTTCCTATTGTATTCCACTGAGGGTGATTAACAAGCAGTACCTAGATAGGAGGAGGGTGCGAGGAAAATGCCGGAACCATGGAACGGAGGACAGCTGCCCCAAATGAGGCATCTGTTGCAGAGTCTTGCACCAGGGCACAAAGGGAAGAAAAGGTGTGTACTGAACACCATGTAACCGCCTTACATATGCTCATAAATGGCACATCGTGGAGCACAGCCATAGTTGATGCTTGCACTCTAGTGGAATGGGCCCGTATTCCACCTGGTGGGGACCGCCCCAACAACTGATAGCAAAGCATAATGCACCCTGAGACCCATTTTGACATTCTCTGGGTGGAGATGGCCTGCCCCTTAATTCTCTCTGCTATGGCAACAAATAGTCTAGGAGACTTCCGAAATGGCCTTGTCCTTTGGGCCCCAGCCTTTTATCTACAATGTACATCAAGGGAGTGAAGCCACCATTCCTCCTTTGAGATGTGCGGTTTTGGAAAGAAGATGGGCAGATGTATGGGTTGGTTGAGGTGGAAATGGGAAACCACTTTCGGTAGAAATCTGGGATGCAAGCGCAGTGAGACTTTGTCCTTATGGAACGTGGTGAAAGGGGGATTTGCTATCATGGCCCCAGTTAGTCAACCTTTCTTGCGGATATCAGAGGGGTAGCCGTGTTAGTCTGAATCTGTAAAAAGCAACAGAGGGTCCTCTGGCACCTTTAAGACTAACAGAAGTATAGGGAGCATAAGCTTTCATGGGTAAGAACCTCACTTCTTCAGATGCAAGAAGTGAGGTTCTTACCCATGAAAGCTTATGCTCCCTATACTTCTGTTAGTCTTAAAGGTGCCACAGGTCCCTCTGTTGCTTTCTTGCAGAGATAACAACGATCAGGAATGTGACCTTTATGGAAAGAAGAGAAAGGAAGCAGGAGTCCAGCAGTTCAAAGAGCGAGCTCATCAATGCTGTAAGGACTAGGCTGATGTTGCTCTGAGGAGCGATAGGCTGAACAGGAGGATATTTGCAAACAAGACCCTTCCAGAATTGGGCAAAAGGTGAGTGAAAACCAAATGCCCCTCCACAGGAAGGTGGAAAGAATAGATAGCCACTATGTGCCCCTTCATGGAGCTGAGAGCGAGCCCTGAGGACTTCCTAGATAGGAAACAGTCTAAGAGCATCAGGATGCCCACAGCCTCAGGAGCAAGACCTTTCTGCTGGGCCCAGGAAATAAACATGTCCATTTGGCTTGGTAGGATCTCCTCGTGGAGTCCTTCCTGCTACACGAGAGGACATCTCATACTGCCGACAAACATTCCCACGCTAATGGAGGTATTTATCCAAAAACCAAGCTCTCAGGTGAAGTGTCCGTGGATCTGGGTGCCTGAATCTGTCATGTTTTGTGAGCAGTTTTGGGAACGTCGGAAGCGGGAATGGAGGATGCTTCGACATGAAAAAAAGAGGAGGAAACCAGACCTCCAGAGCCCAGAATGGGGCAATCAGGATGGAGTTGCCTTCTCTTGTCAGAGTTTGTGAAGGATCTTGGCAGGCGCGGCAAGGGAGGGAAGGCATAATTGATTCGGTCTGACCAGTCGACAACCAAGGTGTTACCCTATGAATGGGCACAGAGCCCTCCCCTGGAACAGTACTGGATGCACTGCATGTTGGCGTGAGAGGCAAAGAGATTCCTGACCAGGTCCCCCAGCGACCAAAAACGTCTGCGATTACTGTGTTGTGCAACTCTATTCATTGGTCAGTCACGAAGTTCCTGCTCAGAGCATCAGTAATTGCATTTGGAAGATAGGCTGCTGACAATAGCAGTTTGGATTGTAGCAGTTTGGGGCAGAGCCCCCTTGCTCCTGCCTCTGCTAAGTCCACAAAGTTACTCTGAGACCCTGGGATTAGTATCCGCCGGTGAAGTTTATTTACAGGCTTGTTCCCACCACTGTTTCACCACGTACAGTTGGTCCTTCGCCATCTACAGGCAGGAGGGAGGAGACAGCTACCTCCCTGCTTCCATTCCCTGTCTTTTCCCTGTCTTCCTGCTCCTCCCTTTGCTTCCTTCTCCTGAGGCTTTTATTCACCCAGGGCTAATTAGGCAGCAGCTGTTGCTGCCTCCCCAATTAGGGACAGGTTATCTATCCCCCCTAAATGGGAGCTGGCATGACAGAAGGCTGAATCAGTAACCCTTTGCCCAGCACCCCGTCACAAGGATACAGAGGGCATTGCACCACTTCCACACACAGCACTTGAGCCTTGTTGCTTGTTTATGTAGTAAACTGTTGTGGTGGTGTTTGACATGATGAGAACTTGACAAGAGTGGATGGATGGTAAAAAACATGACATGTCCAGCATACTGCCCAAAGTTTCAGGAAGTTGATGTGCATCCTGGCTTCCCGAGCATTCCAAGTTCCTTGCGTCATGTAATCTCCAATGCAACCGTTATGATCATCATGCTTGGAGAGAATGGAAGGAAGAGCATTCCGGAGCAAACTTGGTGCGGCTCTGCCCACCACTGAAGGGAATAGATGACTTCTAGTGGAATGGTGAGAACAGTGTCCACAGGTTGGTGCATAGGGGAGTAGACTCCTTGCAGCCATAGTGGTAGACAGTGGGAGCGCAGGCGAAAGCCATGACAAACATGCATGCTGTCATGTGATTGAGGACAGAGAGACAAGTCTTGCCTGAGACTGAGGGGTTTGATATCACTGAAGCAATCAGGTCCAGTTATGTCTGGAACCTGTCCTTTGATAGATATGCATGAACTCCAGGGACCGTGTTCCACTCCACAGACATTCACATGCACCCCTAGGTAGGAGAGGAGAAGAAGGAGCTGGGATGTCAATTCTTGAGTTTCCCTTCTAGACCGCACTGCCAGCAGCCAGTCGTCCAGGTAGGGCAAGACAAGGACTCCTTCCCCTCAGAGGTGAGCTGCTTCCACAGGGAAAACCTTTGCAAAGGCTCATGAAGCAGTGGTACGTTCAAATGGGAGAACCCTGTACTAGAAGTGCGGAGGACACATCGTGAACCTCAGGAACCATCTGTGGGTCATGTGGATATCAATGTGGAAGTAGGTGTCTTGCATATTGAGAGCCATAAACCACATGCCTTTTTCTAGTGAGGGAATGATGGCGGCAAGCTTGACCATACGGAACTTTGGCTTGCAAATGGAAAGGTTGAGGCACCAGAGATCCAGAATTGGTCTCCATTCCCCCTTCTTCTTGGGCACCAGGAAATAGTTGGAAGAGAACCCTGTGCCCTGAAAGTTTGTGGAGACTTTGAGACAAGACCAGGGTGGGGGATGTGGAGGAGGTAGCGTCATAAACTCGATCATATAGCCAAGACAAATGACCTCCAGGACCCACTTGCCCATTGTTATTGCACTCCATGCTAGCAGAAATGAGATTGAGCTGGCCCCCTAAAGGGATGGCTGTAAAGAGTGTTGGGGTGCAAACTGGTTGATGGCTCTCTAGATGCACTCAGAAATATCGCTTACGTGAAGATTGACTATTCTGCATGGAGGACTGCTCTGGTGTACCAGGCAGACAGGATCTTTCTTCCTTTGGGTGCTTAGGAAGAGGCTCGCAAATGGCAGAACAGGGGAGCTTTGTAGCATTGTGTAGAGAGCAGGCAACAAAATTTTCATTTGGGCGCTGGCGTATAAATGCCCAGCGATCACAGGTGACTCGAGTCTTTCAGTGCGGGTAAGGAATAATCCGTCTTCTGACTGAAGAGGTGTAATTCATCAAAGGTCCTCAATTGTGCTCTGTACCTCCCTAGGAAAGCTTGAGAAGTGTAACCAGGATTTTTTTTTTAAATGACTATTCCAGTCGCCATTGTATACAAGGACGTGTCTGCGGAATCAACTGCAGTCTCAAATATGATTCTAGTGGACAACTTGCCCTCCTCCAAAATAGCTTGGAAGCGGGCACAATCCTGCTGGAGTAGCTTGTCCACAAAGTCCGCCATCTGGCCATAGTTCAAAAGTCAAGGTAGTTCAAAATACGGATCTGGAGGCTGGCAGAGGAAAAGACCGTCCTACCCTCAAGGTCTAACCTCTTCCCCTCCTTGTCAGAGGGGTAGGAGTGTGGATGCTGCTGTTTGGCACACCCTGTGAACCACCAAGGAATTAGGCAGAAGGTGGGAGAACAGAAACTCAGACCTACTGGAGGGGACACAGTATCTCTTTTTTGCCCACTTCATGGTGGGGGAGCACATGGCTGGGGTATGTCACACAGTACATGCCGGTTGGTGAATGGCACCGTTGATTGGTAGAACCATTCTGGCCAGTACCAGTAGATATAAAACGTCTAGCAGGTGGTGCCGTCTGTCCTGCACCTCTTTCAACAGGAATATGAAGAGCATTAGTTATTCTTCTTAGCAACTCCTGAAATTGATGATAGTCATCAGAGGAGAGGAAGGCGTCAACGACACAGCCGTTTCTGGGGACGATGAGGGAAGCCTCTTCAGATCCAGCGGTACCATTGGAGCTGGGCTTACTGATGCATCATCCAGTCCCAGTTCTGAATGTCTACTTGATGAAGGATGGGGCAATAAAATGGGGAACTCCTCCCAGTCAGATCGGGATGGTTCTGAAGCTTGATATTGGGCCACGATCTCCAATATGGCCAACCTTGTTGATCCTGATGCTGCTGTGGCGGTGCCCATGGAGCTGGGTACCAATGGTTCCTAAGCAAAGGCATTGGAGGGTATTGCCACTGCGCCATCGGAACCTTCAGGCAGGCATACCTTTGGAACAGAAGTGGTGGACCATGTTTATCCTAGTCCTTCGACTTGGAGGAACCAGAGTCCGGTACAAATGGAGGTGCCAATGGAACCGACAGAAAGAGGTGTGTTGTAGGAAAATGACCAGAGAGTGTCAGATCTGATGTAGGAGAGGGGGCCCTTTTAGCAGGAAAGTGGACCAGAGCACATGGAAATCTCATTCCTCCAAGGCAAACAATTCATGAGGTCCAGGAGTACATTCCAGTCTCTCTGGAGTCATGGACAGAATTGGAGCTGGTAAGGGATCCTGCCTTGGGACTGACGATTCACAGGCCATCGGTAGAACTGATGCAGGAGGAGTACACTGCTCGGGGACTCGCAGATCCAGCAAGCAATGCGACTTCTTGTTGCTCTTGTGGGCCTTGGAATGCGCCGCTCCTCCATGGCAGGAACTTGTGGACAATGCAGCGTCTTTCTGGGATCTGGAGGAAGACTTACTGCCATGCTTATGCACATTCTTCCATGACTTGTGGCTAGGCCCCTGTGTGGGGTCCACAGCGCTGGTACCGGTGGAACTGGACTGGGACTGCATGGTAGGAGGCACGCTCCAGGACTGCTCAGGAAATAAGACATTCAGACTGATGTATAGGGGTAGGGGGAAGAGGATGATGAGGAAATGAGGGTGGAGGGGGGTGTCCCCCAGCCAGGATCCGACTGCAGCCCCATGGCGACCTCCATGAGGTACTTCTTAAGGCAGAGGGCCTACCCTTCCCAGGTACAGGCAGGGAAGGAAAGGCAGATACTGCACCTGAATGGGACGTGGGCTTTCCCCAAGCAGTAGACACAGCATTAGTGCTCGTCGCTGACAGAAAACATGCGGCGTCAGGAAGCACAGATTTTGAATCTCGGCGTCTTTGCCATAATCCAGTACCCAGGCGTGAGTGCGGGGTTGGGGGTTTGGCGGGAAACCGCCAAAGCAGCACCCCAAAGTTCTTAATCCTAAGAAAGTACTAAAAACTACTACAAAAACAACAAAACTCTGACCATGTACAAGAATAAAAACAGTTTTCCTGTCAGATTTATTTAGTTTAAGTTATATGGACCTTAATTTAACTATAAATCATTCCAAAACTGCAAGTCTCTTCAGCATCTAAAGATTATGCTTTTGTGATGCTACATGTGTGTCACCACATACATGTGATAATTAAGGATGACATGTTGCTAGCAGAGATAAAATTTCTGGGTCCGGTTTGTGTTTAAAAAATTATAAAGATTGCCTAATTCTAAAACTACCTGTGTGCTGAGCACAACTACAAACTACATTTAGACTGGTACAAATATAAGCAATGGGGAGAGATGGAAGATCCTTTCCACCTAAATATGGGGGAGAGGGGGGCAGAGGGAAGAGGGAAATAAGACATTCTGGAGAGAATATCTGCTCACCTTCACTTTTCTCGCGTGGGTACAAAAATGTTTCCCATTATTAATGCAAAGTACACATTGGCTTTTATAGCCATATTTTGAAAATGAGGTTTTGGTACTGGCACCCTGCTGCCTGTGAATGCCAGCTGGGCAAGGTGATAAGGAGTCATACCTCCAATCCCAAGTTCCTGGTCTATTTTACCCCTCAGGGTAAATCATGCTTCTCTGCTGCCCTTTACATATTCTGTCATACCTTAAACATGCTACCCCACCATATATAGCATAAGTTCTTGCTATTAAGTCCTCATACTTGAGGAAGGAAATACACCTCTCAGGGCTCCTCACACAAATTATGCTCACATACAGTAGAACCTCAGAGATATGAACACTAGAATTACAAACTGACCAGTCAACTGCACACCTAATTTGAAACCGGAAGTACGCAATCAGGCAGCAGCAGAGACCAAAAAAAAAAAAAAAAGGGGGGGGGGGCAAATACTGTATGACTAAGCACAATAACAAGCAATGGGAAGTGCAAACGTGTCACACTTTCAATTGACACAAAGCTAGAAATATTTAAAAACCTCAACAATGGTATTAGCCTCAACAACATAGCAGTAAAATATGGTATCGGGAAATCAACCATCACAGGTATTCAGAAAAGTCAGGAAAAAAAATAAAGCCACTTGCAAAAGAAGTCAAAGACAGCAGACCAGTAAAAAGCTGGTGTATTGGATGCAAAGTCGATGCTGCTGATTTTAATAAGGCAATCCATCTGTGGTTTGCACAAGATCAAAAGGCACTACTATAAAGCAGTGTGATGGTTACAGAAAAGACAAAGTTACTCTACCGAGAACTATATCCAGACAAAGGAGAGGACCATTTTAAAGCAAGCCCAGGGTGGCTCTGTTGGTTCAAAAATCGGCATGGAATACAGCAGTTGGGGATGCAAGGAGAGTCACTGACAGCTGACTCTAATGTCACGGGTTAATTTAAAAACATCTTCAAATCATTTATTGAACAGCATGAACTTACCTGGGACCAAGTGTTTAACTGCAACAAGATGGGCCTGTACTGGCACCTGCTTCCAAACAAGACACTGGCAGACAGTTCATAAAACCAGGTGAAGAATTTCAAACCCAGTAAAGATCGGGTCACGCTAATGGCTACTTCTAACACAAGTGGGGATTTCCATCATTCACAAAAGTGTGAAACCTCACTGCTTTGCAAACGTCACTATGCCAGCTCTATCTGTCCATTACTACAGCCAGTGCAGTGCTTGGATGGATAAAGGCATTTTCTCCAACTGTTTTTTAAACACTTTGTTCCACTTGTGAAAGACTACTTTATGTCAAAATCATTACCTATCCAAGCTGTGCTGCTGATGGATAATGCTCCATCTCACCCTGCCATTGAAAATCTATTGATAAAAGATGGAAGCATTTTGTATTTGTTTTTGCCACTAAACATTATAAGCCTCATTCAGCCAATGGCAAAGCATTCTGGAAAACATGAATCATTGATACAAGCTACCATGAGAACTGAATTGGTACGAGGAACAGTGACACTGACAGTGAAAGTGACAAGAAGGAGGGCGAGACCACCAAGAAGTTCCCACACATGCAAGCAGAAGAGTGGCTTGAACAACAGCCTGAAGCCATACCGATGAACCTAGTGATGGTTCAAGAGTTATGCACGTTGGCAGCAAAAAAGCATGTTAGCAACCTCAAGCAGAGTAACAAAGATTTTTTCAAGTCTACATAGTTTATCCTGTAGTACTTAAGCAGGATAGTTAAGTTTGGATACTTTTTTTTGAAATTGTCATAAAGACTAGTGCCAGTATATTTTGCAACAGCATTTTTTTTTAGTTAGTGCTATTTGAATGGACATTTAAATTGGTGGACTTTTGCATTGGCATTTTTTTTCTCAAGGATAACGAACACTAAAAAAAAGCAATTGAAATACAGTACTGTGTTAAACGTAAACTACTAAAAAAATAAAGGGAAAGCTTAAAGAATTGACAAGGTAAGGAAACTGTATCTGTGCTTGTTTCATTTAAATTAAGATGGCTGTAAGCAGCATTTTTCTTCTGCATAGTAAACTTTCAAAGCTGTATTAAAAGTTAATGTTCAGTTGTAAATATTTGAAAGGCCAACCATAATGTTTTGTTCAGCATTAGGAACATTTCAAAGTTACAATCTCCACTCCCAAGGTGTTCGGAACTCTGAGGTTCTACTGTAAGTGTGAAAGGCTGCTGACCATTTCAAGAGTTTGAGTCATGTTAGGTCTGTGGGATTTGTCCTCATCTTTTTTTTCCTTCAATGCTATTTCCCCCCACCTCCCTCCACCCCAACTCTGTCTGCTCTTCTCTAAACAGCATGGTAAATAAATCCACAAGTTCCCCTTTCCAACCTTTTCCTTAAACCCTTTAGACCAATGGCTATCCCCCCACATAAGCTCTAGAGATGTTAGCTGCTATGTCTCCTGCCTGGGTTTCATTAGGAATGATGTCACCTGGTGAAGGACAGGAACTCCCTAATTGCTCTATATTCCTTTGCAGGATATCAGTCCCACACCAAACTTGTGAGTGTCACCCCTCCTCTGAGAGGGCCCCATTCTCGTCAGGCAGGCTGCCCCACCTACAGGCCACTAATGCCAGTGATTTTACCAGGTCACCCTACATCCCTTGGGGGGAAGTGTCCAAGAAAGGAGTGACCTGGGCCTTGCCCCTGAAGGCCCAGGTTTGCAATCCCTCTGTCAGTATCTGCGGGCTGCTGGAGAACCCACCACCAGGGCTGGATTACCCAATAGGCAGACTAAGCACGTGCTTAGGGCACCAGCAAAGCAGGGGGCACCCAAAAAAATGTTTTTTGTTTTTTGTTTTTGAAAAAAAATTGATATTCGATAGTTCAAAAAAAGCATCAAAGAAGTCAGCATGGGAAAAATCAGAACTTTGTTAGACTTCCTTACACTCCACTACACACACTTCCCCCATTTTTCTGTTCTCTTTTTATTACTTATCCCCACCTAAACCAGGAGGGCATCCTACTAATGTCAATCAAAATAATGTGAGGAAATCACATCCTGTCATGTATTGCAATACATTTATGTTTTATTATTGATATATTCTTCTGAGTTACACGTACTTGATTTGTTTTTTTCTCTCTTGTGTATATATATATATATATATATTATATATATATACACACACACGCACACACACACTATTTTTGTGTGTGTGTGTGTGTGTGTGTGTGTGTGTGTGTGTGTGTGTGTGTATGTTGTGTTGAAATCTCTTTCTAATACTCGCTGGGAGGCACATGCAGTGGCAACAAGTGCAATTCTGGAGTCCTACTCAAAGTTTGTGGATGCTTTAGAAAGTATAGTTGAAGACCAATCACAAAAGGGAGAAACTATACGAGAGGCAGAAAACATTGCAAACAAGATGCAAGAACTAGAGTTTGTATTCATGTTGACCACGTGGAATGAAATTTTACAACACTTTTACCACACAAGTCAAGCTCTCCAAGAAAAAGAATTGGATTTGAAAACATGTGCAGACCTCTGTCAATCATTAGCAGACCACTTACACACTTTGAGGAATGATTTTGAAAGATCTGAAGACATATCAAAAGATATCTTGCCTGATACGAACTACAAAGAAACCCAGTCCTGCAAGCGAATCAGGAAAAAACAAGCAAATGATAGCAGTGCAAGAGAAACAGCATTGAATCCTAGAGACAAATTTCACGTATCTACTTACTACGCTATAATTACAGGTTTCAGAGTAGCAGCCGTGTTAGTCTGTATCTGTAAAAAGAAGAACAGGAGTACTTGTGGCACCTTAGAGATTAACAAATTTATTAGAGCATAAGGTTTCGTGGACTTCTAGAAGTGGGCTGTAGTCCACGAAAGCTTATGCTCTAATAAATTTGTTAGTCTCTAAGATGCCATAAGTACTCCTGTTCTTTTTACGCTATAATTGATACACTTGAAGCTCATATAAAGAGGAGAGGTGAAGTGTACAAAGACTTATCTGACGAACAATATTCACAAGGTTCCCAAAAGTTAGTTGACTCATACCCTGTTGACTTGAACATGAATCTCTGTGGAGAAGTACGGCAGTTCCACTGTTATATGCATGCAAAGTTTAATGAAACAGGAAAAATGAAATTCAGTCACATTGATCTTCATGACACAATATTGAAAGATGGAATACAATGTGTATTTCCAAATGTAGAGATCGCACTACATATTTTTCTAACATTGATGATTACTAACTGCTCCGCAGAACACTCTTTTTCTCATCTGAAAAAAATAAAAAATCCTCAGAGAACAATAATGTGTCAGGACAGACTTGATTCATTTTCCCTATTGTGTGTATGGAAGCGGACATGCTTCGTTGAGTTAGCTTCGATGAACTTATCCAGAATTTTGCAACCATAAAATCTAGAAAGAAGCTATTTTAATTTAAGCATACATGCAAGTTTTGTGTCATTTCAAAAAATACAATTTTATTTTACAGCATAGTATTGTTTTTATTTTGAATTACATGTGGGTGGAGGCACCATAATTTTTTCAGTGCTTAGGGCCTCTAAAGGTCTTAATCCAGCCCTGCCCACCACCACATCCTGAAGATGCCTGATGAACTTGTTGACAGATTATGGGAGTGAGGCCCAGGCCCACTCACCTACTCCTTGTCATTCTTATCCACCTCATTGGGGCTTGGACCCTCAATATCCTTAAACTCAGAGCCTGAATCTATCTCGTGGACCGCCTGTATGAGGGGGAATACATTCCTCTGACTCACCACCACCCGCAAAATGAACTGTCCTTGCTGAGGTCCCGGCTCCTGCCCAGCTGCTCTCCTCCTCTTCTGACTCTCCTTCTGGGCCTGTTGCAGGCCATTGATCCTTGTCTGATCTCCCTTCCTGTGAAGGCTGAGCACATCCTCCCGCATGGAGACTGCACTCCCAAGCCCACAAATTCCTGGAAAAGCTGCCCAAATGAACCCTCGCCCGCCTCTAAGGCCACAACTCTCTCTGCCTCCATTAAGGCATAGTGTATCCCCTCCCATGCCTACAGGAGGGCACCCCTACTATCTATGCCCTGACTCCTGCTGCCTCACTGCATGTGGGGGAGGGGGAAGGGATGGTGTAGAAGAGACGGCTTCTGGAGCAGGCACCTGCTGAGTTGCTGGTTGTACCCTTGGCTAAGGCCCCACAAGCCTTTTCCCCTCCCCACACCAGAAGCCAGAGTTGGGGGGGCACACCCATGGCCTCTCCTCCTGTACACATGGGTGGGGGGGGGAGAAGAGAGGAGAGAGACACAACGCAACAGACCCAGCCCTGGCAGGGCTGCCTAAGGACACAGGGCCCTTCCCAGCCACCCTAGAGGCACTGCATGATCCCTAGCCTCTCCCCTCCACAGGTCAGGGACTGGGGAGAGCAGTTTCCCTAGAGCAGAGGTTCTTAAACTGGGAGGGCAGCTCCCCTGGATGGGTGCGGAATATATTCTGTGGGGGTATGAGAAGCTTTGGGGGGGGGGAAGAGGGGGAACATACTGTGCACGTTTTACCCAGAGTGAAGAATAACTAGCAAAGATGATTCCTCCAAATGTATCAGGTCGTCAGATGGCGCTGTGCATTTTGATGGATTTCTGTTAAGCTTGCATAGCATTATACAAAGACACTGCCATCTGTACGTCAATCCGTTTGCTACGATGCACTGTGCACATTAAATTGTAAGCAGGCACCACAATCGCAGTTTTGCTTTTGTTCTTATTACAATGGATTGTTGGCTTGTTCATGCAACAGGGAAAAACTCAAGTAAAAAACAAAGAAGCTGAAACCGATTCAAGTGGAGCCCCACTGCTGCATATGTCGGTACATGTATTTGTGTGGCGGGGGAGAAGTAAAATCTTGCAGACACAAAGAAGGGGGGGGCGCAATAAAATACGTTTGAGAACCACTGCCTTAGAGCTATCTACAGCAGGGCAAGCTCACGAATACAGAGCGAGGGCCTTCACCGCCACCAAAACAAATTTAAAAATTTTATTAAGATGTTAAAAAAAAAAAGTGAATGGTACAGAGTTTAAGCATAGAAGTTTCTGGTTATCAGGGAATAACATACAGATTATCAAGGGTGCAAAGTTTGGTTTAAGATGGCGTGGCATAAGGAATACATAATCTGCAATATTCCCGATTGGGGGTAAAAGATTGATGGGTCAAAGTACAGACATTGAGATATGAGGGTATGAAGTTCATAAAGTGGCTATGGAGCGTGGAGTATAATGAGTGGACATGAGGACGAGGATGGATTGACCCTCAGTTGGTGAGATTTAATGTTCAGGGAGTTTATGGTTCCAGTTCATATGATCCAACGGAGAAAGTCTCTTGGTCCCTTTCTCGTAGTCGAAGAACGATGTCACTCTGGCCGGTGATGTGTTCAATGTAGATGTCCCTGGACCATCGGATGGTGTCTGAGACCATGAGGCGCCGCATGAACCATGCGTAGCGTCAACCAATCCTGCAGGTCCGCAGCACACATACTACATGACTCCCAGCCCCTCTCCTTCAATCAGGGAGAGCGCTGGGAGGGGGCATGGCAACAAACCCAGCTCCCAGCTGCTCTAGCAGCACCATGTGGCCCTCAGGTTCCCCCACTCCAAGGGGAGGTGGGGCACGATCACAGGCACAACCAGGGCTATACCACTTCAGGGCCCAATGGCCCCAGCAGCCTCCCCATGCAGCCCTCCGCCTCCCCACCTTGGGCAGGGAAGGAGTCAGTATGGAATCCCTCCCTGCTCTGACTGACGGCAGAGCCCCCAGGCTGGGATGGATGGGCAGAGGTATCACCCACACAGTGGTCCCCCTCCCCACTGGAGCAGACCTTCTGCCCCTGGGGAAAGTGGCCCCAGGATCCCTCTGCATCTGGACAGCTCCTGTTGCTGCTGCTGCTGGAGGCTGGTGAGTAACCTTTTCTTTGCTGGAAAGGAGCCAAAGGAGGCTTCATGTGTCCCTGCACTGGGCTAAATCCTGGCAGCTGGGAATGCTGACCAATCAGCACCCCTCTCCCTCTGATGGCCAATGGGTGCCAGAGACTCCCAGGGGAAGGCACTATCTATTGTCCCTTGGTAAGTGTCTCCCCCCTTGCTACAGGCACTATCCCCCTTTCACCACTGGCCCCATCAAGTTCCCTCATCCACTGATGCCGGGGGAGGGATGTGTGTGTGGCATTTCTGCTTTACTGGACAAAGTAAGAAAGATCTCAAGGATTACTTCATTGCATTTATTTATTTTTCAAAATCACTGGATCTCCCACTTTCCTAGTCTCTTCCTCCCTTCTAATACTATGTTCATTCCCAAATACACAAAGCCATGTTGGAGTGCACATCTGGATGTGCACTTTGGGCATGAATAAAAGTTCCTTTCCTGATATTCGGATAAAAAAATCTATTTGCATTAATGTTTGCAGAAAAGATAATAAAACAGAACAAAAATCAGATCAAATAATAATTCAGATGTAACAAAACATGTACACTAATAATTTTCCCTTCATTCTCCCAGGTCTAGTTAAAAGTGATCTGAAGACATGTTAGACAGGTAACAGGAAGGTAAAGGATTAAATGGCTACAAAGTAATATGATAGGTGGCTTAATAGTATATACAGAGCAACAAACTGATGTGATGAAGCAGGATACAAACTGTGACATTTGTATCCTTTAAATATCCTCTAAATCCCAACAAAAGTATATACACAGCACTGTTTATCCATCACCAGAATTCACCTAAAGACTAAAGTAGAAGCTCAATCTAAACGAGGGAAGCTGCTTGTACCTTCCTTCTGATGAGCTGATCGGAAGAAAATCCAGACATTTAATTGTACATCAGAATGAAAACCAAAGAAACAAAATTTTAGAAACAAATGTTTCAGTGCATCATCTGAAGACATTCATTATTTAACAGGTAACTTTTTTATGGAACTTTCAAATTCAGTAATTCCTCTGAATGTCATGTTGCTTGGAAGATAAAGTCAACGTCACAAAAAAGTCCTTTACAATGATGTTCTCCAAAAATTCAGACACTAAGATGCCTAGTTATGTTAATTCAGTGATTTCAGTATTACTTATGCTGTTCCCTTGGGAATTGACTCATCCCATTTAGGGAACCAGATTTAAAAACAGATGACACTGATATTGCATGAATTCCCATTCCAGAGTTAGATAACCAACTATACACAATTTTACCTGGCACCAATTTCTATGAAAAGAATGTACTAGGTGCCTTGAAAAATGTTTAGCTAGTAGAATATGAATGATTTATTTTTACTTGGTAGCACTAAACAATACCTTCAAAATAATATCTCCTGCATTAAAAATGTTTCTGTGCATAGCTAAACTTGAGAATCCCTACAAAATTTAAATTTTCAGTAATGAAGCAAGTAGAAAATGTAAACATCTACAAAATTAGACAATTCTCAGTTAGGGTTCCAGAAGCCATCACTTTGCCCCCTCATATCCCTATTCTCTGGCTTGAATCAGGATAGAGAGCAGCCCATGCTACTGCATGGTGGGGAATGAGTTCCTCCTTCAGACTTCAGTTCATATTGTCCAATACACAGAATGATAAAGTGCACAAGAGTTATATGGAAATGCAGAATATAATAAAAAGCACATTTATTTTGTATTACTCTGTGTGGAAAAGACAGTGGAGGCTAGTGAGACAGTTGGAAGGGAGATGGGTACCAAAGAATAATTCCTGATCTTTATTGTTATCATAAGACAGAAAAATCCACCCATTTGGGTATTTCAATATAGACTCAAAGGTGCATCAGGATCCTAGATGGAACTCAGGAAACTCCTGGACTCCTTAAACTCTAAACCAATACAGTGAAAAAGGCACCCCTTTCCTCAGCTCCCATCTCATCCACCCATTTGTCAGCTTCTCACACGAAAGTCTCCAAGTATGTTTCTGAATTGCTCTTGAAGAACAGAACACCATCCCAGAACTGATCCATAAGGCAAGTGCCTTGTCCTCCTTCAAATCCCTCTTCAATGCTCACCACTGCTTCATCAAAAAAGAACTAGATAAGTTCATGGAGGATAGGTCCATCAATGGCTCTTAGTCATGATGGGTAGGGACGGTGTTCCTAGCCTGTTTGCCAGAAGCTGGGAATGGGTGACAGAGGATGGATCACTTGATTACCTGTTCTGTTCATTTCCTCTGGGGCACCTGGCATTGGCCACTGTCAGAAGACAGGATACTGGGCTAGATGGACCTTTGGTCTGACCCAGTATGGCCATGTTCTCTGTTTATACATCCAAGGATCACATTAGTCCTTTTAGTCACAACATTGCACTGGTGGGTTATTTGTTTTCGAGGATACAGTACCTCACCCTGTAAAAGTGGCCTACATTTTTTGTTCCTACACGTATAAATTTACATTTAGTCATATTAAAATGTATCTTATTTGCTTGCCCCCAGTTTACCAAGTGATTCAGATCACTCTATATCACTGACCTGTCCTCTTCCTTATTTACCAGTCCCCCAATTTTGGGGTCATTTGCAAACATTATCAGTGATGATTTTATGTTTTCTTCCAGGTCATTGGATACAATGTTAAATAGCATTAGATCAAGAACTGATCCCAACTGTACCCCTAACCAAACCCGCTCCATGATAATTCCCTGTTTACAATTACATTTTGAGACCGATCACTTTGTCAGCTTTTAATCCATTTCACGTGTGCCATGCTAATTTTATATAGTTCTAGTTTTTTAATCAAAATGTTGTGTGGTACCAAGTCAAATGCCTTACAGAAGTCTAAGTATATCACACTAATACGCCTGTCTTATTAACCAAACTTATAATCTCATAAAAAAAATCAAATTAGTTTGACAGGAGCTATTTTCCATAAGCTCTCATTGATTGGCAGTAATTATATTTGTGATCTTCTTGTGCCACTTAATATGGAGCAGATGATGAAGACAACAGGAATCAAAAAATACTCATCTGGTGTTCTTCTATAGCCTTCCTCATTGCCCATATTTCACTTAAGTACAACACAGTTGGTATGACCATGAGTCTATAGACCCTCAACTTTGTAGAAAGTCTGATGTCATGACTTCCCCACAGAGGCCGCTGAGGAGCCCCAAAAATAGTTGAAGTTGCTACTCTATGAATGTCTGCCTCTTTAGCATCTTCCAACACACTGATGCTGCTCAGATATTTGACCGTTGCCACGTACTTGGATGGCCAGTCCAGACAGATTTAATACTGAGCTGGTCATAATCTGGACCTGGAGGCTGCTTGATGGCAATGGTCAGGAACTTAGTTTTATCCAGATAAATAACCAGATCAACACACACTGCTTTTAGCCCAACCAGATTGGTCAGCAGCTGCAGCAATTCACCAAACTGATCCAACAAGACAATGTCATTGGCATATCAAGATCTCAAAACAGAACTGTGTTCAGCCCAATGCCACCAACAGCTGCTTCGTCAAGCTTATCTATCAACTAATCAATGCCGCTATTGAATGATGATAGTAGAGCACAGCCTTGCTGAACTCCTGTGGACACAGGGAACTATGCTGTGTATCTATCATTAACTCTAATAGAGCTTTCTATTCCATTATAGACCTCTTCTATTAATGATACTATCTTCCCAGGGACACCAAGTCACCTCATCAGATCCCACAAACTTACTTGATATACTGATCAAAGGCCTGATGGAAGTCTTTATATATAAAGTGCCACACATGGCTTATTAAATTCAGCCATCTTCTTAAAAAGCTGTCTCAAGGTAAAGATCTGCTCAACAATGGAACCACCAGCTCTAAAGCTGCATTGAGTATTCTGGCCTTTGCCACAAAGTGTATCATTGATTCAAGATGCTAACATGGGAGAAAAGACTTTCCCAGAAGCTAGCAGTAGCATATCATCTCTACATTTGCTACATTCTGCCTTACCACCCTTTTTGAACAGAGGCAGAATAACACTGTTCTTCCAATCACTGGAGATAACAGTAGTACACCAGATGGTCTGGAAAAGCCTATGTAGCTATGATAAAAATACTCGCACCTGTCTTCAGCAATTCAGTAGTGATATTACAAACCCCAGTTGCTTTCCAACTTCAACTTATAGATTGCAATCTGTGATATCTGTGCTCTAACTGGCCAGGAAGCTGTGAAAAGAAAGTTGAGGACCATATGTTCTGTTCTGAGGCTGCCCCAATGGGTTGCTCCCACATGGGTGGCCACTGTACTTTCACCCAATGCCTAATAGGCATTGCAAGGTTTACAAGAGATTGAGTGACTTATCAGTGTCTGATTACAGGAGCAGAATGCTGGACTCTTCATGTTCACATTTGAAGCAAACAGATCTACCAAGGGAACTCCCCATTTTAGAAATATCTGATCTAATTCTACATCTCAATTTCCACTCATGATTGATGGAGTGCTTTCTGTTAAGGAGACATGATCTTTCTGGGAACCTGGAAAATGGAAGGCTATAGGAAGTTGATCAGAAATAGGATATAAGCATACAGCTTCCCAGTCCAGGACCCCTGGGATGGCAAGGGGCCCAGGCATGGAGACACAGAGGAAGACGCCCTACTAACACTGTGGAAAGGAGGAACTCAACCATCTAAACTCAAGACCGAGCTGCCACAATGGCTCCAGGAAGCAGAGATGGGCAGCTGGGGCACCAGAGACAGAGAGCTGGAAAAAAGGCATAGGACTTAGGGGAAAACTGGAGTGCTGGGTCCTGCCTTCTCCCTTGCCTGTTTATACACTATTGTGTTGTCCATCAGAATTTCAGTAGCAATACCCTGAAGGAGTGGTAGAAAAGCATTGCAGGCTAGAAACTCTGAGCTCTAGCATATTTTTATGCAACTCAATCTCTGCTTGGGACCACATGTCCTGGATCTGGAGAGAGTCCAAAGGTGCATCCAGCCCAACTTGGATGCCTCTGTTATTAGGGTGTTTGATGTGGGTAGTTAGCTTGGCAGACATTTAGAAAGTTTGTACATCAAGGAAGAAATGAAAGTACCTCCTGAGAAATTTCTACAGGGAAATCCATGCTGTGTTGCTCAATTAGTACATCTCGAAAAACCTTAGCCAAACTCAGGGAGGTTGAAGGGGGAACCATTAATAAGTACTAGACACATAAGCAATAGACAATATATAACCCATAAAGCAGAGGCAGATTCACTGGGTGATTGATGATTGAGATGAGATGAAATGAGAGATGATTCATTGTGGCAAATCTCTTGAGGAAGATACACCCTTGTTGAACTGGAATCTAAATCACTGTCTAGAAAATGTTCCTTTATGCTCCTTCTCAGAAGAGGAACATTGACCGAGACACCAAAGTTGTGCCTGGAATCCTTCAGTAAGTGCAATGCCTCATCCATTCTGGAGTTAAAAAAAAAAATGGCCCTCAAAAGGCAAATCTTCAACAGTGCTGTGAACTTCTGTAGGAATTCCTGACAACCACAACAACGTTGTTCTTCTCAGTCACCTCACCACAGTGGCCATTGACCAGGCTGCAGTGTCAGAAGCATCCAGAGAGATCTGCAGAGCTCTCTTTGCCCTAACAGTGAAATCTCTCCAACAACAGTAAAACCTTGTTCCATTACATTAAGTTATATTTAATCATTAAAGCATGACAATTGACTATCCAAAATTGTAAAGAAGCAGATGAATAAACTCCCCCCACTCCTCCACCCCACCAGCAGATCCATCACCTTAGGTTCTTTGTCCCTGAGGATACACCTAGGCAGATCAGGCAACTTAGATTTTTTTGTGAACTGCTGTTACAACCAACAAACCAAATATCAGGTGCATTAAAAAACTTATTCAAGTGCCTCAGGTGGTACCTGGTATCTGCAATCTGCCTTCTTGGTTGTTGCCAAGATGGATGCTGGAGCTTGACATAAATCCTTACGGGGTTCAAGAATGCCTTCATTAATCAGCATAGCTAACTGACCCTGGGATATCAGGTATAAAATGTCAAAGAATTTATGAGCTCTTTCCTTGACACCTTTCAGGTGGATCTTTAGCCTTTTAAGGCGATCCTGGAAAGATGCTGGTGTCCATCATCCTTTCAAGGAGGTCCCGGAAAGCTCTGAAGTTGTCTATAGTCAATGTATTTGCCCAATGAGAAATCAATTTAATCAATGATGAAGATATGCCTAGAGGGATACATAGGACATCATATTCCTCCTTCGTCTTCTGCTGATTCTGAGGTTCCAGGATCTCAGAAGGTCCTAATGGTAAGGGGTTGTAAGTGCCATAAAGGTGGGAACCAGGAATATGAGACTTTTTTGGAGCATGAGTTCTATGACAAGAAGGATTTCCATAAAGGGCACTCTCAGAGCACCAAGTCAAAGGTGAAAACCTCCTAGGAGAATGACTCCAACTACTATGCAAAGATGAGGATGCAAATGAATAAAAATTCCTCTAATGGAGAAGATTCTTGAAGAGTAAAACTGGATGACCCTTAGATCTCATATGAAAGATAGCCATCAGTACCCGCAAAGTTGGGCACAGAGATATTTTTATCTTCAGTACCTTAGGTTCTGATGCTGGCAGAGCTCTGCATACTGCAGACAAAGGAGAAACCTCCAGCAATGGACTCTGATTCCAAAATAACTGTAAGATACACACAAGTTATGAAAACACAGTCTCAGCAGACAAGGGAGGTGGCAATACCAGCCAAGGTACCATGACAACCAGTACCGATGCTAGCGTACCAGAAGTGGTCATGTCTGGATATAGTACTGAGGAAGTGAGGGTCCCCAAAAGTATAGGATGTGGCACTGAGGCGAAGGAACATGAATCCCTAGACTTAGACTCACAGTACTGATGTGGTTTCATAGAAGCCTGGTTATATAAAGCTTATGAAGACTGTCTTCTTGTCCAATACTGAGGCTAGTGATTGATGCCGGGATGTGCCTGGAGATCTTTGTTCCTTCCTCCCTTGGGTAACAGGAGACAGACTGACTGACCTGAAGACGGCTGATGAAACTCAGTGTTTGCTAACAGCACGAGGTCTCTTGGAGCCAGAAGACTTCTTATATCCCAGGGTGGCATCTCATAGCCAGGGCACTTGTTGAAACTGTTTTCAAAGCAAGAGAGTGCTGCTGAGGGTGTACCCCAGAGTCAGACACACTCCACATAGATTTTTTCCATCAGGAACGATTTCGAATGAGCATCAGGAGCTCTCTGTGTACACTTAGAAAAAAAATTACAGATGGCACAGGGAAAGAGATGTGAACCTCCCCTAAACAAATGCACACTTTGAATTTGCATCGTTAGCAGGCTCAGCAGTCTTTCAGGCAAGGAAGATTTTAAAGCCTGCAGACCTGCTCATCACCATCAGACCTAGTCCTTAGTACTAAGGTGTAAACAAGAAGAAAATATTTTTGTTTTTTATATAAACCAATGATCAAATATAACTCATCCAAAGCTAACCTACTAGACTAAATAATGCTAAAAAACCCTTAGCTAGCTATGCTACAGGGTAACCAGGATGACACTGAGGCTCCAACTTGCTACCATGGGCAGTGAGAAGAACTGAGTGTCAGTTGGGGGTGCTCTGCCTTTTATGCCCTAGCCGTGGAATGCGTGAAGGGATACAGGGTGCATGTGTAGCCCCAAGAGACATTGCTGGAAAAAGATTGCAGGCTTGGGTACACAAGGCGCACACACTTACAATGGGATCCATGTGGACAAATACTCAAAAGAAGAAAGTGATGTTCATAAAACAGGAGAATAGACTATCCTTGCCACCAACATGTTATTAACTACAATCATTAAGAGAAAGCTACAGCTCCATATAACTGCAATCCACCCTACACTCTGACCGTCTAACCAAAAGGATGAGTATTATATTACCAACCACACAGAGTCTGCATCTGTTTTTGATTAATCACGACATCTCATTATGACAATACTTCTAGTAACAGTCGTTGAACTTCTGATATAATCAAATATTGAAGGAGGACATTGCCGTTATGTTCTTTGATTGGTGATTTATAGTTCTCTGGACTTTGGTAGCATATGGATATTATACTGGTGTAACCACATGGTATATACCACATTACATGACTGTAACGCTCTCCTCAGGGAACCCAGAACCATACGTCACTGGGTCACCCATCTGCCTCAGCAAGTGAGAGCTTTGCTGCTACTAAATTGTATGTCATTCCAGACTGACAGTCTTGAGGAGTTTGCTAGCAAGACATACAGTCAAAACCTTGCCTTGCAGGTAACAACCAGCAAACCCCAGTTACTGAGTTCACCAGAGACATCTTCCTGCAGTGTCCAGTCCTCACTAGATACCCACAGAGATTAAGTTTGCTGCCTCCAAAGAGACACAGCATACACCAGCCTGTTAGTTTAGCTGAGGACTCCCACTGTACTCCAATATAACATGCAACACATCTCAAACAACCACCGTTACGAAAGGTTAGTAACCATTTTTTCTTCTGCAAGTGATTGCACATGTGCACTCCACTCTTGGTGACTCCTAAGCAGTAACATAAACGGAGGGATTGGAGTTCACATACACACAGATTGTAGTACTGCTTGACTGAATTGGCATCATCGCTAGGAGTACTGAGTGATGGTGTAATGGGAGGAGAAAGTGTGCACCAATAACTAGGTTGCTGCTTAAATGTCCTGGATAGGGATCTCTGCTAGGAACGCCATTGAGGGTGTTTGCAACCTTGTAGAGTGAGCTGTCATCTTGTCTGGTGGTGAAACGCCTACCAGATCCTAACAAACGTGGATACAGGAAGTTATCCAAGATGAAATTATCTGAAAGGCGATTGGAAGACTTTCTTTTTGTTCGCTATGGCCACATACAGTTGGGTGGATTACTGAACCAGTTTGTTCCTGTCTACATAGACAACCAGTGCTTGTCTAATGTCCAATGTGTGTAGCCACTGCTGCTCCCTATTTGTGTGTGGTTTGGAGTAAAATACAGGTAAGTAAATTGATTGACATAAAAATTTGAAAATACTTTATAGAGAAAACACAGATGAGGGCATAAGTACAACTTATTTTTAAAGGCGGCTGTGTATGGTGGTTCGTATGAGAAGGCATGCAATTTAGAGACCCTTCTGGCAGCAGTAATGACAATTAGGAAAACCACCTTCCACAAACGGTGCAGTAAGGAGCACATTGCTAAAGGTTCAAATGGTGGTCTCATAAATAGACAAGATCAAGATCAAGTCCCACAGGGAAAATCCTACCTTAATTGAGGGTACAACCTTTCCAGGCCTTTACAGAATCAGATTGCCTTTTCATTTAAAAAACCAGAACAGTTATCCACGCAAGGATGGAAAGCGGATATTGCTGCCAGGTGAACCTAGATAGTTAAGTATATGTTGGATGGACGAGTTCATCAGTGAGACTCCGGTTTGACAAACCCAGAGAACTTTCCATTTTGACAGGTAGGTGGCCCTGGTGAAGTGCTTTCTGCTACTTAAGACATGGAAAACTTGTTCCAAGCAAGCCTGCTCTCTGGGATTTAGCCATGGAGCTTCCAGGCTGTTAAATGAAGGAATTGCAGGTTTGGGTAGAGCAGCCAACTGTGCTGTTTGGAGATCAAATTCGGATGCCACTGGAGTCAGATTGGAGTTGCTATTGAGAGATCCAATAGAGTGGAAAACCAGTATTAGAGTGTGACCATGTTGGAGCTATTAATATAATCTGGGCATGGTCCTGCTTGATCTTTAGAGTGCAGGAGTAGAACTGGGGGGGGGGGGGGGGAAGCATAGCAAAACTTTTTTATCCAGGGTAGCAGGAAAGTGTCTGTGAGCAGCCTGGACTGTAACCCTGCAGGCAGCAGAATTGGTGACATTATCTGTTGGACTGGTTTGCAAATAGACCTGTCTGGGGAGTCCCCCACTGCTGAAAATGCAACTGGTGACAACCAGGCGAAGAGACCACCCAAGGTGACTTGAAAATGATCTGCTCAGGGAGTCTGCTAGCTCATTCTACAGCCCTAAGAGGTAAGAGGCCTTGAGGTTGATTGAAAGGGATATGCAAAATTCCCAGTGGTGAACTGGTTCCTGACAAAGTTGTCCAGGTCAGGATAGACTTGCACTCCTAGTCTCCTCAGGAAGACTGCTACCATGGCGATATATTTTGTGAACATATGAGGATCTGCAGACAGGCTGAATGGAAGCACCATGAACTGATAATGTGAGTGCTTCACTATGAACCTGAGGAACTTTCTATGCCCTCAGAAGATCAATACATGAAAGTAGGTGTCTCTTAAATCAAGGGTGGTGTAACAGTCTCCAGGATCCAAAAAGGGAAAACCAGACGCTAGTGTGACCATGTGAAATTTTATCTTTTTGAGATAGTTGTGGAGCTGACACAGGTCTAAGATAGGTCTGAGACTCCCCTTTGCTTTTGGGATTAGGAAATAATGGGAGAAGAAACCCTTCCCTCTTAAATCCTGTGAAACCTCCTCTATGGTTCCCACATAAGGGGAGAGATTGAACCTCCTGGACCAGAAGCTCTTCGTGAGAGGGATAGAAATAAACTGGCGGGTGTATCCCTCTTCTCAGTACTCAACACCTAACAGTCTGCGGTGATATGGAAGCACTGAGGAAATGGGAAAGGTGTTTGCAAACAAAGAAAAAGCAGAGACTGGCATCCTCGGAACTGGTATGGCACTCTTTGAGCATCCTTAATAACACTAAATTATTTACAATAAAATACAAGAGAACATAGTCACATAGTACTTGCAAAAGCAAGAGTAGCAGTTCCAGTGACTGTCACAGGCAGTAAGAAGGAAATGAGGGAACTCAGGGTTCGCTGGGCCCTTTATACTGGTACCACTGCCACATGGTAAGAAGAGTGAGCTCAAGCAGCCTCGTCAGGTACCACTGAGGGGAACATTTCTGCTGACTGCGTGCAGGGTGCACGCATATCAAGAGGGAAATGCACATGTGCAATCACTCAAAGAAGAACTTTTAAATGTACTTGACAAATGTAAAGGGAAATTTTAACTTGCCTTTTTTTTGTACGCTCTGTTCTTATTCTCCAACCAATCATCCATCTGTTCCTCAATCTCTTCAATAGAAACTCCATGTTCATATGATGGTATATATGCATTAGATTCTGAAGCAGTATATATAGGGAATTCCGACTTTTGTTTCTTGACTTTAGGTTTCTTCTCCTCTACAAAAATAAAGAGAAATGATCTACTACTAGTGTTGCCCAGAAACATGATTTAGAGGTGTTCCTAGCCACTCCATGGTTAATGTTGAGTTGAGCTTTTCAGTTAAAAAGGAGATTCAATTTTTTTTTTATTAGGGAGAAGGAAGACAAATGTTTGTCATAACCAAAGCTACACAGCAAAATGTTTTATTTTTCTACAAAGAAAGAGGTAAATACACATTTGGCTAGATCCTTGGACTCGCTTCGAGCTGCAGCTGGAAAGTTCCCCTAAATGGATAGCTGGAGTTTCCCCCAGTGGTGTAAAGTCAGCGCTACACCATCCAATACCCTTGCCTCGTGTAGAGGACATGTCAAGACAGGACCAGATGACCTCAGGAATGGATGAGGCAGAAAGGTAGCTCAAAAATCACATTTGTCTTCCCCCTTTCTCAAATATCTTTATTTTAACATTTGGGCAGATGTAGATCTCAGGCTTAATTTTCAGAGGTCCTGAGCACCTTCAGATTCAGTTGGCCTTCAAATGGGATTATGTGCTCAGCCTCTCTGAAAAACAGACCCACAAAACAACATCTCAAAAGCAGACCCTTACAATTCTGAATTTCAGAAACTCTGTGGTGTAAACTCCCCAAAACAGGAGAGAAACCAACTAGCATATACTGCCAGAGTGTGACTTGGTAGTTGCTCAAACTCTTTAAGTAATCTGAGTTTCCAACTAAGAAAACTGACAGCTGGTAGTCCTAAGGCTACTCAGTCCGGTGACCACTGAACTAGAGTTATAAATCACCTCTTTGATATCAGGATTTAGACCAAGAACTATCTATGGTCACAGGAACATCCCTTACCACAGGGAGTCTACAAATAAAGTTGCACTTTGGAATTGTGTTGTATCTTTCTTCTGGTATCCTTGTAACAAAGTTAGGTTGCTAGGAAAACCACATGAATTTAAATGGAGAAACCAGAAAATTCAAATGTTAAAATATTTACTTATTTACAGCTCTGTAAGTAAAAAAACATAGCTACATATAATTACATAAATAATAGAAACAAACTTTCTTTAAACCACATTTTTACAAACATCTACTTTATGGAGGATTTAATAATTGTATTTTACACTTAAACATGAAATGAGGAGAAAAAAGGTTTAGAATATAGTGAGAAGTGCTAACAGGAACCATGCACAGGTGTCAACAGAATAAGCTAAAATTCTGCAGAGAGATTTCCCTGGTAGGATAATATTTACTTATCGAGAAATTACCTTTTCACACTTTGTATCTTCTCTAGCAATGCCCCATGTTAATGAGACCTCCTTGCTGCATTATCTCCTATTTGCAAGTTATATGGAATTCCCCCTTGTACTGGTTCTAGTTCGATCCCCCAGAGAAGATTACACAATTTCAGCAGTAAAGCAGACGGACATGAGGGTAAATTAGCAATTAGATCATGAAAAACAGGCAGCATAAAACAGCTATTGCTAATCTGCATGAGATGCATTTACTCAATTACGTAGATGGAAATGTTATTATGAACTCAGTAGTCCACTGATGGTCTTTAAAATTAAGAAGGAAAGGGACAATTGAAATGCACATTTGGGGATTTTAAAAATTTATATACTAATTCTGAAGTATACAATAAACTTAACTTGAAAAGATTTTTTGTTTTGCATGTAACCATTGGAGAATTCTTATTACATAACACATTCTGACTTCAGTAACATACTGGATATGTCTATGCTCTGTAATGTTATGTGTCTATACTCCTGAATGTTGTAAACCTTCAACACATTCATTTATTTTTAAAATATAAGATGGACCACACATGGTTAGCTAGTAACAGCACTGTTCAGTATCATTGGCCCAATTAAGGTTGTGTCAAATTCCACCACAAACTCTACTAATCACCGTTTCATAACTAATACCCTTGCCTCTCTCTGCACTCCCAAAACTCAGGAGAAAAATGCTGAAAAAACATTTATTTGCCATTTTAAAAATAATAAACACACAGGATCACTAACCACTATAATTTTAATGTTTTCTTACTTGAATTTGCCCTTCTAGCACCATAAACTAGTCCTTTTAACAAAATATTAAAAGTTGTTAATTGATATGCTCTAGGTCATCATTCAAACGAAACAAAATGACAATACAGTCTAATATCATAAAGTTACTGATAAACACTGATTGCCGTGTTCACATTTTCATATTACAATTTGCTAGATGAAGTATATAGCTGGCCAACTTTGTGGCTGGCACCCTATAATTACTGAACAGCAGAATGATCTTTACATTCCAGGCTTTGGGGAGATGGTACCAAATTATGCTGAGTCATCACTGCTGATTTTACAAAACTCAGACCATGGGCAAATGGGACTGTACTATACATTTCTATGGGTTTTTGCTATGTGTACTCTATACCCCACAATGGTTACTAGCTTTTAGTACACATGCCAAAATACAAAAACGCATAGAGAAGCATTATACTCAATTCAAACAAACACATTTTAGCTTCTTTTGAAAACAAGTTTTAAAAGTCTGGTTATGATCAAAAAAGGGATTAGAAAAGGGAATATCATCCAGTCTCAATATTAAAATATGAATGCTAGTTATTTATTGCTTTCACCTTGTATTTAAAGAGCAGAGAGATCTAGTACCCTAAGTTTCCAATTTCAACAGTGTCACAACTCTGCACCCAAAGTTTGCATCTACGTTTTTATAGGTGCAAGTAACTGCGGGTGCATTTTATAGCACACAGAAATCAACCTCATATGTACTATAAAATATACCTGCAATTATATTCAGACACAATAATACAGACAGGCTCACAACCTGAGGCCACTTCTGAAAACAACATACCTCAACATAAACAAAGTCTTTACTTTTGAGTTTCTTTGCCTATACTGTTAAATAACATTTATTTCAATTTACATTTTATTAGATACAATCTTTTTAATAAACCTATAAAAATTATCAAACTCAGAAGTACTTTTGGTACAAAAGCAAAACTATTTTCCAAATTACTGGAATTCAGCAGTTATTTGTTTTATACAGTGCACAAATATTTGATTCTGACTAATCACATAGTTATGTTTATACATGGACATACCTATATCCAATTTAAATGAGAGCACAGGTTATTAAGTGAAATTCAAAAGTCATATCACAGAAGTCTCTTTCACTAACAGACAGCAAAAATAACTTGCAAAACAAATTTCAGAACAATGAAAGCATATTTTCCCATTCATCTTCTATAGTACGTATCTTATAATAAATTACATTGATTGTGTATTAAGACAGTATTAAAAACTCACTCGGAAGTGTTTCAAGTTCAGCTCTAGCCAGGGCATCTTCTCTCGCCTTCATTTTTGTTTCTTTATATTCTACGTATAATTGTCTGGCATCCTTTAAGAAAATGTTGCAATGATATTAGCATCCTTTATATAAAACAAGTTTGTAACAATGGCACTGTTTTAAATTATTTCACTTTAGATTAACTCTTTAAAAAAAGCAAATGAAATATATTCACTCATTCCACTTGAGATACAGCAATTTTCAAGTTACAGGAATGACTTGCCTTGAACACAGAAATTCTGTGTTAAGTCCATATTTAACAATGCTGAGGTTAAAGTTTACTACACACATACAACTTAAAAAGAAACAGAAAAAAACCCCCATCTTTAGAAGGGTATTTTAATGGTCCTGTACATGATAACTCAATGCATCCCTAATTAGCTCTTTAAGAGGCCATACACCCATTTTGCTCACCCAAACAATCTGAAAGTTCAAGTAGCAAGAAGTTCATCACTACACAGATATTTGAAAATAAATGTTTTAATTAAAGCTGCTATTTCTTTTTCTACTGCAGGGCAGTGGACATCTTGCTGTAAAATCATTTATGACGTCAGCAAATATGAGATCCAATATAGAAGACTTTACTAAAAAAACCCTTTTTCACAATTTTTAAAGTATTATTAAAAAGGCATCAACAGTTAAGCATAAATATCAAACATTAAAACCTCTTTATGGTTTTCACTAGCTTTATTGCTAGAAACCAGTTTATCAGATTTACATTAGAAACTCATAGCACTTGTAAGAATAAGATTTGTGACAAGACAGCTATGGACAGAAATAACCTCAGGAATAATAATCTTCAAATAGATTTAAATTAATTCATGATGAGAAAGGCTGTCTATTTTAGCTTTTAAGATTTCCAGATTGAAATAAGCAAGGGAGAGTTTTCCTGAAATGATGGCCAGTTAATGGAATTAAAGTTGCATTCCTATTTATGCACTAAGTAAATCTGCATTCAACCAGTAACAAGGATTAAAATACAGAAGTGTTGAAATGGAAGTTGTTGCAACTGCATTTATTAACTTTAAACATGCACAACATTCCTTCTATTACAATCAAAATTAGTTACATTAAGTAAACTGAAATTTACTTGGGTTATTGCATAAAAAATAACAATTATACCTTTATTAACCTATTAATTCCAAAATGAACTAATTATTTCTTCCTTTATACATTAGCAATCAGTTTTTCAGTTTCTTTTTGTAAACATTCTCACTATTTGATTTTGGCTATTTCTGTATCAAGAAATATCTTTAAAATATTTTTTTTAAAGTTTATTTGCATTGTGGTGGCATAGACTTCATCAGAAAATTGTTTTATTAGCAATAAAAACAATTTTAATAAAATAGCGACTAAAAACTGTGTTAAGCAGTCATTTTCTGTTTGCACCTTATATTCCCACTGTTGGCAGCTATACAAAAAAAATGTTGGCCACCACACAGATGCTACATGCAATCAATTATTATTATATGCATTGTGTTAGCACCTAGAGGCCCCAACCCATCAATCAAGCTTACACACTGTACACACACATAATGAAAAGATGGTCCGTGCGGCAAAGAGTTTACAATCTTGGGTCACGATAAAAAAAAAAAAATCCACCCAAAATATTTAAAAACAAACAACAACAACAACTTATGCTTGTCTTTTATGCACTGTGAGGAATCCCCATTATATGCAATTGGACTACTCAGAAGGCTGGATTCTCATCTGCATTGCAGTTTAGACACGTATGTTTTGGGGCCGTCCAGCCCTGCTACGTGTGAGAGCTGCTGCAGAGTGAGGGGGAAATCAGGAACGAGATGGCTATGTCACCCCTGACAGTTTTATGCCAGAAGAGATATCCCTCTGTGCAGCAGATATACTCCACTGGGTATTTCCCTTTTGCATTACTTGGACATAGTGTACCAGAGAATGTGGTCTGAAGTGCACAATTTAAGCACATGCTTCAATCTTCATAGGATAAGGGCCTGTACATGTGTGTATGCATGTGATACAGGATGGCTATCATTTACAGCAGGCATATTGAACAAGATAGCAACTCCTTTAAAAGAGTAAAGGGACTTCCTATTTTCTACACCAAATCACTGAAAAATTAGTATCTATACTGTTTTTATCTCTTCAGTTAAAACTGAAATTTGGAATCCTCACTTACACACAAGAAGTTTTCTTTGTATTTATACCTTTAACCAGAATAATCACCAAAAATAAAAACTCTTAATCTTCCTCTGCTATGAATTTTGGAGAAATTCAGATTACATTAAGTACATAGATTTTTGGCTTACAGATATCCCAAGGATGCTTTTGTTTAAAGCTATGATTTTAAAGAGGATACAGTCATCCCGCATTTCTGATTTAGCACTGAAAACCAATATTTGATGCTAAATTCTGGTGCAAAATCCATTATTGCTTATGGGACCCCCAGACAGCAGGCACTAGGGGGTAACTGTCAATCTCTCTAGTGTGTCAATCATGGAACAATTGGAACAGCGGCTCAGATGAATGAGAGACAAGAGCAGAAAAACAAAGAAAACTAGTCAGAAGCAGATAAAGCAACAGCAATACTAAATTTGATGTATCTATATAAAGTGGGTGATCAGTGCAGTTAAAGCATTGCTCAGGTTAAAAGATATCAAACAAGTACTGGACTGTATGTATATTATTTCATTAAATACAATGTATTTTTGTATGATCCGAATATCAGCATAATGTGAAAAAAAAGAACATGCTTAGATCTGTGCAAAAGGACAGAAATCAGAAAAATAACTCATTAAAAATATTTATAGGGCTAGTTCTGCCCTCAAAATGTGAGCATTTGGCTCTCCAGGTTCAGTAAGAGCTAAAACGATGACTCTGAGGGCAAAATTTGCCTAAGTATGTCTATATATGTCTATCTATATATAGCCCAAAAAAGTTAGTAAAATTGAAAATGAAACTGGAAAAAATGTAGACTTACAAAACGGTTTAGAAATAGGGAGACTCACTAGGAAAAAAATTAAAAGGGAGAACAAATTATACCAAGTAATTTACTTAACAGTAACTTTTTCCTATAACTTTGTAATCATATCAGACACTTACGTTTGAATACAAGTTCTCTCCCTCATCAACATATTTTTGCTACTGCCCAATCCTGCAGTCAACTTTTTGCCATATAGCTTTAGTTATGGTTGAAATGTAATTTCCATTATAAATCCTCAAGTTCCGGCTCTTAGTTTTCCAAGATGTTTATGGGTTCAATTTTATCATACTATGATCATTTTCAGGCCAACTGATGGGGATTATTCTACACAATTTTGAAAATATAAATATAAAAAATACAATTTGCCTACCCCCAATTTGGATAAATCAGACTTCTAAGCACATTTTTGACCAGACACTTTCTTTTGCATTCCAGTAGTTCAAAATATATCTACACCTACATTTCATACCTGTTATGTACTCAGTCCTCTTAAAGAAATAAAGAGCAGCCTAAGCAACAAAATTTGGATCTGGATCAAAGCCCAAATTTCTAAAGAAAAACAAGCAGTTTGGAAATGTTCTGCCTAACGGGAACAGTTTGGGTACACCTTAATAGGAACAAGTGTTTTCCTCCTGTTTGAAGGAATTTGCTTGAGAAATAGAAGCATTTGAAAAGAATACCAAGATAGTAATATATTGCACTTTCCTTAACTATGTATCAAAGTCGTGACACGTAGGCTCCCAGCTATGCTGTGTGTGTTGTTTCATGTATAAACACATGTACAGTTTTACAGATACATACATAGCAACTTTGATTTAATTGGCTGATCTTTCAAACAAGTGCATTAAAGAAAAGTTATTAGACCATTAATCTGTCAGTTTTAAGTTTTAAAAATCCAAGAAACTTCAAGGCAAAAATAGTTTAATGAAACATAATGGTCCACATTTTATCACACAGAAGCATGGATATATGAAGTTAAGGTTTTCACAGCTCTGCCACACTATATACAATGTTGCCAGCTGTCAGTACATTTACAGATCGGATGAACGGAATGTCATTTACAAAATGTGCTCAGTGCTGTGGTGCCAGGTACCATAAAAGTTCTTGATAGAGAAGGGCAACAAAATTAATCCTCACTTAATTTTTTTTTTTAAATAAAGAAAAACTACCATTTTGTTTATGGCGGAGTTTTTCTGATGCTTGGATTGATATACGGAATTGGGGATTTCAATTAGTTGCTTTGACCAGTCTTTGCTGTTTTGGTTCTCTTCACCTAGCCCTCGTTGGTCTCCCCTCATTTCCCTCACAAGGAGGACAGACCAGAGAAAACAACACAAGAGCTGGAAAAGGGGAGACTTGCCTCATAGAACCAGGTGTGATCCCAGGCACATTTCATGATAAAAATCAGACTTTCCCTTGCTCTGATCCGTATAAGCAGACACAGCCCTTTTTTTTAAATTTAAGGATGATTGGTCTGAAAATACTGTTGGTCCAGCACTTCACTCTCACAGACTAGCAACCCAACTGGACATATGTAACTAAACCATTAAACTGTGTTTTCTGTATATCAATATTGTTGTTAACCAAATATGCAAATTGTAAAGGAAGTGTAATATTTATATATAGTACCTTAAATGGTCATCTCCGTATTTTTGGATGGTTAGAGTTGTTTGGTTTTTTAATTGTAATATTCTTATGTAGTTTGTATGAGAGTTATAACAATACCGGAAACAATCCTAAGTATATAGTAATCAATTTTTTGTGTGTGAGAATATGAAGAAAGGGTCAAGTTAGAGCTACTTGAAAAAACAACCTTGGATTTGCCCATTTTTGTATAATTACCACCACCAATCATCATGTGGCAAAAACACTCTTTCATTGCATTAAATAATCCTGACATCAGTGTATTGTCAAGGTAACAAATGGGATGCCAAAAAATTAGATCTACATGATCAAAAACGAAAAAACAAGCTAACTTAGGCCTGGTCTACACTACAAACTAACATTGGTATAACTGTCACTTGGGGTGTAAAAAAATCCACACCCCCAAGCAATATACTTATACTGACCTAACCCCCAGTAGACAGAGCTATGTCAACCGAGGAAGGTGCTTCACCCATCAACATTGCTACTGCCTCTCACGGAGGTGGATTAACTATGCCGACAGGAGAAGCTCTCCCATTAGTGAAGTAGCATCTTCACTACAGTGCTACAGCAGTACAGTTGCGCTGCTTCAGCACTACGTGTAGACAAGCCTGAAGAGAAAAAACTCTTATGTACCAGTTTGCCTTTAAACAAACATTGCATAAAATGATAGAAGTCAAAATGGATGTTTTAACCTTCAGACAAACTTGCAGACAAGGTTGTCTGCAAACTGCAGACAAGTATCTTCTTTTTAATGAGTCTCTTCCCTCCTATAACTTTTATTCCACCACCAATTACCTTCTGCTCCTTCCCCAAAGTATAAGCCACTTATTTCCTCTAGTGAATATCACAGGCTATCCACCAAATGAGTCTTGCTCACTTTCCACAGTCCCTGGCTTACACCCAGCCCTCCTTTTGCCTGCCACCTTCTGAGCCACTTAATCTCTGCCTTGAACTCCAACTGCAACCTAACCCTCCATTGCCGGTTCCCCTAAAAGGATGAAATTGGTTCCAGGTAGGCCCAAATTCACTAGTGTGCACTCAATACCAGGGCAGCACTGAGAACCTGTGCACCAGGTTACACCATCACTCACTCAAGTTTTTCCTTCAGAGGGGCAGCTGAGAATCATAGAATATCAGGGTTGGAAGGGACCTCAGGAGGTCATCTAGTCCAACCCCCTGCTCAAAACAGGACCAATCCCCAGACAGATTTTTGCCCCAGATCTCTAAATGGCCCCCTCAAGGATTGAACTCACAACCCTGGGTTTAGCAGGCCAATGCTCAAACCACTGAGCTATCCCTCCCCCTAAAGCGTGGGGCCATGTAAGTGCATGGCAGGCACTGGAAATGAGCAGAGCTGTGGAGCTGGGATTGGGAGGTGCTACACTACCCTAGGAAAAGAGCAGAATGCAGAGTGCAGAGCTGCAAGGCACCAGTGAATGGCCCGGAAGGTCATGGGGGTGAGATGCTGGGGCAAGTTGTTGATAGCCTATGTGCTGGATGGGAAGTGTTGGGGAGCTGCAGAGTGAGGGGTGAGGGGGCGTTGGCAATGTTGGGGGTCAGTGAGCTTGGGAGCTGGGATGTTGGGGACTGCCGGTGAATGTAAATTGTTGGGGGTTGCAGTGAGCAAAATGCATGTAAAGGCTCCTGGGATGTGAATGGGGTATATATGGGATAGAAGGGGCATTTGAAAGTCTGTGTGGGTTATTTATGTGGTAGAGGCACTTTAAGTAAGGTGTAGATCCCGCAATTTCCATAGTGCACAGGGCCCAAAATTCTTTAGTCTGGGCCTGGTTTTGGGCAGGGTAAATGGGCACCCATTTTGCCACACATCCTGCCCTGGCCTATCCTATCTTGCAGAAGCTAGGAACTCTTCTTCTTACTAAGTGCAGTGCTCCAGTACTGGTCATCCTAAAACCCTGGAAAACTAGGTAGCTCCTGGTTGTCATCTCCCTATGAATTAAATAGTTTTCTATGGGTTAAATCTTGTGCTTCAGTGTTTCCTCTATAAAAGTCCTTTTTATGTATTCTATTTAAATATTACAGATATTATATCAAATATATCACACTAAAATATTAAGTAAAATGTAACAAACAAACATGTATGGAAAAGTTTGATTAGATCACAAAACAAAGGAAACATGAAAATGGCCTTGCCAAAGATGAAATGCTTTTGGTAGAGGTTTTTGAGATCAATGAGATACTGCCAACCTGTTCTGGGAAGAATTGGACCATCTTTAAAAAGCTGTTTAAATGCAGTGAAAAATTTCTCCTGGATTTTTCTTTTAATTCAACACTGCATTAAACATTAAAAATTAAACATCTCTTGCTCACTGCTTTGAATCTAGTCCAGGCTAGTAACTAAGTATAATTAACTATCATACATGGTCTACATAAAATAAATTAGTGGCCATTTTTATTCTGTCTACTAGAAAATGGACTAAAGGTTTGTATCCCAAAAGTCACCATCATAATTGGAAACCTTGTTGACAATCTCAATAGGTTACACTTGGCGCAAATATGAATAGAGACTGAAGGGCTCCTCACCATTGGAGAATCACTAGAAGATTTTCCAACAACCTATTGATGGAAATATGCAGTGAAGCTTGTATCATTATTCTGCAGATAATAGGAGAAATTCATTTTCTTAACAAGAGTCCATTTCTGGAGGAACCAGACAAAAATGCTTCCTGCTTCATTACAGCAAGGCCAGCAGTGACATGACAATTTAACTAACAAAAATGTTTCCTAGGGCTGTGCTGGCATAAATAAAGTTAGTACAAAATGAAGATCAACACACTAATTTTTAAGCTGCCACTACAAGTAATATGGAAGAAGGGCAAAGAATACTTGCTTAAAAAAAGGGGGGAGAAGAAAGTAGCTTAATAGAGAACACTTTTATTTTATTATCTGTAAGCAACAATGAGAATAAAGAGTAGTTAGCAAGGACCTTTAGGAAATAGCAAAACAGTTTCCTTAAGTTGTATGTCTTCATCTACAGACAGAAACCCTCAGTCACCTTTTTGTTAAAAACCAGTCTATTCACAGATAAGTCTGCTTTTGTCCCACACAAAGATAATTAAAATCTGTAATTAACACAAGTCTGTGCTCTGAATTACACTCTTGATTTGGACTGCGACACTCACACACTATTAAACAGTTTCATTCCTTTGTTACAAGCTTGACTTTTCAATCCCTAGATTGGGTTGGGGGTTGGGGAGGGGGGTTTGGGAGAAGAAGAGAGGGATAGTTTTGTTTTTGTTGATTTTTAAGAGAAAAAAATAAGCCACCTACAGCCTTCCTTCATTCCTCTTCATTCACCTGAAAGACTAAACAAAAATGGGCCTAACAACAATATGTATCCTATTTATTGTACTCTGTGCCTACACTACAAACCATACATTTAATTACAGTACAAATTACACTGAACAATACAAGTTAATGTTTAAGTGTATTTGGCCTGGACTATCAACGTTGTTACATCACTTCTTTCAACAAGCTCCCTTCCTACAAGAATTTTTTAAATTTACTTTGTTTTCTTCACTTTCTCCGCCCCTAAATTTAACTAACCTCACAAGCACAACTATGAAAATCCATCTTGTTCCTCTTCCTCCTCTTGAATCATGCTCCCAAATAATTAAAAATAAAAGCTTCCTTATATAATTCAGTTTTCAAAGTTCTACATTTTTCTCACACATCCCTTTCCTATTTTTCTTTCAACTCCATCATGCAAAAAGCAGAGCAAGATAAAATGACATAGGCCATTCCGAGGACATGCAAACAAAGCATTTTTCTCAAGTAAAGGCCCACCTTAATTATTTTAAGTGCCTCCTTCTCTGATTTGATATTTTTGAGGGGGGAAAGGGGAGGAAGACATTCAGTTGGATAAATGAGAATTAGACATGTGTAGCATCTCTGCAATCTGAATCATCTAAGTGGATAGAACGGTGGCAAGTAGGACATTAACATGCCCTATCATCTCATAAGTAAATATTTTTTAGTTTCAATCTAGTATTTGCTCTATTTTGCAACATTAATTATAATCTTGCTTTCACTAAAAAAAAAAAAAGCTCTTCTGGGGATGAAGCTTTCTGGGATCAAGCAAAAAGTGATATATTTTTTAAGTTTGAGGAAAATCTGTTCAGCTAGTTGTAATATGTAAGGCTTAAGGGTGAAGATAGTGAGTGGCATGGGCAAACTTTTGCCACTAAGATATTGCTACAGCTCTCTCTCCTACGCACACTTCATTCAAATAGGGATGGAGCTTTTAAACTTAGCCTATGAATTATGGAATATCACTGGCCACATTTGAGAATAGTTTGTTGGATAATAAAGTTACATGATTGAAGATTGATTGAAGAAAAGTAACTTGGGTATGCTCAATAGGCATCTATGATTTTTTTAATATAGTCTAATGACACAATACACCATGATTGCTCCTAGAAAAAGGATTGGAGAAATTGTAAATTAAGAAAATAATCAAAACGATTATTAACCAGTACAGGAAATTGTCAACAAATAGCAGCAACAATTTGTGAATTCACTCCTCCCCCAACTCGTTCACCAAAATGAGGAATGAACTTAAAAGCCCAACTGTGACCAGGAAGTGATCATTATTTTCTTTAAAACAAGAAAATTAACTAAAAACTACTTTAGTACAATATCAAGACTACACCATTAATTTTTAAAAAAATAAGGAAATACAAGCAGTTAAGATGTCTACAACTAACATTCAAGAGAAGTTATCCTTGAAAAAGTCACTAAAAAGGATCAATCCTGAGAAACATGTTTATTGTCTCTGTGACTTTCTTAGTAAGTTTATTCTGCTAACAGATAAAACAATTTGTTGTTTTGCTTTCTTGCTTGTTTAATATGCCACTCCTGTAAAATCAACTGCATGGAAGTGAAACCTAAGTTTCATCTGCATGGAAACAGTTCCAGCAGTGGTGCCTTAGTTAACAATTATGTTAGTGATGTGTAAGCCAAAATCTAACCCTGCTTTCTTTCCCTGATTCATAGCAACTCTACAGTAATAATAAGAGAAACAAATAATAATAATAATAATAATAATAAATAATAAATAAAAATGCAACCATCTTATTTTTTAATCACTAAAGCAGATATGACCAAAACCACAGGGTGTAAAAATCTGTTATGTAAGAAGATATTTTTTCTCTATAGACACTTTCCTGACTATAATGACACTAAGTTGGTGATGTTACATAATTTGTGTATCTTACACTATGCCTTTAACAAATAAATCTATTGTTATACACTTAAAGTAGAAGAAAATTCTATAGTCAGACAGGCTGAACAAATTTAAGTTCCTATGCTAATGTTAATTTTTGCTTTTCCTGATTTTTCCCCTCCTCCAAAGTACTAACTGTACAACCTTATCCTTCCACCGACAGATTTTTGCATATGAATAATTTTTTAAAAGCCTTCTCAGTCATTAAAAAAAAATTAGTGGATTAATTTGAGGAAAAGGTGGATATCAGTTGCCAGTGAAAAGGGTAAAATTAAAATTACTCCACGTAAAAAAAACACCCTCAATTTATTTCCCTGTTTCCTATTAAATTTGAACTGGATATTAATGTACAATATATTACACAAATACTGTACGTTTTAGATACATTTAAGCTATAATTAAATGTTACCATTTACAGTTTATTTCCACACACTGCTTCTTCTCCTAAAATACATGTAATTTTCACCCTCCTTTTCTATTTATTCTTGAACAATTCTTAAAGTCTTGTCTGTTTATAAATCAGAGTGCAGACTGAGAGAACTACAATTAGAATTGTAGGTTATATTAAACAAAAGACTCATTTTACAAATATATATTCACATTTACATGAACTTTTAAATAATACCCTTAAAATAATAATTTATCTGTATAAGAAAAATACTTCTGATGACAGAAAAATCAAGTGAACAAGCCACACTGTGTGTGATTACAGCATAATGAAACCAGCAAAATAATCCCATAAAAAAGTGGGGTGCAAATTGTATTTTTACCTGCAACAGCTGAGGTAATGATTTTACAGTAAGACAGAACCAAATTCCCAGCTTGCACGGAAGCAAATCACGCCACTGTGGTTTTTCCAATGATCTACATCAAAGTAAAATTATTTTAAATATTAAAAATACATTTTCATTCTCATTACACAATATACCTGTTTACAAAAGTCAGCAAACTCTCCTACAGCCTCAAACTAGAAATGTAAAATTAAAAATGCTTATTAATCCATTTTGAAAGTGCATAAACATTAATACAAAATATACATTATGAATATTGAAGCCATTAAAAAGCATATAACAAACCAAAGAATCAAGACTAGATTTAGACAATGTGCTTCTATTAATTGTTATATTTTTAATCTTCTTTTAACAGGACTTTTCTTCATTTACACAAAAATAAATTCCTAAGACTTAAGTGATCATTTCAGCTAAAAAAGACTAACCATCACCAAAGTGTTCACAAGCGCTGACAACTAGATATGAAGACGGTAGCATAAATAAACCAATACATAAAAATTAATGTCATTTGCAGTTCACTGAAGCATTACTCACTGATGTCATCAGAATAGAAGACAGGCAGAACAGTCTCTGATCTCCATCCTGCATTGATCCAGTTCATGCCCCTGCTGTGTGAACTATTTAAACCCTTTATTTCTTTCTATAAATCAATAGAAGAAATGGTGGTATCTTTTGGAGTATACTGGATGTCACTTCCCTATGTTGTTTCTTAACTAAACAGCAGTGTCAGAATCCTTTACTAATGCTTTTGTTTCTACGTGAATCAAACAACATTCAAGAACCTCCAAAATTTCAGCACTTACCAGAGCAATACGTTAAAGACTCAGTAATGATGAACTTGTTAGTTTACATTTTTAACCTAATTTAAATCTTCAGTGGAAAAATAAACGTCTTGCAAAAATTATTTTATAAACCAGAAGCACCCTTCTGCAAATAAACTATACTTTATACATTCTTTGCTTTACAATTACTTTTGATCTTCCACATAGCCACGTTTCATATTACAAACCCACACCAATGCCTCCCTGAATATTTATAAACAGCAATCATAGTACACATTGCCAGCCTTGCAACATTCTCATAAATTAAAGAGATTATCTTTCGGTGTGGACACACCACATACAAGCATACAGGCGGAGTGTGTAAAATATCTGATCAATTTCTTTAATAGCTGAAGTGGACTTTTGACAAAATCATTTAAATATGAAAATACACTAGTAACTGTTCCCACCTTTCGTTTTTGTCAGCAGCCCCAAGTTTTACTTCATCTGTACTCCTGCCTCCTGTCTTTTTCTTCTTATCTCTCTTTTTTTTGCTAAGCAGTTCATCCTTAATGTAGAAAGAATTATGATTACAATTATCATTAACATGTACTCTATGAATGTTACTGGAACTCTTCTGTGAAGGATAAACATTAGAGTAGCATTTATGCAAATATATCTAGGGTCCTACATGATTAAGTAAAATCATCTATCTTTAACAATAACTGTTGCCATGGCATCCAGTCCTTAAACACACATGAAGTCCAGCTCTGTCAGTCATGTGTATCTCCATAGCAATCAAAGTTTTCTAAGAAGAGAAAGCATTCAACTTGCCTCCTTTCTCATTCATCAACTTTAATAATGTAGCTTGGAAAATAAAAAGTAAATAGATGCTAATGTGTGAATACTGTTGAATTTGTGTTTGTTTTTTTAAGAGTATAAACAAAAATTGATTGCTTTTTATGTTATGTTCGCTTGTACCATCAACTTAAAGCTTCCAAAGACATATAGGGGTGGGGGGCGGGGGAGAATAAATACTAAAAAATGCTTTAGCTTTAACTGCTTCTCTAACGGACCAGAGAACATTTATCAGGTTTTATTTTGGAAAAAACCTCCAGTAAGAACAGGAAAAGCCAAAGTGAGTATGAATTCTGAAAATCAAGACCAGAGACACCCAACACTCGTGAAGACCAAAAGCATGACCATGGAAAGACATGTTTCTGCTTCAACAGATGGTAGAGAAGGTGTCTGCTGTCTTTCTTTCCTCTGATAACTAGAAAAAAAACCCTCTTGTTCACTAATTATCATCAGCGACTGTATAAGAAATTAAAATTTTACATTACATTCATATAAAAATTATTTCATTTTGACTTTTGAATCTAGAACATTAGAACATATAACTAAATAATAAAATATTTGCTACTAATACAACTAACCATTTAAAATACCAGAAAACTAATTTCAATGGAAAAAGGACATATTGTAAAAATCCCTATTATTTGGAAACTTTTGCAAGGATTTCAGATACACTAATGATTGTAGTGCATTTGATTTATTACCAATACTTACCAGCTGTTTTTCCAGGTAGATTGACCAAACCACAGCATAATGACCCACTGTGAGAATAATGAACAAGAGTAATGCCAGCTCAGCATTGCTCATTTTTCTCACCCGCCTGTAGTAGAATACAGGCTGTCGCCAATCTGGTAGTCCATTGATCAGAATATCATCATACCTACAGTAGCAAATATAACAGGCTTTCATAGAGAGTTTAAAATGAAATAAACCAACTCACTTCATGTTAAAGACAGAAATTACCACAACACCACAAAATAAAATAAAATAAAATAAAATAAAATAAAATAAAATAAAATAAAAATAATGCAACTTTTTTGAAATACCAGGGGACAGACAGAGTTCAGAGCAGTATGATGTGGAAATGTTTCCCATCTCTTGCAGAAAAGGTGGTAAACTCTACTATTCCTACAGCACCCCCATCTGATTTTCTTATGAATCAGGACTTGCTGTAGAATGGGATATATGTTCTGCATGCCTATTAATCAATGGTCAGGTCCCCAGGATGTAAGTGAACAACAAGAGAAATAACTGAAATGTGAGAACGCAAGGAACGAAGTTTCAATTACTTAAGTGTTTTACTAATTAAAACATGAATAATGAGGTAAAATATCTGGCTCTTGATTTTCTTTATGGTGTTATATCATAAACCTTCTAGCTAGATGTACCTCCTAATTAAACTCTTGCTTATGATGCTAGAAATCAAGGTTCACAGGATCCAGGCAACTTTGTTTATTTCTAAAGAATGCTACTGAAAAGTTAACCTGCTCACATTAAACTGTTCAATTTATTTTAAGGCTATTCTCTTTTATTAATGTAACTATGTTCTTACAAAAGTCATTTGAATAAAAAAAGTCAGTTTATTTTTCCACATTTATTCCTTGAAGTATTTTAACGTAAGCAGTCTTTGCCTGTTAATTTATTTAATGTACTTCAAGACTGGTTTACATAACCATACAAAACTTAAATTTAAGATACCTAACCAAAAACATTAAGAGGAAAAACTTAGAGGAAAAATGCTATAATATAAAACTTGAAATAGTCACATTCAAATACTGTATGTTCAAGATACACAACCTGTTAATCTTAAACTGAACGCAATTCATTACATATTCTAATCACACCATTTCTAGAATTAAATCTGCACTGAAAGGCCTAATTTGGTGCAACACATTGACCAAAATATTTTAATTAAAAATATTCTGAGTTAGTCGCAGGCCTAATTACAGGAATAGAAATAGGGCCTATATTGTCATGCAGGTCAGTAGAACTCAGTAGTAGGTTTTTCTCAAGTAAATTGACCGATCCAGGAATAATAGCGCAGCTGCTAAACTGCCAGTCTTGACATGTAAATCAATTTAAATGCAACAACTGCAGTAGCTACTTTGATAGTTATTAAATTGATACCTTGGAGATGTACTAAGAAATTTAAAAAAAACTAAGATTTATTGCTGGCAACTTTTTTTTTTTTAGTGGAAAAACACTGCTTTTAAGTGCAAAATATATTTAATTCAACAAATCTAGAAAATTTGACTTCTGATAAATGACCATTTATTTGTTCAAGGCAGGAGACATTATTAGTAATTTACTAGGAAAAAGATTTAAAGCACAATATTCTGCTGACTTCTATGGTTACATACTAAATAAGATGTATATCATATGTCTTCATATACATTTTCATAATTGTATAAGATTAATATCAAGAAATGTAAATTCTGATGTTAGGATAACTTTTTTTCTTCCTTCACAATAAATAAAAAAAGACTTGAGGCAATAACATATCTATATAAGAAAAAAAACCTACTCAGCACTTAGTTTAGGAAATAACATTTTAAACTTAAACTACTAAAGAATGGAAAACTATACATTTCAAGAGCAAACCAAGCAAACAGTCACTTTAACACTTGTTTAATCTAAAAATCATAATGCATTCTAGTCCTACTGAATAGTTTAGAGTTGAAATACAAGAAAAATATTTTGGAAGCAAAATGATTATATTCAACTAAGACAGTGGATAGTTTGATTTCAGAAAAAAATGTTGCTAACAAAATGTTATGTTCGCATGTGCCATCAATTTAAAGCTCTCAAAGACACATGGGGGTGAAGAGAAAAGGATGTCTTTTTGTACATTACTATTAATTTACTAAATATTTTTCTTTCTGATACAGTGGGACAAGTTAATTACTAAACTTAAGTTATGTACTAGAGGGGAAAAACATAAGTTATGATAACATAATGCTGCTAAATATTTGTTTTCCAGTATTGTTATGAGTATCAACAATGCAGCCTTATCTTCACAATATATAAATCCTGTTTAACACATAACCAAATTTAAGACAGCAGAATTTCATGCATTAAACACTCTAAACAGTACACAGTATTTACTTGGCTATGTCTTGTGTTCTGAACAACAGTCTCTGAGGATTATGTCTTAGAATCAATGCTCTATTGATTTTACTATCAATGAACATTATGGCTCACATGACTGGCCATTTTAAAGGAAGATAGCTTCTATTATAACCCACTTTTTAGAATATATACTGTTGAAAGATAAATCACTGCTTTCTATAGTAATTAAGCACTGTATTTGAAAAATAAAGCTATCACGATGATTTTTAGGGTTACAAAGTGAACAATGATCCCAGAAACAACAAGGAGTCTGGTGGCACCTTAAAGACTAACAGATAGTCTTTAAGGTGCCACCAGACTCCTTGTTGTTTTTGTAGATACCGACTAACACGGCTACCCCCGATAAATGATCCCAGAGTTACTCAAAAGCCTCCCATAAATTTTTAATTTTGTTTTCCACATTTAAGACATTGTTTAATTAAGAAACATACACATTACTCAGTAAAGTACTTTTTTTTCCCCAAAAAATTAGCAGCTATGAAGGATAGTCAATCAAAGCATGTGCAGCAAGGAGAATCATATTCAAAATTGAATTACAAAGCATTCTTCCTTTATCAACCTATTTTAAATTACTACTCTTTACCTCTTCTTCCCACAAAATTTCATTTGATCTATCCGCACTATTTTTTCCTGTCCTCAGATGTGTGCAAGTACACACAATGCAACTTGTATATGGCATATGAGAGTGCCTAGCAATTTTGTGTGCTTTGAAATAGTCAGCAATTTACAGTGGGAAATAAATACCAGGAAGTAACAATCACAGCACAAGAAAGTAAACTTCATAATGAAAGTAAAACTTTCATTAAAAATATTAATTTAAATTTAGAACCACCATTAAGAAACAGTTGTGAAAGTGTAATAATTTCACCTACCTATGATGATTCATGTTGTAGTTTTTAGAACTTTCTAGAATTTACTATAGTGCAAGAAAATCAATTAATTTTGGTAGCTAATTTCAACATTACAGTATAATTAATCTATTTTACAATCATAAAATGTTTACCATTTTTGTAAAGCCCAGGAAACTTCACATTTCACACATTACTTCAGAGATCTGATGTAGCTTACAAAAAGAACGATAAACAAGTCTGAAGTAACGAGATCTTACAATTTAAAATCTAAATCTTAGAAAAAGCATCACTGAAGCTTTCCCCTCCCAGAAACTATCAAAGGCAACATGTAATGCAAATATGGTCAAGAACACTTTATATTTTCCATAGGCTATGTATAAAGTCAGTCAATTACACAAAAAAGTGCCAAGGTATACTCATCATTTAGTGTTAGAAGGAGGCTTATTTTGATTCAGACACTAATGCTTGCTGTAATGAAAATCACAATGTTACAGAAAGTGGGGTGTATAAACCAAAAGCTAGTTAAAAACACTAAGGTTTAAATGTACTGTTAAGACATTTGATTAGATGTAGTGAATGGAAAAGTTTGTTCAAAATTACACACATTCTCTTTACAAATTAAAATCAAAGTAATGACTATTAGCAAGTTTAGCTTATAATTTTATCCAATAAAAATCTTACTGGGTGAAATGCACTCCAGCACAGAAAGCCTATGCAAGATCCTATCTAGCACATAACACTTATATGTGGATTAATTTACATCAAGGGTTCTGGGCACTGTACTACTATGTATACAGCACGTACATAAAGTAAATAATATTTTAATGCATATTATATGCACATTTAAATTATTACTATTAAAATCAAAAAAGGAAAATATGAAGTGTTAATATGCTAAAGTAGTACATTCTACTGCCAAGAGTGAACCTTTCTGGAAAAGACAAACGGGGTTTTTATTTTTTTTTTTCTTATAAAAAATTACCACTACTAAATTGTAATACTCTAAGGCACGTTTATGCTCCAAAATGAAAGAGAATAAAAATATAAATTATGCCTAACTCCATGTGTTAAAGTAAAATAATTTTTTTTTAACTGCTAAAAGGAATTACTCCACTGATTTGTTCTGTGAAGTGTAACTATTGTTTCTGTATACACACAATCATTGTCCCAGACACGTAGGAAGAAAGACAAGATGCAAGGGGTGTGGTTTAATTAGGCTGCAACTTCATTAACTTAATTCATCTGGGAACTACCTGGCAGTAACTCACACAGTGCAGGTCATCATTGCTTCTTCAATTTTTCCTCCTATTTGAGGGCTGCCATCAGCCCTCACTGATACCTGGTCCTAGCCCATTGCTGGGACCTTACCATCTTCCCCTTCCATGAACCTTGAAGGGGGTTGGTCTCACTGTACTAGACATTAGAAGCCCCAAACCCGTTCCTCAGCTACTTTAGGAGATACCATCCCCTAACATGCACTCCCGCTTTCAGTTTATCAGTGAACCAGACTTTCTATGGAACAAGTACCAGCACCAGACACCTGCCACCTGCTAAATTCTGTAAGCTTGAACTATACCTCCTGGCCTATCTGACCAGGTCCTGAGCTGCTGTGGGGAAGCAAAAAAATCCACACTACCTGCCAGCCAATCTGACGACATTGAGGGCAAAATTTCTTTCCAGCTCCCCAAAAGGCAACTAGTGTAATGCCCACAGCAGGCCAAAAAAACCACCACCTCCTATGCTAATCCTAGGGCTAGGACGGGGGAGTTGCTAAGAGAGAGAGATCAGCTGGAGTGACAGTACTTATATACTCTCTCCCAGGTACACAAGGGACAATGGCTTACCTGAGCACCATTGCTCAGCCCACCACTCATGAAATGCCTCCCCCAAACCATCAAAGGAGTAGGAAGACTCTTAGAGGGGTGACTATCCCTTTTTCTCCACTGCTCCAGACCTTTAAGGTTGCAGGGGGAACATGTGTTATCTGGCCTCAGGCATGTCCCTTTAGAGGATTGATTCACAGCATGATTAGTTGAGACTTGCATCAAGGAAAAGCTAGTTACCTATGAGTTGGTTGTGCCTTCAGAGGTATGAATAGTGCCTCTACTTACGTATGTATCGGTCAGTTCAATTTTTCAACTCAGTCCCCAATCCAAATAATAAAGGATTCTTGAAGAAGAGACTGGACAACTAGATCTTACACTATAGATTGCATACTATTTCTAGAAATCTCTTTTCAGGTGAACACCACCCTTTCACCTATAAAATGGCTACTCACTGGGGGGAGGGATAGTTCAGTGGTTTGAGCATTGGCCTGCTAAACCCAGGGTGGTGAGTTCAATCCTTGAGGGGACCACTTAAGGATCTGGGGCAAAATCAGTACTTGGTCCTGCTAGTGAAGGCAGGGGGCTGGATTCAATGACCCTTCAGGGTCCCTTCCAGTTCTATGAGATAGGTATATCTCCATATATTATGTTATATTATTCATACACACACGCTCTAAGAGACAAAAATATCAGGAAGGCCCTGTTCATATGAGAAAATTGTTTGTAATGTATCAACTTAAGCTAACCTGATACAAGGCTTCCTTAAAATGAAATAAAATTTTCACATGAAGGGGCTGCACCAATTTCAATATATCAATATCTAAAACGGTTTAGATAAATGGGTACAATTTTCTCAGGTAGACAGGCCCAAATACATAATAGTTACAAGCTACTGAATCACAATTACAAGTGAAGCAAGATCATGGGGGAGGGAGATATGGGGAAATTCCTAAGGAACTCCAAAGACAAATCTCATGATAAACTCCCTCAACATTAAACTATGAAGAAATAGAAAATACATTTAAATGATGTTACCCATAAAGCAAGAAGACATAAGATTTCAGGCTAATTCATACTTTTGGAAACATTTAAAAATAGATACTGACCCCCTCCCTTTTACCCCCTCCCCACCCCCACCCGTTGTTAAACTTCCTAACTTTCCTTGATCTATGACTCCAAGTTGAAATTCCACAGAGGGAGGCAGAGTAGAAAACATACACAATCTAAAAAACTCCCTTAAACACATTTCCATGACTTGTTCAAAATAGAGGATTACCAGACAGAAGATAATCTCTGCTATGAGACATGGATTCCTGCCAAGATTTCTACAAAGCCAAAAGCCTTCAAGAGAAGGTCCTGAGAATCCCTGTTTAGAGAGTTGTAAACCTTAAGATACTTTACTAGAACTCCTGTGCTGAGAGCATGACTCTTTCTTTAGCCAAGTTAACCTGATAATCATTAGTTCAAGTGGATATCCTAAAACCAGATTATATATACAGGCACATTACAATCCTTTGGAAAGCAGTCCAAACAAGCTACTGTCCGTTACTATCTTTCAGGTACTCTTGGAACACCACTTAAGCTTCTGGGGCACTAGTCAAATATTTAAATTATATACCAGGGCAACTATCTACAACTTAAAAAAACCCTTATAATTATATTATAGGCTTATCCAGACACTGTTTACAGTATCAAATTATATGCTTTTTAAAAGAAAAATAGCAAAATACATGAAGATAGAAACATTCAGGAACAGAGTACCTAAGCATCATGTGAAAGTTCTTATGTAGTGAGAAGGAACCAACAGGTGGGCAAAATGGGTTATAATTCCCAACTCACATGCCTAAAATTGTAACTCACCAAGTTATGGCTCTCTACCCATGTAGACATGATCCAGAAACACAGAACTACAAATACTAATCTTTTAGAGATTGTTCTAACAGAGAAAATTTCACTCCAAATACAAACTGTTTTAAAAAATGTTCAGAATCAAAGGAAGTAATCAGCTTATCTCACTGAAACATGTGCCACATACCTATATAAATTCTATTTATTTTAAATAGTAGCTAAATAAAAATTATGCCCCAAAAAGACTTATATATGTGCTTAACTATATTCCGTGTGAGTCAGTGAAGTCAATAGGATTACTCAGAGTGTATAAAGTTAAGCATGTGCATAAATTCTGTAGGATTAGCACCCAGGAGAGGTTTATTTAAAAATATGCAAAGTGTACTCACCTCTTCCTTCTCTCTTCATCCTTTAAAACCTCATAGATAGCCACCAACTAAAATAAAAGCATTGCTTTTATTAAGAAAATGACTATGAAAAGGAAACAGTGAAAACACCATGCACAAAGCAATCAAATCTTAAAAACAGATTTTTTTCGTCTCTCATATTTCAGTCTGAGGTGATATTTGTCTCAAATATAGGTAAAAAATTTCCATCAGGAATGTGATTTTTAAGTTAATAGTGTCCCTTCAATAGGTCCAAAGGTACTCCAATTATAACAACACACAGCAAGTAGCCTTCATTTTGTGAAGTACATTGAACTGGTAAAGCTGAACTATGACAGGCATACCCTATTGCTCTGTTAAATGTCAAGATTCAGAAGGGAAAATGCTCAAGACTTAAGATAATTATTTTACTGATATCTACATTAAATGACTTATAATGAAGACTGATGAGAAGATTTTTCCCAACTTCTATTAAAAGGCAAAGTGTACGCTTACAAACAGACTTTCCCTTTTAACAGAAGTTTGTATGTATGCTTTTATACAGAGAGAAAAGAATAAAACATTTGTTTTCGTTAACAGGAATACATCTAAATATTTTAAAATACTTATAAATCAAATGTATTCAAATACTCGAATACTATCTGAGTTACTGAACTAGCTTCAGAACATTTTATATGACCTTTGTCCAAGACTAAATCCAACTAATACAGGAATAATTTTGTCCTGTTTGAAATTATTACTAATAATTTCAAAATATTACTTTGCTGTCAAAACTGTATTTATTCTTGATGTTAATAAGTAAAGTTATGTCAAACTTTCTGATCTTATTCACCCCTTTCCCCCCCAAAAAAAGTATATTATAGTATGTCACTTACTTGTCTAAACTGGGTTTCTGCATTTTCATCTTTGTTCTTGTCTGGGTGTAAAGTTAGTGAAAGCTTGCGATATGCTTTCCTAATGTCTGCAGATGAAGCATCCTGCAAAAACACAAAGCAAACTTTGTCAGAAACAAATTCCCAGAACCTTGTTAAGATCTGAGAAGACAGCCAACCAAATGCAGGACCTGAGGCAATGTAATTTGAGCAATCAGTCTAACAACCAAGCTATGCAGCTAGCCTGACCCACATGACTGAACAATCATTCACTCTAATTCAGCTCTCGTCTTAACTTCTTTCATTACCATACATTCATTACAACAAGTTAGTATTTGCCAAAACTTTCAAACACTTGCTTTCTTAAAATTAACTAGTAAAACTTCTGCACTAATTTAGAGATCAAAAAGACAAATTAAAAATTAATACATCTGTGTATCTTCAAGAAAGTCACCATTCTTTCACAAGCTAAATTTCTAAATCTCAAGCCTTGACATATGTTGCTCCCTTAATATTATTTACTCTAATTCTCTGCTTATAGGATTTTCATGCAAACTCAATTTCAGTATGTCTAAAGAAATGTATTTTCTGAAGTAGGTTCAGCTTATTTTTAATTTAAAACTACCATGACTAGTAGTTGCAAGATAAGATAAGACAAATCTTTGTGCTTTCAATTTGGTTTTTACTTTTCTCACGTTTGTGACTGATGTACTATAAAACAAAATATCAAATTAATTGCACATATACAACCGTTTACTGTGTAACTACTTAAATATAACTAAGTTACTGGGATGATACAGATCACCCAGAGCAGAGGGATTTTATGAGGTAATATCTATTACTTACTAAAAAATCCACATCAAAGTTATCATGCATGCTATAAACCAGGAATTTGTATTTAATGGGAAACATCTCCATGGCAATATATCAGGATGGAGTATGAACGCCCAAATCTAAAGACTACAACCTAAACAGACCAAGACGTCTCTATTGTCAAAACATGCTGAGGTAAAATAAAAGTCTAATGAAATTTTAAAAAAGTTTTAGGATTTCTTCTCTAAGATATATTTTAAGATGATTATCAACAGAGACTGAGTAAAAAACAAACAAATCCCTATAACCGAACAGCTGTTAAAGGAACAAAACTGAAATAAGACAATTAAAGCAACTACAAACCATTATTTTCATTACAAATTTTTCAGGTTTATAGCACCAAGCTATAACTCTGTTTAAAAGTTTTAGCCCAGAAGTGAATATTTTTGTAATATATAGAGAGTCTTGTGTGCGTAGGTGGTAAGGGGTTTGATAGGGAGTTTAGTTATGGAATGGTAATTTTATTTTAAGATACAATATTGTTATCCTATAACTCAAACACAGATCTCTGCAAGCTATTCTCCTGTACATAGCAATTGTTTAGAGTCAGGACCATTTAAAGGAAAATAAAAAGTGTTTTCTTTAAAAAAAAAATCTCCGTGTATATGCACATTTTATTTTCAGCTAACACTCCTAAGGGTGCACAGTCACAAGCAGAATTCTGTATGATGACTGATGGCTTGCTTCAACCCCACCAAAGACAGTGGAAGTTTTTACATATAGCCATGTTGTAAAGTTTTATATTTTTTTTTGGAAGTGAAGAATGGAGGGAAGAGGAACTGTGACTAAATGTTAGCGTTCCAAATACATTACATTGCACACAGAAAAATTAAGTTTTCAAACTGGAAATTTAATAGAGATATATAAGAAACGGGGGAAGAAAATGTGCAACAAAAAGGTACTTTAAAAAAAATCAGGGACTTGGACAATGACAAGATCAAAGGAATAGTACCTCCAGATTGTAAGGCCTGCAGTTTACCCTGATCCCCTTTTCCTCCCAGCTTAATCTACTGTTGTACTTCATCTGTATCAAGATTTGCATTTAATTTTATTGGTGACCCTTAACTAAGTGTTGCTTCTCTAAGGGTCTGACAAGAACATTTTAAGGAGTTGTTGGAAGAATACTGTCAGAGTCAACTTCAGATCTAAAAGCAGACTAAAAGAAATTTGTAGCATTTTTTTTTTTGGTTGGAAGGAAAATTTAAAATGAATTACCCTTCTCCCAAAATAAAGCCTCTTATTTGTGTAAGATTTTACGTCTAATGGTTGTTCTCATTCTCGCTCATGTTACAGTAGTATATTTTGAGAGTTCTCGGGTTAGATCTCTTCTATTCCCATAATTTCTGTTTCTTAGAATTAAACAGCAGAGAAAGGAAAAAGAATGATTAGAAACAGTAAAACAAGTTTATTCTTAAATCTAAGTAAAACTGTGGAGCAATATAAATACAAAATTAAGTATGAAATAAAAGTTTACTTATTTACACCCAACACATACTATGGTAGGTACTGGAAGTAATTTACAGACTATTTTATTTACCACCACCTATTGCTCCAATTAGACATCTCATCAACAGACTGGGCTTGTCCTCACTACAAAATGTATTTGAATATTGTTGAAGAGAATTGAGTTAGCACATACGTTGCTGATCGTGGCTTTGCACTAAGTAAAACCAGGCCAAATTGTGTTCAGCATGTCAGCTAATCATGATTAAACCTTCATGGGGGGGGGGGAAGGGGAGAGAAGAGTGGGGGAGAGGAGTAGATCAGGGATAAACCACATTCAACATCATGCCATGTTTAGCTGACAAGAATGAACACAATTTGTCCTGGTCTATACTAATCTGAAAGTAACCATCAGTATGTCAGCTAACTCAATTTGTACAATGTTTTTAAACACAATGAAATTATGTAGCTCCTTGAGACTTTGTTCACTAAAAAGACAGCCTTTAGGTAATGTTGGGCACCTTGAGAAAAGGTTCCAGATCTTTTTAGGGTCTGTCTTCAGCGGCCTGAAAAGTGTGAAGAACAACTATTGGAGATATACTTATCTCATAGAACTGGAAGGGACCCCGAAAGGTCATTGAGTCCAGCCCCCTTGCCTTCACTAGCAGGACCAAGTACTGATTTTGCCCCAGATCCCTAAGTGGCCCCCCTCAAGGATTGAACTCACAACCCTGGGATTAGCTGACCAATGCTCAAACCACTGAGCTATCCCTCCCCTTCTATTGCTTACTAAGGCATGAGCCTTCTCTTCTATAGAACATGTTGGGTCTTTATCCTCAGCCTAGGTGTGTTACACGTAATGACCCAACAAACTGTTCTGAAACAATTACAGAAAGCCATCTACCTTGCCACAGTACCCAAAAGTCCTGTTTGCATTTACATGGGATGGTTAACCAAAACCAATTCCAGGCAATGTACTGAACTGTGGGAGCAGGAGGGAAATATACTTCTATAGTCAGACCCCAGCAGCATCTCTACCGGCTGCTTTAATAACCTTTTATTTAACAGCTCCACTTACTGCTAGCTGCCTCTCAGCCTCATCTCCTGTAGCCTCCTGCAATGAGACTCCAGTGGAAGCTGAGGAACAGACAGCACTAAGAGTGTGCTCTATGCGGACAAAAGAATTAAGTAGAGGAGTCCCAAGACAGCCATTTGACAATAGAAGGAAGTCTGGGCAACCACATTTTCAAGAAATTTTTTAAGTGGTGGCTCTGGGGACTTCAAGGAGGGCTTCACTGGATTCTCTCTCTTGCTTTTAAGAAAACAATTCCAATTACCTAAAATGCACATGTCCAATAGCAGAGGAGCCTGGCAGTGCTCCAGACCAGTGGTTTTCAACCAGGGGCACACAGAGGACTTCCAGGGGGAACTCAATTCATCTAGATCAGTGTTTCTCGACCTGGGGTTTGTGATCCCGGGGGAGTCGCAGATGGGTTTATAGGGTTCGCAAGTGCAGAGCCAGCTTTAGAGGTGGCAAGCAGGGCAACTGCCTGGGGCCTTATGCCACAGGTCGCCCTGGGAAGCTAAGTTACATGCTTCAAGTCCAGGCGGTGGGGCTCAGGCTTCAGACAAGACTCAAGTGAAAAACAGGCTCAAGTATTACATTGAAATGTAAGTACAATATTTATATTCTAATAGACATATTTTATAATTATATGGTAAAAATGAGAAAGCAAGCACTTTTTCAGTAATAGCAGTGCTGTGACACTTCTGTATTTTTATGTCTGATTTTGTAAGCAAGTAGTTTTGGGGTACGCAAGACAGATCAGACCCCTGAAAGGAGTGCAGTAGTCTGGAAAGGTTGAAAACCACTGCCCCAACCAATTAATTAGAGTTGTCTGTGACACACTGTTTCATGTTGGCAACTATACTTTGTCGCTGACTGAACCAGTGTAGTCTGTCATTTGTCTTCCTCATGTGGGTATGAAGTCACCAGCATAGCACCAACTCAGCCAGACCTCCTAAATTCAAGGGACTAGTAATCCTATAATGAAGCGCCTCATGCTTCAGAGCAAACACTGTACTAGGATACTTTCAGCATCAGGCATCCCATGGAGCATATATAACTGGTTGTGGCAAGAGGAAGCCTTACTAGTATAAAATTCCCAATCCTTATCTCAATTAGCTAAAGCACACACTTTACTGCCAGCATCCACTTCTGTGAGACAGCAAAAATCTCATGCTAGTTGCCCTCATATTTTTGCTTAGTCTTTGCACTAATGAAATCCAGCACAGTGTGAGCTAGGCTGATATGGTGGGACTCATCAAGTTCTGGGTTGACAAATCAATTCTGGGCTCTGCTATAATCTTGGATACCAATGAAGCTGCTCACACATGATTTTTCAATCACTTTAAAATTTCACCAATTGGAACAGAAAGTCGGCCAAAGTCCTTGAAGAAATTTATGTCCAAGTTTTATATTTGAGTTGTTTTTGCTGTAGTCTTGTCTCAAATAAAATTATATCCTACCACTAGATTATTATTTAAATTGCTGCAGAAATTTTTCTTACTTTTTTTTTTAAGTGTTGATTTGGGAAAACACCAAGCACTGAAAATCTCAGTTCAAAAAAAATGAACATTTTATAATCTGAAGGTGTGAAAACGGCAATGAGAGTGGTTTGTAACAGAAATATTTTTTTATTAAAGTTCAAAAGTTTTCAGTTTTGCAAAGTGAAAACTAATGTTTCAATTAATTCTACTAATAAGCCAGAATGCAAAGTACCTAATGCTTTAAAATGAATAAATTAAAAAAAAAACCTCCTTTGCCCATCTCTCTCTCAATTTATGACGTATTGACCTTTTCACCTGACGCAAGAGTACACTGGAACTTTCTAGCAACAGTCACCCTAACTAAAATTTCAAGGGTAACAGACTTACCTATTTGTAAATGTTTCTAATATTTCAGTGTTCCTATTTGCAACAGACTAGAAAACATACGGGAATTTTTTTCTAATTTTGAAAAGACCTGAGAACTGTAAATGACAAGAATCCTCTGGGGGTTAGAGCTCACAATATAGGTCATAGGGTATGTCTACACTGCAATTAGCCACCTGCAGCTGGCCCGTGCCAGCTGACTTGGGCTCATGGAGCTCCAGCTGTTGCAGTGTAGACATTCCAGCTCAGGCTGCCACCCGAGTTCTGGGACCCTCCCACCTCACAGGGTCTTAAAGCCTGGGCTCCAACCCGAGCCTGGATGTCTACACAGCAATTAATCAGCCCCAGAGCTGGAGCCCCGGGAGCCCAAGTCAGCTGACATAGGCCAGCTACGGGTTTTTAATTGCAGAATAGACATACCCAAAATGTCTGCATCCATACTTCGAGATAGGAAACAAATGTGGGGTATTGGGAGATAGATTCCATACCAGGTTTCATACCCACTAATGGATGACTGATCAAGAGTTTAAACAAAAGTAATAAAGAAAACAAGAGAGCCAGAACTGCCTTTAATTTGTTCTATATTTGAAAACCAGTCTCATAAATCTTATTATTCTAATCCTAAAATTATGAGATATTTAAGCAAGAGCTGAGCCTTTTCGTATACCAGAAGTAAAAACTGGTATTTTTTGCCCCAGATCCCTAAGTGGCCCCTTCAAGGATTGAACTCACAACCCTGGGTTTAGCAGGCCAATGCTCAAACCACTGGTACTTATACAGGTTAACATTAAATATATTGTAAGCTAGTGGCAATGCCCACTTACCATACGTATAAATTGACAGGTTCTGATTCACTTAAATTCTAACTAGATTACACTGATATTATGTTTCCTTTTTGTTGTGTTCTTGAATTACACCAAAGATACTTTCCATCTGGCCCTTATAAACCCATGCTCTGGAAAAACTAGCATTCTTTGCCAGTTTATAATTTGGGGGAGCAAAGCATAAAGGAAAAATTCTTAAACTAAAAAGTATTAGTAAAACAGAAAGTGATCAAAGTTATAGTTAAAAACATTTAGCACAATGCTCAGTTATCAGTTATATTGCTGGAAAAAGTGGGCAGCAGTTGAGGATAACTAATTGGTTTAAGAACTATTTTATTATACATTTAGCCTTCAGATAAAACAATCATGGGTCTAAAATTCAAAGGTTTCAACACAAACTCTTATGTGTCTGCAACAATGCACTTGCAAACATTCACTTGGGAACTTTTCAACCATGAACATTTGTGCATGTAACTGATGGGGTTTTCAAGTGTATATTACATGACGTATGAGTAGGACACTTAAATACCTGTGAGAAACTGGGATCTTGCCACCCAGTGGAATCCACAGACCTGAATTAGGTGCCTAGGCTTGCTATACAATGATGGGGAGAGAGAGGCGCATAAGAGTGGGATTCACAAAAGTCAGCATTCTAAGCAGGGAGCTGCCTAAACTAGCCATTAGGAAATGCTGAGGAGAAGGGTGGGGCTTAGGTGTGAGATAGGCGTGTGGGTGCCAAGACTGAGGCAGCTGTATGCCTGCTCAGAAGCAGAAAATTAGGGGACTTTTACAGTATAAATGTAGACACCTACAGGGTTAAGTGGAAGCTAAGAAAGGTTTTGAGGATCTCAGTGATACCTAAATGTTGGAATAATGGAGCTTGAAGTGGCATTTAGGCATCTAATTCCTTTAGCAGATCTAGCCTTATCTAATTATTCAACTCCCGCACCATTTCTTCAAGTTACTGTACATTGCCTTTAGCACACACTTTGGGAATCTCATCTTTAGAGATTTTACTAATAAGTTTACTTAACAAAAATTGCTAAAACTATACTGTACAACGTCACCTCATTTCCAGCAAGTCTACTTAACATAGCGATGATTACTAATTAAGATTAAAAAACAAAAACAAAAAAACCCTTACTATAGTCCCAAGACAATTCTTGGTGAAAGCAATACAGATCAGATATTGCCACAGGCACTCTGATTAGGTCACAAGAAAAAAAAAAAATCAATATCTACACAGTTTGCCGTTACTAGTATATAAAATTCAAATCCTAAATTGTTCCCTTGACTGTATTGCAGTTATACAATAAGGCTCAGTTGCCTACTACAATTTAGCAACTGCTTCTAAAAGACAAAATTGTTCAATTAATCTCAGGTTTTAAATATGACTGCTAAAATCCACAAACAGATGGCATTACAATCATTAGCAACTGGAACGCAGCATAGTCTAGAGAGAAAAATGCATTGTTGGATGTCAGAAGGTCTTGAGTTCTAATCGAGGCTGCTACTGACTTGCTGTTTGTCTGCACTACTTACCACTCTGTAAAAAGGATATAATATTGGCATACCTATTTCACTGCAGTACTAAGAAAATAAACTTGTTACTGCTTGTATAGTACTTGCAATAAATAAAAGATTAAACATTATTATTAAGATTGTTACTAGGTTTAAAAAAAACTATAATAAACTACCAATCAGTTTTGTACAAATATTGTTAGTAGTTCTTGTGACGGGTTGGATCACAGAAACCCCCTTGGGAGCTGCCACCCGATGTGCAAAGACTACCCCTGCTTCTGTTTTCCCTGCCAGCTCAGGACTCCAGCACCCTGTCTTGCTGAGCCAGACACTCCTGTTTGGCTCCAGACACAGATCCAGGGTTTGAATCACTTGTTCCAAAGCTGCAAGTTTACCTGAAAACAGCTCACAGTAGCGTGCTTGTCTTTAGCACTCAGATGCCCAACTCCCAATGGGGTCTAAACCCAGATAAATCCGTTTTACCCTGTATAAAGCTTATGCACGGCAAACTCATAAATTGTTCGCCCTCTATAACACTGATAGAGAGATATGCACAGTTGTTTGCTCCCCCAGGTATTAATACATACTCTGAGTGAATTACTAAATAGAAAGTGATTTTATTAAATACAGACAGTAGGATTTAAGTGTTTCAAAGTAGTAACAGACAGGACAAAGTAAGTCACCAAGCAAAATAAAATAAAATGCGCAAATCTATGTCTAATCAAACTAAATACAGATACTCTCACCCTCAGAGATGTTTCAGTAAGTTTTTCTCAGACTGGACACCTTCCAGGCCTGAGCACAATTCTTTCCCCTGGTACAGCTCTTGTTGCAGCTCAGGTGATAGCTAGGGGATTCTTCATGATGGCTCCTCCCTCTCTCTGTTCTCTTCCCCCCTTTATATATCTTTTGCATAAGGCGGGAACTCTTTGTCTCTCTGGGTTTCCACCCCCCCTCACTGGAAAAGCACCAGGTTAAAGATGGATTCCAGTTCAGGTGACATGATCACATGTCACTGCAAGACTTCATTACTCACTTGCCAGCACACACATATACAGGAAGACTCACAGGTAAATACAGCCATCTGCAGACAATGGGAGTCATCAAGATTCCAAACCATCATTAATGGTCCACACTTTACACAATTACAATAGGCCCTCAGAGTTACATTTTATATTTCTAGTTTTAGATACAAGAGTGGTACATTTATACAAATCAGATGATCATACTCAGTAGATTATAAGCTTTGTAATGATACCTTACAAGAGACCTTTTGCATGAAGCATATCCCAGTTACGTTACATTCACTTATTACCGTATTTTCTCTAAAATTATCTCAGTTACATTATATTGACTTATTATCAAGTTTTTATAAAACCATATAGACTGCACAACGTCACAGTTATATTTTATACAACAGAATATCTGATAATTGCAGGTGAGCTCTGGCCAGAGAGATTAAAATACTTTGAGAAAGAATCTTTTTGCTACCCTTGCCTTCTCTTGAATTTGTCACAAACAAGGTTATGGTTTGTGCCAAGAAAATTTAAACAAAAATAGTGAATGATCATTAGGAATCATTTAAGAACACCCTTCTAGATGTTCAAAAAACCACAATCCAACAATTGAGGAAGAAAGTCACGTTGGTAAAAAAGCAACCTGGTTTAGAGCAGAAGTGAAGGCAGCTATAAAAATAAAAGAATAGTATATAACAAATGGAAGAAAGGGGAAGTTGATAGTAATGAATATAAATCAGAAGTTTGGCACTGTAGAAAACTGATAAGGGAAGCAAAGAGACAAGGAGAAACCAATGGCCAGCAGAGTTAAGGACAATAATAAGGAGTTTTTTAAATATATCAGGAACAAAAAGAATCCTGACAATGGGTATCGGTCCACTACAATATGGAAATGGTAGAATTATCATTAGTACCGAAGAAAAGGCAGAAGCATTCAAAAATGTTTCTGTTCTGTATTTGGGGAAAAAGAGATCATATGGTCTCATCATGTGATAACAACACTCTTGATTCCAATAGTATCTCTGGAGGATGTTAAACAGAAACTACCAAAATTACACATTTTTAAATCAGCAGGTCTAGAGTACTTGCATCCAGGAGTTTTAAAAGAGCAGACTGAAGAGCTTGCTGAATCATTAATATTAATTTTCAATAAGCATTGGAGCACTGGGGAAGTACCAGAAGACTGGAAGAAATGTTGTGCCAATTTTTAAAAATGATAAATGGAATGATCTGGGGAATTTTAGGCCTGTCAGCCTGACCTCAATCCTGGACAAGATAATGGAGTGACTGATGTGGGACTCAATTAATTATCCTAATTTGATTTTTTTAATGTAATTAATGCCAATCAATATGGGTTTATGGAAAATAGATCCTGTCAAACAAACTTGATTTTTTTTTAATGAGATTATAAGCTTGGTTGATAAAGGTAGTAGAGCTGACATAATATACTTAGATTTCTGTAAGGCGTTTGACTTGGTATTGTGTAACCCAAGCCTGCACAACATTAAAAACAATATAAGATTAACATGGCACACATCAAATAGATTAAAAACTGGTTAACTGATAGGTCTCAAAATGTAACTCTAAATGGGGAATCACCACCAAGCAGGTGTATTTCCAGTGAGGTCCCAGAGCAATCAGTTCTTAGCCCTATACTATTTAAGATTTTTATCAATGACCTTGAAGAAAACAAAATCATCACTGCTAAAGTTTGCAGATGAAACAAAAACTAGGGGGGAGGGGCAGAAGGTGGTAAATAAGGAAAAGGACAGGTCACTAATTCAGACCAGTCTGGATCGCTTGGTAAAATGGATGCAAGCAAACAGTAGGTGTTTTAATATGGCTAAATGTAAATATACACATCTATGACAAAAGAATGTAGGCCATATATACAGGATGGGGGACTCTACCCTGGGAAACAGTGACTCTGAAAAAGGTTTGGGGATCATGCTGGTGGACAATCAGCTCAATATGAGCGCCCAATGTGATGTTATTGGCAACAGAGCAAATATGATCCTTGGATGCATAAACAAGGAGAGAGGTTATTTTACTTCTGTATTTGGCACTGGTGCGACTGCTGCTGGAATACTGTGTCCCATTCTGGTGCCCACAATTCAAGAAGGATGTTGATAAATTGGAGAGGATTTAAAGAAAAGCCACAAGAATGATAAGGATTAGAAAACATGCCTTATAGGGATACTCAAAGAAGTCAATCTAATCTATTTAGCTTAACAAAGAGAAGGTTAAAGGGTGGCTTGATTACAGTCTGTAAGTATCTACATGGGGAACAAATATTTAATAATGGGGTCTTCAATCTAGCAGAGAAAGATGTAACACAATCCAATGGCTGGAATTTGAAACTAGACAAATTCAGATTGGAAATAAGGCGTGAATTTTTGACAGTGAGGATAATTAACCACTGGAGCAATTTACCAAGGGTCATCACTGACAATTTTTAAATCAAGACTGGATGTTTTTCTAAAAAGATCTGCTCTAGGAATTATATTAGGGAAGTTCTATGGTCTGTGTTATACAGAAGCTCACACTAGATGATCACAGTGGTCCCTTCTGGCCTTTGAATCTATGAAATGCAATTTCCTCATTGCATATGAGTTTCTTACTGTGAAATGGGTATATGCTATAAAACAATGTATTATCTTAATATTAACCAAAAACAGGTATTTAAGTTACATCAGTATGTTACTAAAAATGTTGTGTCAAAAGTTGTCAATAAATAATGACTGCAGCTTTTCTCCCCCACCCACACAGAAATTTTAATGTTACCCAGGATATATGGGACCGTTGAATTTTACAGAACATACTTATGTGTAGATAACCAGACAGACCTCTTAGTGGTCTACTAATTTTATTTTATGCTGTCAGTGTTGAAGCCTAAAATCTGACCTTTTTGTGCAAAGGCCTTATTCTTTAGTGTTAATATTCATAAGTGTCACAATAACCAAACAGCTTTGGTAACAGGCAGATGTGCTCTGGGTTAGCAGGTTGCAGAGACAAAATCCATTGCCCTCATCACCTGTGCAGGCTGACAGACTGCAGCGTGACCCCTCTTACAGCTACTATTCCAGCCAATAGGCTGAAACAGCAACTGCAGAAATTCTGCAACCCTTTCAACATAGGTCCTGGGCACTGAATCAATGGAATTGTGGAACCCGTGTCCCTTTCTCCTCAACTCCTTTTGGTACTGGCATAATGTGCTTGCATAGAGCCCCTCTCTGCAACACACGCGTGTTCAAATCAACCTGCCTTCATTGTTTCTCTGCCCACTTTTTTCCTTTCCCCACTGTCTTACCATGGGAACCAACTTGAGGGCCTTGCATTGGGCTTCAATGAATTTCTTATACAGAAGAGAATATGGGGTGAAACATTTCTTTTTTTTGTTTTTTGTTTTTAATATCAGACCAGCATCCTTGCATTTCAAGATATTTACATTCTGTGCACGCTCACATACATCTGGCATTTTCCCAACTACTCAGCATTTTTGAGTAATTTTCTTGAAGGAAAAATCACACTTGTACTGATGTTCTTGCCCACAATAATTGCCCAATGATAGCAGAAGGAAAAGCAGCAGCAGCGTGAAGCAGACATAACCAAGCACTTTCCTAAGAGCAATAACAATGTCCTGGACCAGCAACACAATGCTGGGAGAGGGAGGAAAACTGGAGATATTGGGATAAATTCAGAAAAGGGACTGAGAAGATATACACAGAGATGACTGGAAGGAGACAGATAAAATTGTGTAGGGTGAGAGGAGAGAAGATAACAGCAATTTAGTGGGAGCACGTACATTTTGACTCTATGTGCCAACAAGGGCTATGGACACAATGGAGAGAGCATACTAATGCCAACACATTGCTCTCTGTTAACTCCCCAAGGTTGAATGAAGGAGCAGGCGGCATCCAGCTGCCCTCAGGTTCAGTGTCACTAACATGTAGAGCTTATGGAGGAGAGGACATGATCAATTCCCAAGAGATATTCCTAGAAAAAACTCCTTCTTACTTGTACAGGGCATATGTACTGTGTACCTGAAAGCAAACGTGATGGAGGAAGAATACCCACAACCCCCTGCCCATTTAAAATGATGTAGATGGAAAGAGGAAATGAAAGTTAACCTCTGCTCCCATAAGCAATCCTTCAAACCAGTACATACCAGTTTAAAATAAATATTTCCTCATCAGGTTTTTTCCCCATTTCAACATTTGAAGGGGTAATTGTGAACAAAATAATTAAATATTTTAAAATTATTTACAGCACTTTGGCAAACTTTTACACAAGCATTCTCTGCATCATAGGTCAGATCCTCAGCAGATGTAAAACCTATGGAGCTGCCGATTTACATCAGCTGCAGCTGAGAATCTGGACCCATAGGTTTATGGCATGAATGGCAGTTATCCATTTCACTTTTACGAATTAGGCTCATTGTTACATATAAGAAAGAAACCACTTCTTAGTGACAAAAAAATGTCACTCTGTGATACATAAGCAAATCCAATTGTGTATTATAATAGTACCATGTGTGGCTGCATACAGATTCCTTATGGAGTTACTTTACCCAAGAGAATAGTCAAGATATTATTTTCCCAAAAGAAGAGTTTCCTGTTATACAAATATGTATAACAGGAGATTATCCTCTTGGGAAAAGTAATTTTTCAAATCCAATGAACCCCCTCTTGAAATAATAGATAAATACTAAAGGGATTGAAACAATCTCAGCTAAAAAAAGTTTAAGAAACAGATACTAATCTTCATGAGATCAGCCAACAAAATGTAGGTCCACTGTATAACACACACACACAAAGGAGATTTTTTGCTTTCTTAATCACGAGGCAGTAGAATCTTCTTTCATTTGGCACACCCCACTGGAAATACACATGCCAGTTAAGAGATTGTGCCTGTTATCAGATTGTCACAGGAATACATTGTGCTGGTTTGTATTCATTTTCCTTTTATGAGTTGCTTTAAAACTAAGCAGCAAACAAAAGCATTAAAACATTTTTGAAAATTATTTTTACTTTCTCCAGGTTTCACTGCTGCACCATTATTCCATTTAAATCAATGTAATGTTAGGTGGTGTGTGCATCATTCAGCAGCACAGCAGACATGTTCTGCTTTCTGGACATACCTGTAATATTCAGCCAGAGACAAGCAGTGAATTTAAGTTTAACTCATTTTACAGCCATACTGTTAAAATGATGGGCCTTTAGAACCAAGTGTAATAAAAATAAAGCAATAAAAATTAGACAAAGAGCCACACGGTAAAAAAATTAAGACAGCGGACATCAGTTGACAGCTGTTATCTATAAATGTTCCCAGACAATGCTTCAGCTGGTGGATGGACCATTGCTATTTGTTCCTGGAGAGGTACTCTCCAAGAGTGCCAACAGGGTCTTCTCAACTGAGGAACCTTGCCCCAAAACCAGCTTTCCCCAGCAGTTTGTCAAACTATAAATTTGGCAAACTCTAGGGCATCATGCAAAGCTTATCTGTTCACCAGGCCTTTAACTAGCATTAGGTTGCAGTGGGTGTCTTCAATAAAGGAAACAAAAGGAGCAGTATTTTAAATCAAGTCTGATATAGGGGACTTGATGTTTTGTTTGTGGGTTTTTTCCCTTTATTTATTTATTTACTAGGACACACCCAAATGCTATTGTGATATACCATAAAAAGCTAACACAATGGGATCCTGTCTAAAGACCAGGGCTCGAACACCTTACCACAATACAAATAAACTCAAATTTCAATACAATTTTCACAACTACGTTTGTTATCTACTCATAGTTTATCAGATGTGATAATTGATATGGTTTGTACTGATCTTTTCCCTTGTATTCCTCTGAAGTGCAAATGTCATATATTCTAGTGCCCATTAGAAAGAGTACGTTACTACATAAAGTGTGCCTTCAGACCAGACTGTGCTTTAGACTGGTCTACAATAACAAAGTCTTGCTCTAACATTCTTCATATTACCAGTACACTTTAACGTTATACCAATTACTTAAACTATAATTCTTCTTTTCTAATGGGGTATCATTAAAATACAAAGTTACAAATTCAGGATGGCCATCTGTTAACCTCTTAAGCAAAATGTTAGGAAGTTGAGGATAAAGGAATGTTTAAATGACTTCAAAGTTTAAATGAAGTCAGTGGGGCTCAGCATAGATGCTGGGGTCCACACTTACGGTGCTCACTACAGGAACAGGGCCTTTGGGTACGTCTATACTTACTTCCTGGTCCGGATGTAAGCGATCGATCTTCTGGGATCGATTTATCGCGTCTTGTCTAGACGCAATAAACCGATCCCGGAAGTGCTTGCCGTCGACGCCGGTACTCCAGCTCAGCGAGAGGAGTACGCGGCATCGACGGGGGAGCCTGCCTGCCACATCTGGACCCGCGGTAAGTTCGGACTAAGGTACTTCGAATTCAGCTACGTTATTAACGTAGCTGAATTTGCGTACCTTAGTCCGAAGTGGGGGGTTAGTGTGGACCAGGCCTTTGTCCCCACCATGTCTCCTACTGTAGTGTCTGATCCTTAACTTCTCCTTCTATTTTCTCCATGCCTATCCATACCCATTCTGTCCTTTAACATACCCATCTTCTCCTTCCCTCTTGTAACCCCAGCTCCACTCCCCCCTCCAAAAACATACTTTTAAAATTAAAGTTAAAAAAGTTTGTACCTTGGTAATTTTAAGACATAATACCTATCTGCATAATAGATATTTGTAATACTAGTGCTTACTTTTCCTTACTTCTCCAGAACACCCTATTTGACGCTCCCATTTTTGTGTTTCCAGTTCTGTAATTAAACTGTAAACTCCTATGGGCACAAAAGGTGTTTTATTTGCTTGTGAGGTGTTTAGCACACTTTTGGGTGTTCACAAATATTAACAGGATACACACATTCTTAGACAGAGAAGAGTTAACAAGAATACACAATAGATCCCATGATAAATAAATAATATCCATTCATAAACAGAAAACTTGCAACTTGTTTTTTTGTTAAGTCTAGCAGTTACCTTCTGTAGCCAGCCAGTATTTACACGGTAGATAATCCATAGATCTTGACCTTTCATAGATTCATAGATTCTAGGACTGGAAGGGACCTTGAGAGGTCGAGTCCAGTCCCCTGCCCGCATGGCAGGACCAAATACCGTCTAGACCATCCCTGATAGACCCATTTCCAAGGGTCATTTTTGCATAAGAATTAACAATTCATTAATAATTTCTACAGTGTATTAAAATATCAAGCCTTTCATCAGGCAAACACATTTCATCCCACTTTACTTGTTTTTACTTTAAAGCCAATTAGCATCAAAAACAAGTGAATCACAGTTTCTGGTTTCCTTTATCCTTTAAGCATAAGGTTATTGATTCATACACCCTGCCCTTTGCATGGTTGCCTTCCAGTACCCTAGAAGCTTAGCATTTAGGGACTTTTTCCACCAGCCGTTGCATGATCCAAAACCCACCTCAGACCAAAGAAAGCAGAGCAGCAGCAAAGTTAGACTTTCTGGTAATTCCTATAATTATCCCTTCACACTGTTTCATCACTGCTAGTGCAAAAGAGTTTTCTCTTTTGCCACCCCTGCTGTCTGAAACAATATCCCCCTCCCCATCAGCTCATTTTCAAACCCAATCTGAATATTTCTTCTCCCTGACCTATAGAGAATTTGATTTCTCTCAATGCTGTTAATTTCATAATTTATTACTTTAAAATCCTCTATGCCTATTTTGCATAGCCATGATTGAAAAAAATAAATACTTTTCTCTCAACTTTTTTTTTATGGCTGTTAGTAAAATAACTGCTGATGATCCTGTAAACTCAGAGATGAAATGAACCCAACTAAGTCTCCTCTGGACCAGTTTCTTTACTCTAATAACTTTTCTCCATGTGGAGTATGTCATTCCCCCCCAAAAAAACATTTTTTTTAAATTGTGTATCTTGTAAATTGGGCAAAAAAATTCCACATGCAACACCACTCTTTCCTGGTGAACTCTTCTTTATTGTACTTTGGGCTAATATATTTCTCAAGAAGCTCTGGGTTTTGCTCCAGTATATTAGTATTCACCAAAAACGTGGATTATAACATTATTTGCCAGGGTTAGTATTACAGCCTATTCCTTTTAAAAACAAAAAACACATTTCTATAGTCATTGATCCATATCAATCTTTTCTTACAGACATGGCTTTACGTTTTTTCTTTCAAAGAAATGTATGGAGAATGTGTGTTGTAACAAGACTGCTCAACACTATTTCTGAAAACGGGACTCCTCTCTCCACATGTCTCACACAGTTGCAAGTGAAGTCAGATACCATCAGATTTTCCTGTGCTTGTCAGGAGCAAGGCTCTGCAGCTGCACCTGCTCAGTACTCCTGACACCCTAACAAGTCAGCCAGGCTGCCTGATGGACGAACCTGCCTGATGCTGGCTGCTCAATACGCCCATGCCCATGCACACTCTGCCTCCCTGTGCTCGGCTCTGCAAGCCTTGCTTGCTTCTCCAGGCTCCAGCCCAGATCCTACCCTGCACCCAGCCTTACTCCTGCCTTCCCTGACTCCTGGTAATCCAGTTCTGACCCTCCTTGGCTCTGGCATTCAGACTCTGACTGCTAGGCCTGACCGGCTACGACCCAGTCTACTTCAGTATCCTGTAGGTGGAAAGTTACGGGTTTGTTTTTTTAAAGCTTTTCCTTTTTCTTTGGCCAGGATAGGGATATCAAACCGAGCAGGGTATCAGACCAACATAATCTCTCCCAAATCCTGCAGACCCGTAATCAATCAATCTTTACAACATTCACTAATCAGGAAGAAGAGCAGAGTCACATGGGTCTGATTTCCCAAGAGTGCTGAGCACCAACAACTCTGGCTGGAATCACTGGGAGTTACAGGTGCTCGGAACTCTGAATAAAAAACAAGCTACATATGCTCACAGCACAGTGATGGTTATCAATATAAAAACAGATATGCAATCATGCCATCTCCCACTGGTTCTTTCTGCCGTTTAACTTTTTAAACTTAAATTTTCAAATTATTATTTAACTCTGCAAAGCACGTCATGACAGGTTTTTATTAAAGATGCTACAAAAATACAGATGGATTATATTTAGCACTGTAACCTTATATGTATGCTACATTAACATCCAAAGGTGGTAGGTGTCCAAATGAAAAGAAGTTAGGTAGTTAGGTAAGCCTATCATCTTCTACTCCCACTTTCAGAGTGTACAGCACACTCTCAGGGAATGCTCTGCTGAGCATCTAGTGATTATCACATTTGCTTACATAAACAGAACAACAGTTTCAACTGAAATCAATACATTAGATAATTTCCAGTCACGCTAGAGAGAGCAGATCCTCATTTTGGAAGAGAAGGCTTAAACACTGAATTAAAAAAAAAAAATCAAAATGAAATACTAGTTGTGGCATCTTTAAAAAAAGAGCACTGAGATGGACAGACCTGGAAATGATACAAGTGTTTTTGGTTTAGCTAATTATGTTCCTCAGATCAGGAACCATCTCTTTGTTATGAATTTGTAACACAGTGGGGTCCTTTCTGATCCATGATTTGGAACCTTAAGCACTACTGCAACACAACTAATAATACACACCAACAGTAATACAATTGCCAGATTATGTGGTGAGAACTATTCTGTAAGCATATTTTCAGAGAGATGTAACCCAGACAATGAAAACACCCTCTCTCCTCATCTGGACCATTCAGATCACAGTCTTGGATGAACAGGGAATGTCAAATGCCAGGTATGAATAGGTAAGGTTTCCCCTTATGTGTAGAATGAGAACAATGAGAACTACACCTCTACCCAGATATAACACTGTCCTCGGGAGCCAAAAAATCTTACCGTGTTACAGGTGAAACCGCGTTATATTGAACTTGCTTTGATCCACCGGAGTACACAGTCCTGCCCCCCCCAGAGTGCTGCTTTACCGTGTTATATCCGAATTTGTGTTATATCGGGTTGCGTTATATCGGGGTAGAGGTGTGTATCTGATGGGGAAAGGAAGGTAGGATTTTTGAGAATAGGAGCACAAAAAGGTAGAGTGAAGCCACTTCTAAACTGAGTCAAGGCATATTTTCTGTTCTAAAACTGGTTTGTAACACACAATTATCCTGCAAGCTGATTTGTATGTGTGGACAGGCCATTACTTCTGCAGAAAGCCTTAAGTTAATAGTTATGAAAGGATCAGCTTGCAGGAGCAGGGTCATGTTCTGAACAAAGGTAGAATTTCACCTTGCTTCATGGATATTATAAAACCAGAAGAAAAAACAAGGATGATGATCTGATGGAGGTACTGGAGCTATGGCTCCTGTGTATGCCTGGATATATATTTATTTACTTACTGCAAAATACAAATTATCTGATATAAAAAAAGTAGAAGGAAAAATCTCTTAATTGTATAATTGGCACCCTGCAAACTAACCCACTTTTTAATATAATATTTGGAATGCTTTTGAGGTGACTGATCAAGAAGGAAAAAAATAATTCTCTCCTTAAGTTCAAGGAATAATAAAATGGTAAATTTATAGAATCTGCTGCATTTCGAAGAATCTGTTTACAACAGCCTTGCAAGTTTGGAAAAACACTTCCTGGCTCCAAAAGAACAAACCAACCAGAAAGATTCACAGGCCTGCTAGTCTGACCTCAATTGTATGCAAGATCTTAAAACAAATTTTGAAAGAGAGACTAGTTACAGACAGAGGTAAATGGTAATTGGAATAAAATACAACATGGTTTTATAAAAGGTAGATAGCAAAACTTCTTGTTGTTAGTCTGGCACTATAAACTGAGGACTTATCAGTTAGAAACAAAAGAGGAGAAGAAAGGCCTGAGCATACCGGTCGATCACAGGATAACTATGAGCCACCAATGTGATGCAGCTGTGAAAAAGGCTAATGCAATCCTAGGATGCATCAGGCAAGGTATTTCCAGTAGAGATAGGGAAATGTTATATCATTATACAAAGCACTAGTGAGACCTCATCTGGAATACTGTGAGCAATTCTGATCTCCCAATGTTTAAGAAAGATGAATTCAAATTGGAACAGGTGCAGAGAAGGGCTACTAAGATAATCAACGGAATGGAGAATCTAACTTATGAGAGAAGGATTAAGGAGTTTGGCTTGTTTAGCCTAACAAAATGAAGGCTGAAGGGAGATATGATTTATCTCTATAAAAATATCAGACGGATAAACAGCAAGAAGGGAGAGGAGTTATTTAAATTAATGGCCAATGTTGGCACAAAAACAAATGGATATAGTTTGGGCTTGAAATTAGATGAAAGTTTCTAACCATCAGAGGAGTGAAGTTCTGAAGCAGCCTTCCAAAGGGAGTAGTGACGGCAAAAAGCTAGCTGGTTTCAAGACTGAGCTTGATAAGTTTACAGAGGGGATGGTATGATGAAGTTGCCTGCAATGGCACATAGCCCATCTGTGACTGTTAATAGCCAATATCTCCAACAGCCAGAGATGGGACACTAGATGGGGAGGACTCAATTACTACAGAGAATTATTTCCCAGGTGTCTTGCTGGTGGGCCTCGCTCACATGCTCAGGATCTAATGATAGTTTTATTTGGGATCAGGAAGGAATTTTCCCCCCAGGTCAGATTGGCATAGACCCTGGGGGGGTTTCACCTTCCGCTACAGCATGGGGCACAGGTAACTTGCTGCTTTGAACTAGAGTAAACGGTGGATTCTCCGTAACTTGTAGTCTTTAAATCAAGATTTGAGGACTTCAGTAACTAAACCAAAGGTTATGGGCTTATTACAAGAATGGGTGGGTGAGGTTTTGTGGCCTGCGATGTGCAAGAGGTCAGACCAGATAATCCCTTCTGGCCTTAAAGTCTACGATATTCTTGGCAATCCTAAAAAATAAAAAAATAAAAAAAATTTATATATATATATATATATATATATATATATATATATATATATATATATATATATATATATATATATATATATAAATAAAATAAAAATTAAATTAAATTAAATTAAAAAAAAAAGGTGGGTCAAACCCATACATTCCACATGCTAGGGGAAGCCCAGCTGTATGTAGAGTGTAAACCTATTACAAAATGTAACATTTATGCCCCAAATGAGGAAGATACCTTCTTCAATAACTTCTGAATGACTGCAATGGTCTAGAATTCACAGTTAATGGTGGCAGGTGAGTTTAACTGTTGTCTTAACCGCATGTGCGATAAGACTACAAGTAGTCAAGAAGCTCCATAAAAACAAAAAAAACCACTCAAATACTGGCATTAGCATATATAGAACAGGAAATGATGGATAGTTGAAGGTTCCTATATCCTAAAGGGATGTACATATACTAGAATAGATTTGATATTGAAATGTCTCCTACATAAAATCCCTAGTGTTAGAACTGGAATAATACATCTGACCATGCACCTGTCTTCATGAAAACAAAGTCTCATTCAGAAACAAGAGAAGCTAGAGATTTGGTAATATTGCTAAAAAAGACAGACTTTGTCAATTGAATGGAAAAACATATTGATAACTATATTAAGAACAATCTGTTACAGGATATATCACTAAACTACAGGGAGGCCTTTAAAGTAGTAATAAAAGGACATAGCTCATATGATAATTATAAGAAAAAAAAGACACGCAATAGCAAATAGACAGGAAAAAATTATGGTTTGCAGAAGCAATACAAGACTAATAATGCAGACTCACTCAATATATTAAGAATGTGCAAATAGTGTTAGAAGTAGGGAAATGATCTTGCCTCTGTACACAGCACTGGTAAGACCACTATTACAATACTGCGTCCAGATCTGGTGTCCACACTTCAAGAAGGATGTGGAAATACTGAAGACAGTTCAAAGGAGGGCCACAGAAATGAAAACAAGTCTTACAATGTGAGGCTTAAGGCATTTAACCTATTCAGTTTATCAGAGAAGATTGAGCGGTGACTTGGTCACTGCATATAGATGCTTAACCATGGAAGAGATATGATAGTGGGAGGGACGTGTGTGTATGTGCACGAGCTTTTCAATCTTTCTGACAAAGGCACAACAAGATCTAATGGCTGGAATTTGAAGTTATTTCAAGGTGGAATTTGTCTAAAATATTATTTTCTAGCAGTAAGAGTAATTAAACACTGGAACAGCTTAGCAGAGGAGGTGGTAGACTCAACATCACTTGGAGTGTCTAAAGCGAGATTAGATACCTTTTAGAAAAATATGCCCTAATTCGGCTTCTGGAAGAAAGTATGTGATCTATGAGCACTGGGTGGAGGAAAGACAGGCTGTATAGTCATGCTGCACCCTTCTGGCCTTGGAATCTATAAATGTATGTTTCTCCATCTCTACATCAAAAAATACATAATATTGTCCCAGATGTCTGTATAAAATGCAAAATAGCCAGGCCTCTTTCATATATGATATAGGAATGCTGGATGGTAAAAATATTTTGGAAATTCATCCTGAAAGTAGTAAATTAAAAAAAAAATAGAACTTGAACAGGATTTAAAGACTTGTATTGGGAGTTGGCCTCTTTAAAAGAGCTAAGATGGAAATAAGAGAGCTACTCTAAATCTGTGGACCCAGACAACGGCTCCAACTGTAGTACACTGGAAAAAACTATTAGTATAATATCCAAAAATGGAAGATTTTGTGAGAACAATGCCAGAGAAACTAAAAAAAAAAATGGATGAAATAAAACACCTTGCGTAGGAAAATACAACAAAAACTGAAATCATTGAACTGCTTTGATATGGACATGATAAACTTGTACTTATAGGAACAATAAATAGTCAACAAGGGCATACACAGAGGAGAATCATTGCATTACATCTTCCTCTAACTTTCCATACTTCATATCTTCTGAGTCTCTTCCTCCCCCACAGAAAACAGTCAACTTCCTAATAAAGGCATTTAAAAAGTGAATATGAACAATTAAGTAGTACACATAGAAAGTTATGGACATATTTAAATCTGAAAAAAGGAAAAAGGGTAATGATAATGTGTGGTCATTATATACTATACTGTTAAATATTAATTTTATAATAAGGTATGTACTTGTGCCTCATGACACTAATTAAATGTTTTATTGAAAGTGACCTGAAATATCAGTAAATAAAATAGTTTCCCCAAAACAAATAAATATATGGAATAGACAAAAAAAGGAGAAATAGTCACCATTTATGGTATGCCAATTCTCTTCCCCAGATCCAGGGCTCCTCTTGTCCTAGCTGGCTGCAGTCTACCAACGGAGGATAGCCTGAGCACACAACACTCCCCGGCTCTTCCCCTCCCTCATCTTGCTGTGCTTCCCCGCCCACCCAACGCCCATCTGTGGGTTTCTGCCTCCTTTACAGAAACAAGGGAGCAGAACAGAGAATCTGCCCCAAAATACTGATTGTGGCCACCCAACCTTTTTTAAAATAGTAGGGTTAGCCCTCAGGATGAAGAGGCTGCATGTCTTTGGTCTATAGTTAGGAAAATGGACAGGGAAGAACTTTTGTAGACAAGGGAATGTTCGAAACAGGAGGGAGACTAAAAAAATGCAGGAGAAAACGGAAAGGAGTTCGGGAGAAATAGGGAATGGAAGTGTGAGCCATATGATACTTTAAGAGGAAAGGGAGTGATAAAAGGAGAGAGCAAGTGAAAGTAAGGGCAAGTGGGGGATAGGAAGCTGCAGGGGAGCAGGAGCCTGGGTAGGGAGGGAGATGAAGACAGACAGAATGACAGCCCCCAACCAGAGTTGATTAGGAGAGGGAAAGTAGAATCCCCCAACTGAGAAGCCTAAAAGCAAACCTTTAATATCTATGTATGTTTAAAGGTTGAATAAAGCAGGAATTCTGTGGGTAAAAAATAATACGGATCACATAATTAAATATCATAAGTATGCACAAGCAGGACAAATTATGGTAAAATGGGCAACTTCATTTCTGTTTTTTTCTAAGTAGAGTGCTTAACTTTGCAACCCTAACATTTTTAATGTAATTTCTGTAGTGTTTTCGATGGATCTACAGATTCTAGCACAATGACAAAAAAATAACTTCCAGCAGTGTGAAATCTATATATATATATATAATCTTGTCTACAGGCTAATGTTTGTTTGTTTGTTTGCGGGGGGGGAGGGAAGGAGGGGAGGGAAGGGAAGGGTAAAAATTTGCCATCAGAGTTAGGAATTCTAGAGTCAAATTTGTCCAAAAGTAAATAGTCAAAGTAAACCCAACAACTTTGACCTAGAAACACTGCCAATAAGAACAAGTGTGAAAAATCTAAACATTCTTTATTAAAAAAAAAAAAAAATCATGATTGAGGAAACAATATCTCTAAGCCATCTTTCCTTAAACATAAAAGAACATAAGAGCGGCCATACTGGGTCAGACCAAAGGTCCATCTAGCCCAATATCTTGTCCTCTGACAGTGGCCAATGCCAGGTGTCCCAGAGTGAATAAACAGAACAGGTAATCATCAAGTGATCCATGCCCTGTCACCCATTCCCAGCTTCGGGCAAACAGAGCCTAGGGACACCATCCCTGCCCATCCTGGCTAATAGCCATTGATAGACCTATCCTCTATTAATTTATCTAGTTCTTTTTTGAATCCTGTTATAGCCTTTGCCTTCACAACATCCTCTGGCAGGGAGTTCCACAGGTTGACTGTGCTTTGTGTGAAAAAAATACTTCCTTTTGTTTATTTTAAACCTGCTGCCTATTAATTTCATTTGGTGGCCCCTAGTTCTTTATTTACTTTCCCCATACCAGTCATGATTTTATAGACCTCTATCACATCCCTCCTTAACCATCTCTTTTCCAAGCTGAAAAATCCCAGTCTTATTAATCTCTCCTCATACGGCAGCCATTCCATACCCCTAATCATAGGTTTCGTATATGCTACATTAGAGTTTTCCTGTATTTTCTAACCTGTGAAGAAAGTGACACTAGTAAGTCACAAGAAAAGACACAGTATTGCTGTGTGAATTAGTCACAGACAAAGTAATTGCAGTCCTAATGTTTTAACATTTAAGTTCTAGTCCTACAAAAACCAGAGTAAAGCTTACAGAAGTCACCTAAGTATTTCCATGGAAGTCAAATGGGACTAACTTGCATAAATATTTGCAGAATCTGATCCCAAAACAATCTTGTTAGACCACTAATATTTTGTTCTACAAGACAATACTGTTACCGAGATACCAATCTTGTCCAGACTTTGGATTTTTCTGTTTTATGTTAATTACATTATACGTATATGATTAGAGATCTTTACAATTAAAGATTATGAAGCTATGTACTGAAAAGATTCTGAAGAGAAATGCATATATGTTTAAATATATTTATATTTGTCATATGACTCAAACACAGACAAAGTCACTTTTGTAAAGCAGTCTGAACATATCAAATGTTTATACAGAGGAGTTAAGTTTCCCAATAAATCCAACATTCCATGTTAAAATCATTCCATTTTAGAAAGATTTAACTGAAATGTAAGTTTATACATAATTTAATGTACATATTGCTATATGTCTGAAAACCTCCAAGTTTCTAACAAAATAAAGAAAATCTTAGCCTACCACCTCACTAGGCAGCTAATAACCTCCAACCACCGAAGGAATGGGTTTAGTTTCTTTCACTCATTCATATAAAAAAAACCTGGTGATGTCATTCATCTGGATAATGTATTTAAAACAATTATCATCAATTTGCACATTTCAATACTAATATCTGAAGCAAACTTAGAATGGCAAGCAGAGGTATATTGGAATGAGGTAACTAAAAGGGATATTATAAAATATATATCAGTGATTAATGACTACAGCTGTTATTCACATTTTCTTTATAAGTTTTTAATATAATTGGATACATAAGCTTCAGAATAATACAAATAATAATCAGGGTTTGGGGAGGAGAAAAGAAATGGAGAGAACTAAAAGTTTTTTGCTCTTTCCTTAGTGAGAAAGCTGCCCCAAAATTCCCATTTCAAATTCCAATTCCAAATTAATATTAACATCACAACAAGAAATAACAAGAAAAAAATCCTAGACCACTGAGTTAGCCAAATGGTCACAGAACAATGCAATTTAACTTCCAACGTGCTAGTTTTATGGGGAAATAAGGGCTAATCCTATGAACTGTTATATTTCCTATGGGTTATGCATAAAGCCCTCACTAAACTTTTTTTTTTTTTTTTTTTAAAGACAAAGTAACTACTACACATTTCTAAATTTGCAAGTGAACCGTTTAAGTCAAACATAAAACAAAATTGTTTGGAGGAAGTTATCGTCTAATTAATTTCAGTGAAGTTGGCAACACACAAACTGAATTTTTTCAATTCACGAATAAAATAAAAGTAAAGTATACTGGTGCTAGTGATGTAAAAAAGGGCCCAACTACACTTACGTTTCCAGTTACAGTACAAGATTTTCTTTTCTTTAAGACAGAGCTTAAAATTTTCCAAATTTCCAGAGAAGATATGAAATGAAGACTATGTTTACTGCAAATACTGAATCTAATGATATTTCAGCAACCAGAGTTGCTAGAATTCACACATTTAACATTGGTAACTGAAAACCTTTTGCAACAATTCAGCTAGTTTTACGAACACAAACATGAACAGTTTGGGATTTACACAGCAGTACAAGATAAGCGTTTTGGCATTATAACCTACAATCCTCTCCTCAATGCCTTTCATCATAAAGTTAATTTTTATACTAAGGACGTTGTCTTTCAAGTCAAAATCGAAACCAAGTTTTGGTACTGTAAAAATGATAATTAGAACAAAAAAAATCAACAGAAATTGTAGGTGACTTAAAATTTAACTTTTTAACTGCTGGAAACTGCTTTTTTAAGAACATTTTCCTTCAGAGTTTAGAACTTCAGCATTGTGGTAACAGAGAAAAGCCTGAAAGTGGAACTGACCATAAACACAAGTGAGGCCAATCATTATTAAAGAGAAATGTGAAAAGACCAACCTAGTGAAAAACTGTTAGTTTAACAATGTCCTTTGTAAAATAAAACAAACCATATACTTCTCACACACACAAGCACAATTTTCATCAGCTGTTTTTTATGCTTAACATTTACATCTGTATACACACACGGAACCAGATTCTCAGAGGATGTTAAGTCATCATAGCTTCACTGAAGTGTATGGCACTATGCTTATTTATACCTGCAGAGAATTTGGCCCATGAAGAAGAGTCATTTAGAAGCACAGATAGTAATGTGCGGTCATTAATGATTTTTGGGTACTTGCTTTGTCTTTACACATCTCAGAAGAATATAGCAGAAGTCACTTTAAAATGTATATTTAATTCAATAAATACTAACATTAAAGATGAACTCTAGGAATTTAGAGACATTTCTGATAGTGTCCTCTCTCCATCATAGTCTGCACTACTTAATCAGATAAGGAGCAAATAGAACACATGGCTTCTGAGGAACTGCTACTAGTGAGCTGATTAACACAAACTACGTGGTAAAAACTAATAATCATCCAGGAAGTAAGAGAAAGAGTGTTACATTCCCTCCATTGTCCGTGCCCCCATCCCCACGACCAACATTATCCTTTTTTTAAAGTGTGGATTTACCAAACACAAGATTTATCACATGTAATTGCCTGATTCATTCAGGGGGTCATTTTACACTTCATACTGTGTATGTATGTATGTTTTTCTATAGTAAACTGCAGAAGCTAGTGTACCATTACATTTATTCAACTATATTACCTGTCAATTACTTTAACTTAGAAAATAGAAATACTAACATTTTGCAAACGACTATACCTCAATTTTCCATGTACCTTGATATTTAGTAATTTTGTAATTTGTTTCAGCATGCAGAATAGAGTCATAACACATTCGTGTCCTAGATAAATAAAATTAGTTACTTTCAGACATAAAACATTCTCTGTACTAAATTTAAAGTGACTTATTTATATAGCAAATATTAGGAAAATTTGCATTAATGTTCTTTTTACAAAGTGTTGCTATACAATTAAAATGATCTGTGAGGCACCAAAATTAATATAGCCAGAACTGTCCACTATGGAGCAAAGTAAAATTTTATTTTTTCTTTCTTTAAATAATCCACGTGCATTTCTCGAAATAGCATTGATTTACTCATTTTTAAGAGATGAAAAGAAGAAACTCAAGTCAATTACTGAACTTCTCAATTTTATTCCACAGATAGAATGTATATTTCTCATGAGCAACCTTAAAAAAATCCTTAGATTTAGATTTTTTTCAATAGTGTAAGGACTCTGAGTTGTCCTTGAATTATATCAAGGTTAAGGAATATCTACATTTCAATAACTTGGTGTCTACATTGGGATTTTTTAAAATATAAGCGAAGTACAAGCCCTATAGTATACTGACACAACAATACCTCAAGTAATTTAGAGTATTTATATCTGGTCTCGTGGTGGGTAATACAAGTTACTATATTTTGCATTTTAAAATACTTTTCCTACATTTCCTAATGTATACCTATAGGTCTTTATTTGTACATTTAATAAGAATAATATAACCTATGCAGCATTAAAAAAATTCCCCCAGTTGAATACAACTTAACTCTGCTGTATTAAACTGGAAACTCTAGGCACAATGGAGTGTTATTTGATAACTGTCTATAGCATTTGCAGTACGTAACTACAGTTAAACACTAACTTCCTCTAAATACATGAGGACAGACACAATGGAACAAACAACTTGATTATGTGGAAGAAATATAGATATGCACTGTACTAGAACTCACAGATCACCTGCAGGTCAAAGACACTGTACAATACACAGAATCAAAACATTGACAAATGCTAATGCTGGTCCTGAATTCACAACTGGATGTGTGTGTGCAGATCCTTGTATCTACCTAAATCCCCAATTACTTCAAAGGGGGCTCCACCTGCATAGGAAGGTCCACTCACAGGGAACCCATTATTGTTCATTTCTCCATAGCACCTTGGCAAGAGGAGTGCAAGGATATGGGAAGTGGCGGAGCCTTCATAACGGGCCTAAAACAGATTTTTTCCAAGATGGTAAATGGTTTAGAATTCTAACAGCATCTTTCATACTTGCCTTGTACCACCACAGCAATCAAGTGTGAAACTTCAGATTGTTCTTTTTCTTTAACTTGCCTTCAAAAATTGATACAAGTTTCTAACAAGTATCCGTTTAACCATTCACAAGATTTCTAATATTGCTTCGATAACTGTTAAAACTGTTGACATAGCTATACGATTACAGATCTGAATCTAATATGTTAGAAATGACATGCAGAATGGTGAGATCTTTGAGAGGTATTTAGAATACACTATAAAGCAGAATCTACAGTTTTATTGATTGTAGTAGTTAAAATTCTATTCGTAAATACAAGTGTTCTAGTTTGACAGAATTATTTAAAACAAATTAGAAACATTCCACTTAGAAAGGTATAAAACTCTCTCCTCCTTATGAAGTACTGAAGCTCCATCTAGAGGTTTTTCTTTCCCTACTGTCGTTCGTAATATACGTAATATCACCTAGAAATGAGAATATTAAAATGTCAAAGACTTCCATTGTACCTCCCCTTTTGTTATTCTTAATAGGTTCTTGCCCTGAACCTCTCCTGGCAACACTAGCTCCTTCACTGCCATCAAGTGGTAAGAGACCAAAATTGAAGTTTAAATATTTAAAGTATCCACATAATCAGTGTAAGCATGTATGGATTTTTCAGAATATAAAAAACACAAAATACTGTAAATCCTAACTGTTCTTCCCATATTTAAAATCCTGGTGTCGATTTCAAAACACTGATAGTTTATCTTTACCCCTAGATGCAGTAATGTTTTCTGTACTGGCCTTAGATTCTCACTTTATTTCAAATTGCAAAATTCCTGAGGACATAAAACTGAATACACTTTCTGCCCAGAAACCATTGTTACTCTGAACATAAGATACTGAGATAAAAAGGACCTGTGCTGGCACATATTACGTTTCTCGTATTGATGGATGTTAATTCCATAATATATGGAATAATAATTATCCCACCAAAAACATCTTATTGAACTTAGCCTTGTCTATTGGCAAGATCTCAAAGGAAGAGCAAAATAGCACCAAACAACTTAGGCATATTGTCTTACATAGCAAGTATGCAACTGGGCCAGTTTCTCTATTTGTGTTCTGCAACTGTATTCTGCTGAACAAATTGGTTATGTCAAGAAAAGTTCATCCCCCAACTTCCTTAATGAAGGCTGTGCAATCGAACCTAGGCTATGGGAGAACAAATGAAGTCCAAACTGAAAAAGCATTTGACCCAGACAAAACACACAAGGAACTGAAGAAAGGCTATAGCAGCAGCAAAATAGAGCCAGACTGAAAGGTCTTTATTTACTTCCTTTATCCACCCCTTGAGTATCTCAGATATAAATCCCTCTGCATTTAATTTCAGTATTTTAAATTAACAGAAGTCCCACTGAATCCATGGAGACTACACAGCTAGAAATGCATGTGCCTCTAAAAATATACCTCACACTGTATGTCCAATGAAACCGCATTTGCCAACTTTATATATCCACCACTGAAATGGCATTACTGGAAATTGAAACATTCCTATTTCATAATTTTTTTCCCCCAGTAGCCATGCCAGTTCAAATACTTGGATATATTTCATCCTTGCCAATAAATGGAGACAGTACAAGGACTGTTTTGGAGATGCCATTCCCTGCATGAGGCTTGCCAGCTCCCAAAACTATGAAACTCTGGAACTTAACATAAAAGTCAAGGTGAGTAAGGTAATACCTTTTATTGGACCACCTTCTGTCAGTGAAAGTGACTAGCTTTTGAGCTACACAGAGCTCTTCGAAAAAGACCTTCTGTGTAGCTTGAAAGCTTGTCTCTTTCACCGACAGAAGCTGGTCCAATAAAAAAAATATTACTTCACCCAACCTGTCTCTTTAATATCCTGGGACCAACATGGCTGCAACAACACTGCATAACAAAGTGAAAGTCAGGGAAAGGAACAATAAAAATTATATTGGAAAGAGAACAACCTTCTCTGCTACTTCAGACACTTAGGACCTGCCAAGCAATAGGAAGGGATTAGTTCATAATAATGGCCTTTCGGACACTTCTACCAAATGCCTCATCTGCCAACGTCAGCAAAGCTCAGGTAGCTACTCTGCATATTTCCAATGGAGATGAGTGTGCTGTCTCTGCTCAGTAAAAAGCTACTGATGTATTGAAGCAGGCTTCAAAAGAATCCAGTGCTTCCTTGCCATTACTAAAGCAAACTTCTGATTGGGTTTCTCCAACCAGGAAAGAGCAATCTAAGAGCTGGAAATCATTTTCTGGTTTTTTTGTTTGTTTGGGGTTTTTTTGTATATTACTAAAGAACTTGCTTGCTTGGCACTGAGCAAATCAGAGTCCCTGTCCTGAGGAACTTACAGTCTAGAAGATAGCCACAGATAAAAATAAAATATATTGGGAGACTCAGGATGAAGATAAAAGTTTGTTTTTTTTAATTTCTTCTTTCAATGGTGTTGGGGTGGAAAAAGAATTTGACTGGCATGGGTGTCGTAGAAGTCTAACTTTAAACGAAGCTTCTTAAACTTTTTAAAAACCTTATTTACTTTACATACAACAATAGTTTAGTTATATATTATAGACTTATAGAAAGAGACCTTCTAAACACATTAAAATGTATTATTGACACGCGAAACCTTAAATTAGAGTGAATAAAGGAAGACTCAGCACACCACTTCTGAAAGGTTGCCGAACCCTGCTCTAGACAGAGACCTGGAGAAACCAGATACATACAATATGATGGGGGCCAATTTAGCTGCAACTAATCAGGAAAGATCTTGGAGTCATTGTGGATAGTTCTCTTAAGACATCCATGCAGTGTGCAGTGACAGTCAAAAAAGCAAATAGGATGTTAGGAATCATTAAAAAAGGGATAGAGAATAAGATGGAGAATATCTTATTGCCCTTATATAAATCTATGGTATGCCCACATCTTGAATACTGCGTACAGATGTGGTCTCCTCATCCCAAAAAAGATGTACTGGCATTAGAAAAAGTTCAGAAAAGGGCAACTAAAATGATTAAGGTTTGGAATGGGTCCCATATGAGGAGAGATTAAAGAGGCTAGGACTTTTCAGCTTGGAAAAGAGGAGATTAAGGAGGGGGGTATGATAGAGGCATATAAAATCATGAGTGGTGTGAAGAAAGTGAATAAGGAAAAGTTATTTACTTGTTCCCATAATATAAGAACTAGGGGCCACCAAATGAAATTAATGGGCAGCAGGTTTAAAATAAATAAAAGGAAGTTCTTCTTCACACAGCGCACAGTCAACCTGTGGAACTCCTTGCCTGAGGAGGTTGTGAAGGCTAGGACTATAACAGGGTTTAAAAGAGAACTAGATAAATTTATGGAAGTTAAGTCCATTAATGGCTATTATCCAGGATGAGTAAGGAATGGTGTCCCTAGCCTCTGTTTGTCAGAGGGTGGAGACGGATGGCAGGAGAGAGATCACTTGATCATTACCTGTTAGGTTCACTCACTCTGGGGCACCTGGCATCAGCCCCTGTCGGTACACAGGATACTGGCCTGGATGGACCTTTGGTCTGACCCAGAATGGCTGTTCTTATGACAGACCAGGGAGCTATTACAGGTGTCTAAAGAGGGTTCAGACAGAGAGAGACTGAGGAGAAACCCCATGACAGAGAAGTTTGTCTATTTGGGGGATTTGTTTGGATAGTTTTTCTTCTGGGTGAAGGACGGGACCATGAGCAACTGAAGCAGAGTTCACAGGAAGCTTAGGACAAACATCTGCTTCCTTTTTGAAATCTATGGTCTCGTCAGTCCCTGCCAGTAGTGGATGGGAGGAAACCCCCCCTTTACTCCCCTGCACTTGAGAGGGTGAGCAGGAGGGAGAGATTGCTCAGACTCTGGAGAGAGGGCTTTGGCCTAGAAAAGTGAAGAACAGTTTACTGAAGCCATTGTTAGACTTTGGTTTAACACAGAAGGGATGAAGTTCTAATTTAGCCAGAGGAAAAATTTTAGGACTACCCTACCAACTAAGAGGAAAATTAAGGAATAGCCAGAAAGGAAAACTGAGGGAATGGCCACATCACAATGGGATGAAGAGATGTGCCAATGACTCTTTGCAGGAGAAGACCTAGCTCTCTCAAGCTGGATCTACACTAGCAATTTTGGCAAGTTTCCTCATCGGTGCTAATGCTGGTGCAGTTCCAGGTCTAAATAGTTTTTAGAACACCAGTGGCCTATCTACACCAGCACTCACATTGTGGCTCCCAACAGTGGAGCCGAACCAGTGTTATTTCACAAGTTAGAATTTTTTGACAAAATCTCTCACACAGAAAAGCACAAGTCTTCTAGCTAAACCAAAAAATGACCTTAAGTAAAGCTACTCAGACCACGCCTACGCTGGCCCATGGATAGGATTTTTCTGCTCTTCTTCTAACAGGTGGGGAGCAACTCAGCAAATGCCCTTTCATACCTCACCAAAGTGAGAAATCCCAGCTTAAACAACATCATCTGAAAGGCTCTCCCATTTCTGAGGCATGTCTTTTTAACAGCCACTTTGCAAGCTCTAACCACAACAGATCTTTGCAAAAGATGAACCCCTGATTTAACGGTGCCGGTTTCCAAAAGGTGAATCTGTGTTTCCACTGACATTCAATAGCTCCAAGCCACCTGAGCTCCTTGGTTAGGCTAAGGCAAATAAGATAACATTTATTGAGGACTGGATTGTTTTCTGGAACACTATCATGAGCTTTGGTGTTAACCTGTATGCCATGGACACCTTGTTTGTTGGTGCAGCATGCAGGGGGTCAGACCAGATGATCATAATGGTCCCTTCTGACCTTAAAGTCTATGAGTCTATTTAGTCCCCCACAACCAAAATTCAAGCACTCGTGTTGAGTTCCCACATTCCTGGGCATATTTGCTTTTTACAGAACCAATCTGCCAGTTTGTTTAATTCTTTGGATATGTGAATTGCAGATGGCTTCCCACGTGTTTCTCTTCTCATATCATCACTCTTTGACCACTGCCTTACTTACAGTGTCACCTCAGGTTTACATAGCCGACTGCTTTCACTGTTTAACTGGACATCGATTATTGTTATGTCTGCACTGAAAGTATAGGAAAGCCTACATTTCATGCTGGCTGAAGGACCTTCTCCTGCCCCCACACTCTGAATCATAAAACCATTTGATATAAGCCACCATCTTGATTTTTCAAGCTATGCCACAATGTGTTAAGTGTCACCTCTATATGCTCCCCTGTCCTCAAGGCTGGAATGAATCCATGGTTTTCTATTGGTGAGTGGCCCACAGGGCATCCCCTTAAATTGTTCCATTATCATCCAAGGGATAGTTTGATAAAGGTAGTAACACTACACATTTGAGAAGTCTTTTGAATCTGGTCTTCTTTAGAAGAGCAGAAAGGACTGCGTGCTCATGTGTTAGCAAGCCCAGTGTATTACTTCCCAGTTTACAGACATATCTCAGGGCTGCAAGCACTCCTACCCAGACATTAGTTGATGGCACAGCAAGTTCCATATTTGCAGCTGGAGCTGGAAATATTTTGCTCACTTATGCCAAACCTGACTGAGATATATTAATCTCATTCCAAGAATTATTTCCACCTTGATCGGGAGTTCCAGGAATGGTTTCTCTAGTCAATTGTGTTAATCTGACCCCGAGTAGCCAGTTGACATGTAGGTAAGGCCCTCCTGTCTCATAATGGCCGAGAGGGCAACTGAAGTGGCTCATAAATAAACAGTGTGTCAGTAATTATTGTAATGCTGTGGTCAGACAGAAGTTGGACTGAGTGACAGAACTTGGAATCAAAGCTGTCCTACTGAAAAAAAAGTACAAGATGTAGGAATTCACCCTATAGATATAGGGAGCAAAAGAATTCCTGTACATTGATGGCTTGGATGATCAATTCTAAGGACTTAATTCAGAACACCAGAGAATTGAGCTTACGTCAACACCATTCACAGCACACCTGCTTTCCTGGGTTTGAAATAAAGTAAAAAATAACTTGACCCCACCAATTCTGCTCTCTAGATATCGGAGTAGTCTCAATTGTCAGATCAGGGTGAGTGTTGTAACTCTTGAACTTTAAGGAAGGCAAAACAACAACAGTAAATGGCTGGAGCCAAAAAACTGCAAAAACCATGGATTATGTTGTCCAACACTATAGGCTTCATATGTCCACACAAGGAAATAGCATTGACATTCTCACTTCTATTTCTTGGTCATTTTTCCATGGGCATCCTTCATATGGACTCTTTGAAGGTGAAGGAGATCCCCTATTCACCTTGAAAGTCTTAATGTACTCTCCTATTTGTTGTAACAAACATCGGGACTGCATAAAATACCAAAGAGAATTTGAGTGGAGTCCTTGTAGTTGATCACCCAAGCTGTGAGTGTCAAGAAACTCTTGTGCTCCCTGACTCTGCAGGGGAAATAGATGACATGCTGGAAATACAAAGGCATGGTTTTAAATAGGTCACACAACATCAGGACTGGACCATCAATCATTAAGTTTGAAATAATTATGGCTCAATTCTTTTAGTTCTTGAAACAAATAATAGCTCTCCAAGTCTAGTTTTTGTTCTGAGGGTGTTAGGTTAATATTTGTATGTACTTAGAATTTACACATCTTGTATCATTAAAAATTATAGAGGGACTGACAGAATTAAATGTTCAATGTTTTATATTACTCTAAGAAAAAAAAAGTAACAAGATAGCTGCGATATTAGGAAGTGCCGATTCTGGTCCATTTCATTGTAATCTACTTTTCTCTCTCCTTCCATCTTTATACTATAACTGGAGCACAGGGGAAGAAGGTCCTTAATGCTCTACACTGCAGTTAGATACCCGTGGCTGGGCTATGCTAACTGAATCAGGCTAAGGGGCTTTGCTAAGAGGCTGTTTAATTGTGGTGTAGATGTTCAGGCTCAAGCTGCAGCCTGAGCTCTGGGACCCTTCCACTTCAGTGTCTCAGAGCTCTGTCTGCAGCCCAAGCCCAAATGTCTATACCACAATTAAATAGCCCCACAGCCCAAGTCAGCTGGCATGGGCCAGACGCAGGTTTTTAATTCAGTGTAGATCTACCCAAAGAGGACAATCCTAGGCATAGTTCAAATTAGGAAGTACTCAGCATAGAAGACTGCTGTCCAAGGAATGGTCCGACCCTAGGGTTTTCTGAACTCCATCTCAGTCAAAGCTTGTGTGTGACTAGACTGACAGAGCCATGAGTGAAAATGGAGGTTATTTACTTGTAACTGAAGTTTCTTCAAGATGTGTGGTCTCTATCTGTATTTCACACGTGGTACACATGCATTCCATGCTCCTGAGACCAAAGAATTTGCAAGTAGTGTCCTCTAGTCTGTGCCTGTGCCCCAGCGTTCCTTTGTGCTCAGTACCTCTCCAGTTCCTTCTCTACTGGAAACCCAGACATGATCCAAAGCAGAGGGGAAGGAGGACAGGTAGCGAAATACAGATAGGGGCCACAAATCTCAAAGAACTTCCAGTTACAGGTAACAAAGCTCCATTTCTTCTTCAAGCACTGGACCCGGACCCTATGTGTAGTCCACATGTGGGTGACTGTTAAGCAGTATTCAAACAGGAGGGGTGTGGAAGGATGCAAACAATCTAAATAGCTGTATCTGCAGAATAGGCTTGGATGAAAGCATAATGCTTCAAGGTGTGAATAGAACTTCGGGTTGACACCCTACAAACATCTATCAAATTCTCGAAGGAATTGAGGTTCCCTAGCTCTAGTGTGGTGATTTTTAACCTGTGGTCCACAGACCCCTGGGGGTCTGCAGACGATGTGTAAGATTTCCAAAAGGGTCCACACCTCCATTTGAAGTTTTTTAGTGGTCCACAAATTTTAAAAAGGTTTGGGGGGGGGGGAGAAGAACACTACTCTAGTGGAATGGCCCCTCACCTCACCTGGGTGTGGGAGATGCTATGTAACCCTTTGCTATGAATTAGTGCAAAAAATCCACTTAAGAGAACCTTTTAGAAGATAGTGGTTGTCCCAGTGACTGCTCTGCTACAGCAACAAATAGTCTTGGCATGTTTCTAATTGGCTTCATTCTTTGCAGGTAAAATGCTAGAGCTCATCTGATCTCAAGGAAAAGAAGCATCCTCTCTTTTCCTCAATAGAAGCATGAGGTTTTGGAAAGAATACCGGTAAATGAATTGATAGATTTTTGTGGAAGTTGGATATTACCTTTTGGATGAATTTTGGGTGGAGGGAAAGCAGAGTATTTTCCTTATGGAACATGGTGTATATCAGGTCAGCCTTGAGTGCTCCCAGGTCACTTACTCTCCTCACTGATATAACAGCAACAAGGAAAGTGATCTTCATAGACAGGTAGTACATCGAGCATGTAGCCAATGCTTCAAAAGGTGGCCTGGTAAATATCAAGAGTATGAGATTGAGGTTCCATGGTGGCACTGGCTTCATTACTGATGGGAAATCCTAATGAGACCTTTTAAGAATCTGTCTGATCAAATGAGTAAGAACAGTACACCCCTCTACTCAAGGGTGGAAGAAACTGATTGCTGCTAGGTGAACCCAGAGCGAGCTAACTGAAAGGCCCAACTTCTTGAGAATAGAAGGAATACCTGCTGTCTCTGAAGTTAACTGGTTTTGTTGAGTTCAGGTAGAGAAATGCCTCCATTGCAGTTATGCTGAATTTTCTGGTGGAGTCTTTTCTGCTATGGTTGAGAATAGCTTGAACTGTCTCTGAACATGAACACTCTAGGTCTGATGCCCGTCCATATACCAGGTTATATATCCTGAGTTAGCAGATCTGCGAAAGGTCAGATGCTGATGGGAGGACACACTGACCTTCACAGTACGTCCAGAAACCAAAACTGTCTAGGCCAGCTGAGTGCAATGAGAATGATTTGCACTTTGTCATGGTGAATTTTTCCACAGAACCTGGGGTAGCAGTGGAATGGGAGGAATAGTGTACCTGAAATCTTGACCTAGTGCTGCTATAGAGCAGTATAGATTGAACAACTTCTTCATCTGGGAGGCAAACAGATTCCAGGATGGTGTTCCCCACTGAGTGAAGATTTAATTTATATCTGAATTGCAAATCTCCCACTTGTGGTCTGTGGAGAAGTGTCTGCAGAGATTGTCCACCAGAGAGTTTTGAGTCCCTGGGAGGTACATCATTGAAAGTGTGATGTGGTTTCAGATACACGAGATTCATAAGTGCCCTGCTCCTCTGCAGAGAGGAAGTGATTTTGCTCCTCCTGGTTTGCATAGAAAAATACAATTCTGTCATAGAGGTCATGGATTTCATGACTTTTGGAGACCTACGGGACTTCTTCTGGGGCAAGGCTGGAACAGCTGTCGGCCCCAGGGCCACTGGAGCAGCGGCCCCAGGGCAGAAGCAGCAGCTAGGATTTGGTCAGCCCTGGGCCTGCCGGACCAGCTGCCCGCCGGACCAGCTGATCACCAGTAGGGCTGGGTCAGAGACAGGTCACGGGCTTCTGTGAATTTTTATTTATTGTGCCTCACTTTTACTAAAGATGAACCCCTGCCTTATTTAACCTTATTTATGTAGAACATGGTCATAAGGTTGTCTGACGTTATCCAGACATGGCAGGACCATATAAGTGGAGGAATGTATTGCAGGCCTGTCTGATTGCTGTTAGCTCTAGAATACGGATATGTACCTTGTCCTCCTGTGGTGTCCACATACCTCGCTTCTAGTTATTCCACTGCTCCAGGTTCTAAAGTCTTACTCCCTCTTACTACATCACCCTATACAACTAACATAACTAGAGAAAAGTGTGGCATGGAGAGGCAAACTGCATAGAAAGACTACAATACAGTTAGAGAATTATTGCTAACTGTGGAATTTAAGGTCAGAGGGCCAAATTCTACCCCAACTTGCATCTGCTGGGATTTAGTGGAAATGCACAGTATGCAAACCACTGGCAGTATTTGACCCAGGATGTTTAGTTATTGCAGGTGTGAAGCAAAAATAATAAAGATTATCTGTACTACAAACAACTGTTACCATAGATCTGTACCCCAAACACTTCCTATAGAGCAATTCCATTTAGCAGAATAGATGTGAACTAACTGTATTTTAAATATTCATGCTAAAACCTTGACATCTGTTTCTACAATAGGGGGTTTTCAACTTAAATATTTTAAGTTGAAAAAACATGACTTGAAATGTGAGAGCTTTTTAAAGTGCCCTTGCAAAAAGCAAACCCTGCTCCAAGTTTCGTTTTTCAAATGTGGCTGGCATGGCAAAACTTTTAACAGTATTTTTCTCACAGCCAGTTTATTCCAATTTTAATTTTTCATAGTTGAAGCTTAAAATCCAAATACCAGAGTTTAAAGGGAACCCATAGTTGACTCCTGGAGAGATTAAAAGCTCCACAGTCAGCCCAATGACTGAAAACCAATCCCACTTAAACAAAGAGAAAAGAGCACAAATATGGCTGGTGAAATGCCAGGTAGAAAAGTAGGAGGATTAAAACAGAATTAAATAATAAGATATTAAATACATCTGAAGTTGGAGGCCCATAAGAGAATCAGTAGGTCCAGACTATTAGCACATACAGACAGTAATTAATGAAGATAAAGTAGTAAAGTAAGGATTTGGGGTTTGTTTTTTTGAGGGAGGGGAGAAGATATCTAAAACACAAAAATTATTCTTTTCAGATTAATAAAGATGAAGTATTGTCAGTGATTGTGGTGTCAAAGAGGGTTAGAATAGATTAAAGTAAGTAACCAGAATTGGATAATATTAATTCTTAAATTTGTTCAGAAGTCTTGGATAAAATGCCTGAGCTGCTAGCAAAAATATGCAATCACAGATTAAGATCAGCCACTATACCAATGGATCAGAGGGCAGCAAATATTGTACTAATCTTTTTAAAAGGAGGGATACCTCAGTGGTTTGAGCATTGGCCTGCTAAACTCAGGGTTGTGAGTTCAATCCTTAAGGGGGCCATTTAGGGATCGGGAGCAAAAATCTGTCTGGGGATTGGTCCTGCTTTGAGTAGGGGGTTGGACTAGATGACCTCCTGAGGTCCCTTCCAATCCTGATATTCTATGATCTTAGCAATTTGAGCCCTATATCAGTCACCCTATATCAGTTCCAGAACAACTGATGGAAATGATAGTTAAAAACCAGAATTTTAAGACACCTGTGACAACAAACCAACCAGCACAGCTTCTGTAAAGGACAATCATGTCTTACCAATATTGTCAAGTCAGGTCCTGCAACACAGCCAGCCTGTGGGCAACCTAACGAGCACAGTTGGCCTGTAGTAGGCTGCCTAACTGGCTACAGAGACTGTTCCCAGCCTTGCCCGCACCTTTTTCCAGCCTTAACCTCAGTCCTACTCATGTCTTGCCTTGCTTCAGGAATCCTCGGCTCCAATTCCTGACTTCTCCTCTAGCATCTGACTCCATTTTGACTCCTGCTCCAACCACTGGGCATGTCCACCCACATCCATGTCTCTGACAAATATACTAGAATTGTGTGTTATAGGCCAGCCAAGGTACTGGAGTACATGAACAAGGAGAGATCCAATGAAACCGAGATAGGAAATTCAAAAACTCATACAGAAATACTTTTCACTCTACACATAATTAGACTGTTGAACTCACAATTAGACATGGCACCTAGGCCAAGAATTCAGTAAGATTCAAAGAGGGACTGGACATCTAGTTTTCCAAATAAAATATCCAGAGTTCATACTTAATTCAAAGGGGTTTTGGAAGGAATATAAAACCTCATGCTTCATGTCTTAAAACAATCTCTATTAGGGATTAGGAAAGGTCTTAACGCATGTAGAGGCAGGGGGGTAATCATCCCTCATTTGCCTACTGCAGGATTTCTTGTCCCTTCCTCTGAAAGCATCTGGTGCTCGCACTGTCAGAAACAGTGTCTGATCATCTTCTTCTAGCCTTAGTTCCATCTAAGGTATGTCTACACTACTGCTTATGTCGGTATAATTTATGTCGCTCAGGGTGTGACTAAGCCACCCCCCGAGCGACATAATTACACCACCTAAGTACTAGTGTGGACAGTGCTATTTTGGCAGGAGAGCTTCTCCTCCCAACATAGCTACTACGGCTTCTAGGGGGTTGATTAAGTAAGTCGACAGGAGAACTCTTCCGTTGATTTAGAGCGGCTACATTAGAGAACTTACAGTGGTGCAGCTGCGCCACTGTAAACTCTGGTGTGTAGCCATAGCCTAAATGGGGTTAGCTCATGTCCTTGTTCCCCATTCCAATCTATCTTGAAGCAGTTCCTCAGAAATGCCACAGATAATCCTTTTAGAGGCCATCCATCCATCTAGTTTTGGGTCTTCCAATCCTTCTCTTAAACTTAGAAGTGGATGGTAACATCTGTTTCCTATATATTCTTTTAATCTTTTCACTTGCCCAAACCATCTAAGTCTGGAGTCCCTCAGCTTTTCTTTAAATTGGTACCACCTTCACAATGCCCTTAATTCATTCGTTCCAAACATGGTCCATCCTTGTAACTCTAAATATCCATCTTAACATTTTCATTTCCACTGTATTCAAGATCTGCTCTTGTCTCTTCCTCAGTGCAAGGCATTCACAGCCACACAAAAGTTCAGGCCTGATTACTATCTTGTAGATAGTATTTTTCAATTTAATAGGCATTTCCCTATCACAGATCCCTCCACTTCTCTCCATTTAGTCCATGACTTTCCTGTTCAAGTTTGTTGCTGAGTTCACCATTACCCTGTACTATCAACTCTAAGTCCCTGAACTTCTGTGCCCTTAGTAGTGGCTGGCCCCTGCCAGACTTGCAGTTTCACTGTCCTGCAAGGTATAATCAAATCTACAGACCATATACTGTTTTACTTCTGCTGATTTTCATGCCATTTCTGTCAAATATGCACCTTCATCTCTCTAAATCTTCTTCCACTTCCTCTTTGCTCTCCCCCACAAGCACTACATCATCTGCAAAAAGCATACACAAAGGTGCCACGCTCTAAATATTTTATGAAAGAAGGGGCTAAGTGTCATGCCCTGATGTACTCCGACTCTTACTAGAAACTATTCAGTTTCTCCCCATGGTCTTCGAACTCTGGTAAAAGCACTCTCATGCATGTCCTGGACAAATCTGACAGTTATCTGTTTCATTCTCATACATAGGACCCTACCAAATTCACAGTCGATTCTGGTCAATTACAAGGCCACAGGGTTTTTTAATTAGTCAAGTTCACTACTTTAGATGTTTACATCTGAAATTTCATGGTGTTCTAACTGTGGGGGGTCCTGACCCAAAATGGGATCTTGGGGGGTGGAGGGGCTTTACAAAGTTGCTGTGGGGAGAGGGTCCCAAAATTGCCACCCTCATTTCTGTGCTGCCTTCAGGGCTAGGTTAGAAGAGGTTCCCAGAGGTGGATAGCAGCCACGGGTTCCTAGCTGCTAGTCCAGGCCAGTGGCAGATTAAGGCAGGGGTGGGCCCCCGAGAAAAATGGGTGCCCCAATCCCGAAAGAAGTCCCAGGGGCAATGGCATGACCAGGTAGTGGCTGAGTCCCAGCAGGAGCCATGGAGGAAAAACCCTCAAGGTCCGCACCTGGAGCAGCACAGGAGCTCGGAGGTGGGGGGCGAGGGGAGGAAGCCCTGAGTTCTGCGCCTGGAGCTGCAGCAGGAACTGTGGCCGGCCGGGAAGGGGAAGGAGCAGAAGCTGGGAGCCCAGCTCCCAGGCTGCTCCAGCACAGAAGTGAGGGTGTACCACCCTCATTTCTGCACTGCCTCTTGAGGTAGGTCTGATCTTCCCACCAAGAGCAGCCATGTAGGGGGAAGGACAACTCCAATCCTTCCCCAGCCTGGCCAGACTAGCAGCTAGGAGCCCCAGGCTCCAGCAGGAGGGGGAAGATCGATTTCACAGGGAAGGGCAGATTTCATGGTCCGTGACATGTTTTTCATGGCTGTGAAATTGGTAGGGCCCTAGTCACACACTACCTGATGACTTCTCTCAAAATGTGGTAGAAGTCGTCTCAAGATTGATGGATACTATGGTGCAAGGTTTTCCTCTTTTATCTATACTTTTCCACAAACAATCTTAATGCAAAGATAGCATATCCATTGTTGATTTGCCTGGCACAAATCCAAACTGATTATCACTGACTTTTACATCTCTCTGTAAACTCTTATCAATAATTTTCTCTCAGATCTTAATTATGTGGCTCATGAGTTTAATGCCACATTAGTTATCACATCATTGTATGCTCTTTTTCTCTTAAATACTGATACTCATATACTCTTTCTCCAGGCATCAAGCATCTCCTCATGATGCAATTAAACAGCTGTATGTATAAGTTCATGCCTACTTGTCCCTGACACTTCCATACTTCTGCTGGTATGCTAAGGGGACCAAGAGCTTTCATATATTTCACGTTGCTCAATATTTCTGCAACTTCTTCTTCTAAGACTGATGCCTCTAGACCCTGGTTTGTTTTTCTAATATGGCATGGTTCTCTTGTATTCTTTGAATTTGAAAGGTTTAACTATGAATCTGACCATCATTCTTTAATCTGGTTCGAATTAAAGATGAAAGTGGAAATTCCTTAATTACTTTGATCTCAATGTCTTTAGTCCTCTTATCGTGGGCCTTTGCCAGTCAATATATTTACCGCTTACCCTCCATTTCAAAACAGGCATATAAATCTTCCATGGATTTAGTAGCTGTGACCTCTCTCTTCACTGTCGTTCTGGCTTTTGTATACTCCTAAAAATCCTGCTCTTGGAACATCACTTGCCAAAGTTTAAAACAATTTCTGTTCTTGCAACGTGTCTCACACAGAGATCTGGTGATGGAATGAGAAACAGGCTCTTGCCATGGTCTGATCCAGTATACTAATTCCTATATTCCTAGTACTGTACAATAGTAATCAAGATTCATATTTTGAAGAATGCAGTATATGGTATAAATAATTGTATTTTTTCCAGTGTCCACTGTCCAAGACAGGAAGATTGTCTGAAACCCCTCTTAGAAAAGGGACACAAATGGCAAAAAAAAAAAAAAGAAATTTAAATGATAACTATTAACACACAAATACTCACTCTGAGACACTGAAATTTAATCAGGTACAGATGGGTCCAGTTCTGATTTTCAGTCTGTGGGACATGTCTTCCCGTCCCCTGCCAATAACTGCAACAAAAACTGGGCCCAACTGTCCTACGTCAGCTCAATGGACACTGCTCAAAACTTTGTTTTTCTCATCAGTATTGCCTCAACTCCTTTATTATTTACTTGGAAACAGGGTGCTTCAGAATTGTAAGTTTTGTAGAAAAAAAACCAGCCTCTGCTGGCTTTCCCCCTTTCTTCACTAGATACTAGTCACCACTCAGTCATAACCTGCCATAAAACCAAAGAGTGCAACCAAGCATCTCATTTTCAATGGATCCTATAGTTCAACAGTGAACCGTTTTCTAAAGCCACTGTTCAGAATGAGGAATTTTGGAGTTGTGCAGCTGAATTGAAATGGTATTGGAACACTGACAGAATATCCGTCACACATTGATTTCAGGCAGTGATCAAAGTAAAGTAACTAAAGCCCTGATCCAGTAAAACACTTAAGCACGTGCTTCTTAAGCATTTTGCTGGATCGGGGCCTAATTTTGGATTAGGGCTTAACATCCTGTTACAAACTATTTTCTTGGCAAAAAAAAAAAAAAAGCGTAAAGTCATACATTCAAACCAAATCCATTACGTTTATGTAATGCACACCCGGAAACAATAGCTTCTATGGGGGGAGAAAATAAAAGCACTGAATGCTTCCGAATTTAAACTATGAACCGAAAGTGCAAGATATAAAGCCACACAGTGCATTAGAAAAGCACAGACCCTGTTTGGTAGTCAAATATTAATAGAAGCAGTCACAGACTTAAGGAATAGGCAGTGCTGCCAAGAGAAGGGGAGGAGAAAGTGAACAATCACCAAATAAATAGCAAAATTGGAAGCCTTCAACAGCCACAAAAATTGCTTTGAAGTTCTCCTGGTTCCTTGTGGAACACTGAAAAATATTCAATTTAAAAAAATTCTATCCTAATTTTCTGCTTGTCTTACCATTTTTAATACCAGACCTATTTTGCATAATAGCAAAATCTTTGTTGTTTAGAATTTCTTCTACTCTTGTTCCTTATTGGCTCATTTGTATAACAGCACAACAGACTCTTTGTTATTCTCTCAGCAGAGCCATTTATACACCAATTCATCTAAGGAATGCTTCTGCTCTGGATGTTTTTCTCTTCTTTGACAAAAAGTAATTGACCTTAAAGCTAAAATGAAATCACAAGTACTTCCTAACATCCAAACTCCAAAAAAATATAAACAAAATATAGAAACAAATGTAAATTTTCAAAAAAATTCAATTTACTCAGGTACTAGAATCATCTTCCTAGATGGTGCCTAAAAGGTTCATCATCCATGGAAAGGGAACAAAGGATGGATCTGAGAATTTTAACCACGGGACAACTGGAACCTATTAGGGATATGGGCATGCCGAGGACTGTCCGGAGAGGCCAAGGGACAGAAGCTCCTCTGGGCATCTACAAAACAGTGGATGCAGGATGGTATTTGAGTTGTTTTAGGTCTGAGTATAGGCATATATATGAAGGTTCCAGTGATACAAGCAGAACCATATTAAGGGGGAGCATGGGAACACAAACTTAAAAAAAAGGGGGGGGGGGGAGTATTAGCACAATCTAGTAGCATAAATCACCATTCCTCATTCAGAAGCTGGTTTTTCCTGCAACTAATTACAAGGTCAAAGATGACTTCCAAGAGAATAAGAGGTTCAATTGCTTTTGCTGCTTAAGTAATGAAGATCAGGTTTTCATGTAAGTCTCCTTACAAGAAAATCACCCAGGGAAAAGGGGCGGGGGGGGGGAGAGGGAGAGATGTCTGAAGTGTTCTAAAACAAAGTGTTTCAAAAATTTAAGGAGGTAGTGTTAAGCTGATGGTGTCACTTAACTGTTAAATCTCACTGATAAGAAAAAATTGCCATATATTGTTGAAGAGTAGCACTATATTATGATTGGACAAAAATAGTCTATTCTTAAAATTGTGTTTACTTTGTTTATTTAATTGCACTTAGTTTGTTAGTTTCACTGGATTCCTAGGCATAGTCAGTTTCCTGTTTCTGTGGGTCTTTCACGCAGCAAGAAGGGAGTGGAAAAACATTTATAAAATAGGATATTATGAACAAACCAATTGGCAGGGAGAATCAGAGGTGCATGTGGAACTTTCAACCCTTTAATTGATTAGATTTCAAATTACTGTTGTTCCTTTAATAATGAAGGTGCCAGCAAGCCCTAACATTTGCTAATATGAAAAAAAGACACGAGTTTCTTCATTTGAAGAATTTCTTCCAAGCAACAAGGCTTTTTATACAAAGCCAATTTAATAGATCTTACAAAATCCACCACTGAAGTCCTAAATGTTTTTGATTTAAAAAATTAGCGTGTTTACATTTGTTAAAGTAGCTGTAAACTATCTATATGGAGCAAAAGCACTGTGAGAATGTTCACTGTGTATTCTACAAGTTCCCCATAATGCATATACTACTTCTGACATCATAGACATCCGACCTAAAATTTCAAATTCCCCCCCCACACACACACCCCTTTGAAAGCAGAGGAGCTCTCCAGAACTGAAAATTTAAGATCAGTTCTCCCCATTGATTAACAAGAGGGGCAAGAGGCTTGGAATGGGGAAGGGGAGAAGGGGTGTGGGTAAATGAACTGGACTCCATTCTGGTTCATACAGCAAAGTTGTTAGTTATCAAAAGTTACAAATGTATAATCTACAACTAGTGACTTCACACAACAATGAAGTAATTTAGTTTTCTGATCATAGGTTGAGCTTGCAGGACTGGCAGTTATTTTTACTTTTTCACCATCTCTAGTATATTCAGAAGAGGTTATGTAATCAATGTGAACAGTCTCCCAACACAGTATCCATATTGAACCAGCTACTTGAAAGTACTCATTGCCAGTTTTGTTTCAATTTATGGAAAATGTTATTCTCCTTTATTTTTACATTAATGCCAGGAACTGAGGGGTTGTATTATTTACTCTGAGTAATCTGGAATTTTCAATACCCAATATTACATTCAGAACATAAAGAGGAGGATGAAATAAGAGAATAATTCTATTGTACTGATATCTAAATACAAAACAGTGAGCTTGGTACTCAATATTTAATGGGGTGGGGGGGGGGAGATAGCTCAGTGGTTTGAGCATTGGCCTACTAAACCCAGGGTTGTGACTTCAATCCTTGAGGGGGCCACTTAGGGATCTGGGGCAAAATCAGTACTTGGTCCTGCTAGTGAAGGCAGGGGGCTAGACTCAATGACCTTTCAGGGTCCCTTCCAGTTCTAGGAGATCGGTATATCTCCATATATTATTATATTAATATCCCATTCCAGTCAGTCATCTGCTTCCATTTTAACCATTGCACGAATATTGTTTGAATCACATGCTTGTGCATAGGGCCAAGCATAAGGCCTATGAACAGCTTGGGTCCTACTTAAATCTCATTTTGAACAGCACGGAGGGGACTTAGCTTGAACAGAGGTTCTGGAGCACCTTCTGTAATGCTTCATTACTGGTACCATCAATCCTGGTTGCCTGAAGATTGATAGTTGAGGCACTCAACTGTTACTTGACTTCTGACCAATCTCTTCACAAAACTGGATTTTCTATGATCTGGAGCCCATTATCCAACAGATAGGGTCACAGTGCACACCCTATCGATTGGATATGGAGAGACAGTCATCTCATGGAGGAGCACCAGCAGATTGAAATTGTAATGATGTAGCTGTTGTGTCAAGAGTCAGTATGGGAGGATTAAGGCTTCTTAAATCCCTCAAAATCTCATCTTCCAACCTCATCTCAGAGCCAAGCCAAAAAATTTACAGCCTGAAGCAAGTAGTTTTGATACAGCCACTTCAAAAGGCAGAGCTTTAGTCCCATGTGGTCATGGCACAGTTCAACTACAAGAACAAGGGGTATGAATGCTTGGAAAACTTTGAACCAAGTAGTGTCAATTCTGAATTGTCCCGAAGTGTTTTGGCCAAAATCAATGCTCATGGCCTAGGCAATGTCAACTTGTCTTCCCATCGGATGAGGGCAGAAGCATAAATGCATAGAAGTCCTTGAAGTGTGTGTTATTGATCTGGAGTCTGCACACTCCAGGGGGCAATGAACCAGTATGTTAGTTTTGATACAAAGACAGAATCATAGAATCGTGGGACTGGAAGGGACCTCGAGAGGTTATCTAGTCCAGTCCCTTGCACTCATGGCAGAACTATCATCTAGAGTAGACCATCACTGTCAGGTGTCTGTCTAACCTGCTCTTAAAAATATCCAATGATAGCGAATCCATAACCTCCCTAGGCAATTTATTCCAGTGCTTAACTACCCTGACAGTTAGGAAGTTTTTCCTAATGTCAAACCTAAACCACCCTTGCTGCAATTTAAGCCCATTGCTTCTTGTCCTATCCTCAGACATTAATTTTTCTCCCTCCTCCTTGTAAAAAAATGGTTACTTACCTTTTGTAACGGTTCTTCAAGATGTGTTGCTCGTGTCCATTCCATGTTAGGTGTGTTATGCGCCCATGTGCACGGCTGCCAGAGATTTCTTCTTTAGGGCCAGCTCTGGCATCCCCTGGAGCCTTGCTCTCATGCGCCAAGATATGGGGCACCGCTGGCCCTGCACCCTCTTGTTCCTTCTTGCCAGTTCCTTCTTGCTATCAACTCCAACAAAGGGGAAAGAGGGCGGGTCATGGAATGGACATGAGCAACATCTCAAAGAACAGTTACAAAAGTTAAGTAACCATTTTTCTTCTTCGAGTGCTTGCTCATGTCGATTCTACGTTAGGTGATTCACAAGCAGTATCCCTGGAGGTGGGCTTGGAGTTCACAGACGTGCTGCTTGCAACACCGCTTTGCTGAAGCTGGTGTTGTCCCAGGCCTGCTCGGTGATGGTGTAGTGGGATGTGAAGGTATGAACCGAGGACCAGGCTCTACAGGTGTCCTGGATCGGTACCTGTATGAGGAAAGCCTTGGACAGAATGGGCAGTCACGACATTGGCGACACTCCTGCTTGTTCATAGCAGAATTTGATGCAGACAGTTATCCATGAGGAGATTCTCTGAGAGGTCACCGGCAGACCTTTCATCCTAACCCCCACTGCGATGAAGAGCTTCTACATCAAGAGCTACAGCCTCTTGATGTAGAAGGTCCTCTTGATGTAGAATGCTAAGGCCCGCCTAACATCCAAAGAATGTAACCGGCGCTCCTTGTTCGTCTTGTGATGATTTGGAAAGAAAACTGGCAGGAAAAGGTCTTGATTATGGAACTGACACACCACCTTAGGTAGGAAAGCTGGGTGGAGGCGCAGCTGAACCTTGTCCTTGTAGAATACCGTATGGGGGAGGAGGGGGGTTTCAGACATCAAAGCCCTAATCTCAGATACCCTGCAGGCTGAAGTGATTGCCACCAGGAAGGAGATCTTCCACGAGAGGAGCAGCAGAGAACAAGAAGCCAGCTGCTCAAAGGTGGGGGGAAGAGATGGACATGTGAGCCTTGACACGTTTAGGTCCCAAGAAGGGACAGGATCACGAACCTGTGGGTATAGTCTCTCCAGACCTTTCAAGAACCTGATCTTCAGGTTGTGAGAGAAGCCTGATCTACCTTGGACCAGAAGGTGGAAGGCCAAAATGGCCACCAAGTGGACCTTGATTGATAAAAGGGCCAGGCCTTGGTGCTTGTGATGAAGCAGGCAGTCTAAGATGGATTACAACGATGACTGGAAGAGAGGGAGACCCCATCCCGCGGCCCAACAGGTGAAGCATTTCCACTTAGCTAGCTAAGTCGCCCTAGTGAAGGGCTTCCTGCTAGCAGGCAGGATGTGTTGGACTTGTGCTAAGCAGGCCCGCTCCTCCATGTTTAGTCATGCAGAAGCCACGCCGTCATATGTAGGGACACTAGGTTCAGATGGATCAAACAGCCCTGGTTCTGCAAGAGCAAGTCCGGTTGGAGTGGGAGCTCTAACGGGTTTGCTATTGAGAGGTCCAAGAGCGTACCGCCATTGTGTTCCGGTGCCAGAGAGGGGCAATGCCTCAAGATAAATGGCATGCTGCACACAGCAGTCCCACAGCCAGAGGAACTCTTGACACAAGGCCGGCGAGCAGGCTACACCCTGCTTGTTGACGTAAAACATCATGGGTTCCAATAGGGACAATGTACTGGCCATTGTCCCGGGGACCGGACACCTGCTGCGGGGCCCGCACCAAAGACTGGTGCATACGACAACTGGTGCATCTGTGGAGGAGTACCAAACTTCCCCTCCGACTACAAGGACAACTTCTACCTTGGGGACCACGGCAGAGCTGTCAGTGCCTCCTTCTGCTAGCTATGATGGGGAGTCAGGGAGCAGCGCTGGAGGGAAGGTGATCAGCGACAGTTCCAGGAATGGATGCTACATAGGTGGGGATCGGTGCAGAGACTGTGGAGTGACCTGGAGTCAGGAATTGAGGTGCTGGAGACCAGTGTCAGGGAGACAGTGACTGCCGCCGAGTCATCGGTGACCGATGCAGAGAGAAGGGCGGTCGGTAACGAAGAGGTAGGGACTGACGCTGCGAGGCTGGTGATCGACGATGCGGGGCCAGAGACTGGAAATGAGTAGTTGTGACCGGTGCCAGGACACTGGAGAACGACATTGGCTGAGCGACCACGGAGGCAGGCCCATAGAGGGCTGCCATTTGCAGGGGGGGCGCCTTCACTGGTTCTGCAGTTGAAGGAAGGTGCCGCGGTGTGAGCAGCACCGATAGGACCATCAGGTCTCTGGCCGCCTGAAACACCTCCGGCGTTGAGGGCACCATCAGGCATAGGGGACCCCTACCACTCCATGGACTCAAGAGGTGATTCCTGTAATGGGCTCGGAGCCCCAGGCAGAAAAGCTGCTTTCCTGCAGTCCCGAAGAACGCAAATGGCCTGCCAGTGGTCCTTTGCCTGCCACTCCTTTTCCATCCTTCTTCAATGTGGGGGAGCACCCACATTCAGTGTGCTGCTTCCTATGAAGCTTTCTCGGCACCGGCGATGGTGAACGGTGCAGAGGTGAGCCCAATGCCAGTGGCGCGCTCCACACCGAGGTTGAAGTGCTCGGTGCCAAATCAGGGCAGGACAGTTCTGAGGCTGATCTTAGTGCTGCCTCCATCAATAGGGCTTTAAGGTGAATGTCTATCTTTTTGAGTACGTATTCTGAAGCCTTTACAAATGTTATCCTTGACGTCTGTTTCCTCCAGACACTTTAGACAACTTGTGTGGGGGTCACTCACCAGCATGGGCTTGTGACAGACGGCACATGGTTTGAAACCCAGAGACTGGGGCATGCCCCGTGCCTGGGACAAGGTCCCCGAGGAGACCACTAACTATTCTAACGTATCAAACACTAAGAATAACAGGTTTCAGAGTAGCAGCCGTGTTAGTCTGTATCCGCAAAAAGAAGAATAGGAGTACTTGTGGCACCTTAGAGACTAACAAATTTATTAGAGCATAAGCTTTCGTGGACTACAGCCCACTTCTTCGGATGCATATAGAATGGAACATATATTGAGGAGATATATATACACACACACATACAGAGAGCATAAACAGGTGGGAGTTGTCTTACCAACTCTGAGAGGCCAATTGGCTACATTTGTGACTTGTCATGGCAAAGTCTGGAATTTTATTGCAATTACTGTGTGGCGATTCCTAGTTCTATGTTGCCTCTTACCTACAGCAGTAGGTATCTAAACCAAAATTTATTTATTTAACTGCAGCTAGAAGAATGATTAGAACACGTAACAGAGCCTCAGAGGTCAATTCCAAATTGGTCATTCATATATCCTCCCCACAACCCATTCCAAGATTTTGATACCACAGTTTTTGCACAACAGGCCTTTGTCTCAAAAGCAAACTAGTATCAACAGAAAGACTGGACATATTTATTCAGTTCATATTCAGTGACAGTCCATATGTATTAAGGACAGAATCAGAGATTGGCACTCATTCTTTGACTACTTTGTTTCTGAATAGCAGAAGGCAGAAGTTGGAATTAAAGTAGAATAGTGAAAACTATTATCTCAGCACCCACATGGATAAGAAAACTCCTTGACCCTTCCAGTAGCTACTGGAGAGGAGTTTTAAATTTATAGAACATCTGCTAGCCAGAGACTGATATTAAGGAAAGCCCGCTATGAAGGGGCGTATGCCACACTGGCCCTGAGAGGGTAAATGAGGTTGAATTAACTACCCAGGCTGCACCTGGAGGAGGAGTCAGGAAGCAGGGATTGATTGGAAACAGGCTCAGCTGAGCAGGAACAGGTGGGGCCTATATAAGCCAGCAACAGACAGGGGCTGTAGGGGAGTAGTCTGCAGTCACTCCCTGAGAAGAAGGCATCTGGGCTGGCAAACTGGCAGGGGGTAGAGCTATGAAGTAGGAAGGAATCCAGGGGAAGAGCAACATTGTCTGGGAGTAAGTAGGCCACTGTTTCTAGATAGGGTCCCTGGACTGGAACCCAGAGTAGAGGGCAGGCCCAGGTTCCCCTACCAGCAACTGGAGGAGTGGAATGCTCAAAGCAGTAAAGGGAAGACTGCCATTTTGTATAGTCGGACTTTGATATCCCTAGAATGGGAAACACTGGATCATAGTAACCTGGCTGGATGGCCTAGTCACGAAGAGGAGGCTGCAGCTGCTGGAGTGAAAGGGGTCCGCAAAACAAGAGGACAATGGGAGAGACCGCCAGAAGAGGGTACAACGCCTGATAAAGTGAATCCCTAATGGTCAGGAGGAGGCACCACCTGCAGTGAGTGAACCCTGTGACACCCCCAAACAGGTTCCAGAGAGAGCAACCTGTTCAAACTCTCAGAAACTGGCAGCACGGGAGCTGGCTTCTCACTAGGGGCATGGCCCCTGAAACTCAGGGGTGGGATACTGCACTTGTTTTGTATATACCTCAGAATCAGTAGGTTTAGGCCACTGTCTTAATTCTAGATTATGACTTCTAACACTTTAATCCAGGGTTAACAAATCTCTATTGTATACCATTGTATTGAAGTAGAAGACAGCTACCCAAAGGCAGCGTGGTAGCCAAGACTATTTTACATTAGCCAAAATTGTAAGATACCCAAGACTCTTTTCACAGCGCAAAATACAGCTGATATTTGTGCAGACTTTTACAAGTTTAAGAGCTACTCACGGTGCCTCTTGGACTACTGCTACCAAATAGAAGTAAATGAATCAAAGGGCAAATGTGGAAATAGTGTTGCAAAAAGTGATCCATGGTATTTTTCAGACTTAGAATAACTAATAGTAAGGAAAAACAGTTTTCTTCCACCGAGAAGGAAGGCTGAAATTTCATAAAATGTAAAATCAGCAGGAGATTGAGCAAGTGAAAACTAATTGGTACTTATGTCTACTTTTTTTCTTAAATGTCACTGAGTGTCCTCAAGCACTGGATGACTCCTGCTGGTTTTGAACTCTAGTAAATAAGAGATAAGAAATTAAGATTTCCATATTATGTTTTATAGTGAGCCATTTGAGACAAATCCCCATTTTATATGAATTCTAAAAACACTTTAACCTAGATTAAAAATGATACTTTCAGGTAAAAATTCAGATTTGAAATGTATATATGTAGTACACAAAGTGACTGTCCCTCACCATAGCAGTTTAGTTTGTCAAAGTTGTTAGTGCTCCAAATAAGCTGTTAAAATGTCAGTTATATATGAAAACTAGAGACGCAAATAATGAAGGGTTGCTATAACTAGTCAAAATACATTCCAGTCCAGTGTTAGTCATTCAAGTTTTAATAATGGTCTATACATGTGTCCTCTTTAAAATAGGTACTTTTATGTTTCATTATTAGGGACTTACCAAATTCATGGCCATGAAAAGCGTATCAGACTGTGAAATCTGGTCTCCCATCATCTTTTGTGTGCTTTTACCCTATACTATATAGATTTCACAGGGAGACCAGCATTTCTCAAATTGGAGGTCCTGACCCAAAAGGGAGTTGCAGAGGGGTCATAAGGTTATTTTAGGGAGGCTGAGGTATTGCTACCCTTACTTCCGCGCTGATTTCAGATCTGAGCAGCTGGAGAGTGGCAGCTGTTGGCCAGATGCCCAGCTTTGAAGGCAGCGCCCCACCAGCAGCAGCGCAGAAGTAAGGGTGGCAATACCATACCATGCCATCCTTACTTCTGCACGGCTGCTGGAGGTGGCTCTGCCTTCAGAGCTGGGCTCCCACCTGCAGCCACTGCTCTCCAGCTGCCCAGCTCTGAAGGCAGCGCCATTGCCAGCAGCATTGCAGAAGTATGGGTAACAGTACCGCAGCTCTCCACCTACAATAACCTTGTGACACCACCCCCCACCTCCCCCCCCACACACACACACCTTTTTGGGTCAGGACCCCTACAATTACACCACCATGAAATTTGAGACTTAAATAGCTGAAATCATGAAAATTACAATTTAAAAAAATCCTATGACTGTGAAATTGACCAAAATGGACCGTGAATTTCGTAGGCCCTTATTCATTATCCATTAGAACTATGTCACTGGTATGTTATTAGCACTACAAGTCACTTTCTAGCACTGCCCCTTATAAAAAAATCCATGTCACAGAATGGGGCCTTTTGAAGGAGCATAAAGAAGCTGTGTTGTCTAAAGGAAGTTTTTATTCTTCTGACCAAGTCGCATACTGCCACTGGGTCCCTTATTTCACAGCCAGATCAGTTTTCCTCCCACCTAATGACAAGTTACAGCCTGGCTGGAAGCAGCAAGCAGCCCTGTGACATAAGGGCTAGTATCAAACACTGTGACATTTGCCAAACTTAGCACTAGAAACTGGTGGTCAAAATAGAGACTCATTTCCCCCAATCCGGAAAATTTTCTCTAGTTATGCTGACCTAACAATACTAAACAAAAAGTATAGTAAGTAAATAAATAAATGAAACTATGCAGAAACAAGCTCAAGGGATGGGGAGGTTCTGACCATATCCTCCTTCCATGTGTAGTAGTCCAAAAGACTAAGTGGCATAATCAAGTAGAACTCTTAGTTTAGCACTACTGTCTTACTATGATCATAGTCTCTCTATCTTGTTTATATGCAAAGGCCAGTTTGTTCAGTACTAAACAAAGAAGTGCAAAATCTGCCTTTCCTGCAGAACTAAAGTGATTTAAAATGTACATGTCCAACAACTGTAGGCCTCTGATTTTATATCTTAAAGAAAATCTGATAGAAAAATCTAGGGAAATTTAAAGTATTACAACTATCATACTAGCTAAGCAATAAACCCAAAATATCATGACACAGTTTGAAAAGTTTATTAGGCACTAGTCAGACTGATCAATGAGGGGGCAGCAAGCTCCCTTATGAGCCTGGTCCATGGTGAGAACCCCAGCCTCCTGTCACCTCCAGCTACTAAGAACGGAAGCTGCTAGTATTTCTACCAGATTCCTCAGGGCCTTCATCTTATTTATCAGCCTCTGACTAGTTAAGTATCGGACAGGGTTTTTTTCAAACTCTATTTTGTAATTTATATCTTTCACTTACCCCTATCTTGTGTTAAATTCTGCAAAGCGTTTTAGGAAACAATTTAAAGGAAGGTAAATATAGCATATAATTTGCATTTTCTTAAACTATCAGCCCTGACTAGTATTTAACCCTCATGCATAAAATTTATACTCAAAGATAGCTCAATGAAAGTATCATATGTTTTCAGAGTACCCTTTTATATTACAACCCAATATATCCTTTGACTTAAGAGCATTGCTATGTCTAAGAATCAAGGTAAGCATTCAAGACAATTGAGAGATTATATACACTTGTAATAACTGAAAAACTAGGTTACATTTGCTGAATACAATGACGTATTTAAACCTACTCTCGCAGTAAACCAAGTTACGCTGTCTGCATTGTAACTTGGCCTATAGCCAACTGCAACCTCTTTATGCCAAGTTACCTATAATAATAGTGATTGTATAAAGTTAGTTAAGTTTTATTTAACTTAGGGCTTATCTATACAGTGGGGTAATGTGCTCTCAGGGGGTGTGACTTCTAATGAGTACTAACATGTTGCATATTAATTGGCCTGTGTGAACCTGGCCGGTCTGCTTTAATATAGTGCTTTTTGAAACAGTACTACGCTAAAACACACTAGGAACCCTTGTTGGCGTGCACTAAGGTCTACATGGACCAATTAATGAGCAACACGTTAGTGTGCTTTTTCAAATCACACCCCCATAAAGTGCATTACCCCACTTCGTAGGCATGTCTTTAGAGCAGGGGTAGTCTATTTTCTGTCATGGTCCAAATGTCTTGGTCAAGGTATTATCAGGGCCCAGACTCCAGAGAAAATAAAATGATAATCATAGAACTGGAAGGGACTGCGAGAGGTGATCTAGTCCAGTCCCCTGCACTCAAGGCAGGATTAAGTTTTAACTAGACCATCCCTGACAGGTGTTTGTCCAACCTGCTCTTAAAATTCCCCAATGATGGAGATTCCACAACCTCCCTAGGCAATTTATTCTAGTGCTTACCCACTCTGACAGTTAGGAAGTTTTTCCTAATGTCCAACCTAAACTGCCCTTGCTGCAATTTAAGCCCACTGCTTCTTGTCCTATCCTCAGAGGTAAAGAAGAACAATTTTTCTCCCTCTGCCTTGTAACAATCTTTTATGTACTTGAAAACTGTTATGTCCCCTCTCAGTCTTCTCTTCTCCAGACTAAACAAACCCAATGTTTTCAATCTTCCCTTACAGGTCATTTTTTTTAGACATTTAATCATTTTTGTTGCTCTTCTGTGGACTTTTTCCAATTTGTCCACATCTTTTCTGAAATGTGGTGCCCAGAACTGGACACAATACTCCAGTTGAGGCCTAATCAGCACGGAGTAGAGCGGAAGAATTTCTTCTCATATCTTACTTACAATTCTCCTGCTAATACATCCCAGAACGATGTTTGCTTTTTTTGCAACAGTGTTATACTGTTGACTCTCATTTAGCTTGTGATCCACTATGACCCCCCAGATCCCATTCTGCAGTACTCCTTCCTAGGCAGTCATTTCTCATTTTGTATGTGTGCAACTGACTGTTCCTTCCTAAGTGGAGTACTTTGCATTTGTCCTATTGAATTTCATCCTATTTACTTCAGACCATTTCTTCAGTCTGTCCAGATCATTTTGAATTTTAATCCTATCCTCCAAAGCACTTGTAACCCCTCGAGCTTGGTATCGTCCGCAAACTTTAAGTGTACTTTCTATGTCATTATCAAAATCATTAATTAAATTAATTAACCAGTAATCTAGTAGGGCTTCCATGTTGGAGTCAGACTTTGGGGTCTTTTACTTATGCTCACATTGGTCCTTTGCACTAATCAGTGAGGCTACAAAATCAGTGTTTTCTGAAGAACTTCCAGATGATGCTCTCAGTTTCTTCAAAGTCAGGAGCTGTTTCAGGAAATCCAATCCCTCATGGCAAAGAGACCCCTGATGTTGGGTCACTGGGTGGAAGAGGGAGGTTCCCCTCCCCTCCCCCCCCAATATTTCCTGATAGTTAAAACAGAGGGTGACTCTGGACTGTAATGAATCTCGGGGGAAACCCTTCATGCTGCTCCTAGAGGGAGGGTACTGATTATGTGCTCTGCACCTACGGTACCTTCCAAGCATCAGAAGTCTCTCAGAGGAGATCAGTGTTGCCAATTTTGGATCTTGTTTTGGGGGCTGTCTTCCTGTTTTCAAGAAGTGCTCAGTGGTCATTGTGGCCCAGCTGCACAAATGCATGTTGCTCTACTTGGACAACTGGCTGATTAAAGATGTTATTCTGGAGGGGTGTCAAAAGATCCATCCACTTCACCTTTGAGGTGTTAAGCGCTGCTAGGGTTTGATAAACTATTCATTCCCAGCTTGTCCTTTGCAGACAATTGCAGTACATAGGTTGGGAAGTCTTTGAATTGACTCCTAAGACATGATCTAAGATATCACCCATCTGATAGAAAGGATAAGAATGAGCCAGCAAATGACTGTTCTGATTATTCTATGGATGTTGAGTCCCATGGCCCCAGCTACAGTCATAGTACCCTGGCACATCTCTACTTGAGATAACTGCAGGGCATGTGCATTGTATCCAAGTAACTAATGACCTTCTGACTCCTTTATTTTGTGGCAGTACATGGAAAAATTACAGTTAGGAATGGATTGATCCAGATATGTTCAAGCTGGGGAGGGAAGCTTATACAGAATTATGTCCTTTCCAGAGAGCCTGGACACTCCAGGAACAGGTTGTACAAATGTTTCCGAAGTAAGGGTGATCCTGTATGCACTAAGGATCTTCAGAGACCCTGGTATATTCCAAATGCTAATCCCAGTACAGATAGACAATTGGACTAACATTTTACATAAATAAGCAGGGCAGCATTGGGTTGCACTTCATGTTTTGGAAAGCCCGACAACCATAGGAGTGGGATCTCCTACATAAGACATCCCTAGTTGCAGCTGTGTTCCCCTTCCCATCCAGGTATGTGGCACAGCCTGTGTTTATCCATGATACATTCTTATGTGAAGTCTCTGCATCAGGGAGTTGGCAGAGTAGAGTCTCTTATATTGGGTTCCATAGGGAGGGATACTCTTCAACTCACTTGAACTTAGAAGCTATCAGTCTTCTGCTTACTGTACCCAGAAACATCCACATTAGCAAATGGTGCCTGTTCCAGCCACTGAGAAAGATGGCTCTTGTATGTCTCTCCCTACCAGAGGGACTAATGGAGTCACGGTACAACTCAGATGGGTTCAGTGATAGCCCTGTGCTGGCCCAGACGGATATGGTTCTCAGTTGCAGGTGGTCATAGTACTTCTTATGAAGTCACTGGGAATTATTCAGAACCTCAGGCACCTTGAACATACCTCTTAAGCATATTCAGATATTAGTCCACTTTGTAGTTTCTTATTCTCATCTCAGTGTTAGCATTGGCCGTGTTGCAGCCTTGTCTGATTCAAAGGACATCCTTTGAGCTTCTTGCACTCCAGCAGTGAGAATCTTAGCAGTTGATAATTTTAGAGAAGAGAAAGATACTTAATCTATAGTTCAGACAGGATTCTTTTACCATTTCCCTTTGGAACAGGAGGGATCAACTTTTAAGGTGTGTCAGTGCTCTCAACTTGTTTACTCTTTCTTTGGCGCACATTTATTAGTCAATCATTTTGAATTGTCTGTCATAACGAAGCTTCATCTCATGTGCAACTGAGAAAAACTGGCTGGGATATTTGGAAAGGAGAAAGGGATGGCATGCAGTGGTGGGGGGGGGGGGGGGAGGTCTGCCTCTTGCACTACCCCTTTACTGTTGCCTTCAGGCGTCAAAATTCATTAACAGAACTCCCTCCGGTCTTAGTCTTGCACTATGAAGGAAAGGCCTAGGACTCAGAAACCTGTTGTAATGAAATCTTCAGTGAAGCAGAACTATACTCGTGTATTCTTCTCGAATACTTTAAGTGAAATGATTATATTTAGATATACTTGCATGTTAAAAGAATAATATGTCAAGATAAAATTGTAAGTGGAAGGTAAACATCATATTTGAATTGGTTTGCTCCTTAAACCACTTGCTATTGCTAGGAGCACACCTTGCCTCTAAAGCAGGGTAGTCAATAGGTGGACCACCGGCCAAATCCAGACCATGAGATGCTTTTGAATGGACCCCGAAGTACTTGTGTTTATGCAAAAGGAACAAAACTAGATCAAACTAGCAAGGGACATAAAAGGAAACAAGAATACATTCTACAAATACATTAAAAGCAAGAGGAAGAGTAAGGACAGAGTAGGCCCGTTACTCAATGAGGGGGGAAAGACAATAACAGAAAATGTGGAAATGGCAGAGGTGCTTAATGACTTCTTTGTTTCGGTTTTCACCAAGAAGATTAGTGGTGATTGGATGTCTAACATAGTGAATGCCAGTGAAAATGAGGTAGGATCAGAGCCTAAAATAGGGAAAGAACAAGTCAAAAATTACTTAGACAAGTTAGAGGTCTTCAATTCACCAGGGCCTGATGAAATGCATCCTAGAATACTCAAGGAGCTGACTGAGGAGATATCTAAGCCATTAACAATTATCTTTGAAAAGTTGTGGCGGACGGGAGACATTCCAGAAGGCTGGAAAAGGGCAAATATAGTGCCCATCTATAAAAAGGGAAATAAGGACAACCTGGGGAATTACAGACTAGTCAGCTTAACTTCTGTACCCAGAAAGATAATGAAGCAAATAATTAAGCAATCAGTTTGCAAACACCTAGAAGATAATAAGGTGATAAATAACAGTCAGCATGGATTTGTCAAGAACAAGTTGTGTCAAACCAATCTGAGAGCTTTCTTTGACAGGGTAACAAGTCTTGTGGATGGGGGGGAAGCGGTAGATGTGGTATATCTTGACTTTAGTAAGGCTTTTGATACTGTCTCGCATGACCTTCTCATAAAAAAACTAGGGAAATGCAACCAACATAGAGCTACTATAAGGTGGATGCATAACTGGTTGGAAAATCATTCTCAGAGAGTAGTTATTAGTGGTTCACAGTCATGCCGGATGGGCATAATGAGTGGGGTCCTGCAAAGATTGGTTCTGGGTCCGTTTCTGTTCAATATCTTCATCAGTGATTTTGATAATGACAAAGGAAGGGGAATCAGAACACTCAGATCTCCTAGACCTTTTAAGCTTTTTCTTCCTCTTTTTCAGCATTTTTTGTGCTTTTTTTTTTTAGCTCATTTAGAGAGCGTACAAGCTCATTTGTGGCTTTGGAGGGGTTTTTTGTGACTAGCCTTGCCAAGGGCCTGATGTCCTCTCACATGAGGTTTTTGAGTCCTCCTCTTCTGGGTTCCATTTCCATGAGGAGGGGGGAGGAGAAATGCTTCCAGAGCACTCCTGGCCAAACTAGGAAGATGGGGAGGGTGCTTATGAGTCCTGCTTCTTTTCCCAGAATGCTCAGGACCAATTTTAGGATGGGGGGGGGGGAATTTGTGACCGCACAAATATGCCCTTTTGTGTTCTCTAGAGGCCCCTTGGGACTTACTATGAGTCAATTGACTGGGGTCCTCCTCATCCTTGGAGCCTCTTCCTACTCTGCACATAGACTCACGGTCCATTTTTCCCATGTTGGAGTCAGTTGCTCTGGGGAGCAGGGGATCCCACATGCCTGTCTGACTCATAGCCCTGGGACTTAACAAGAGTCAGGGACAGAAGGTTGTGTGCAGGCTGGGCACAACTCACTGTCTGCCAAGTCTGGGAGGATAATCTCACAGATCAAGCACCATTTGGGCTTTCATTCAATGTGTTTTAGGCTGCTCTGCCATAGCTGGAAGGTGCAGAGGAACAAGTCGGGAGGCCCTGCAGCAGAGGCTGCGGAGGATTCAAACACCCAGTTGAAAAACTGGCCCAGGAACCTGAGGGAGAAATCACTGCTCACCACTGCCCCAGATTTTGACCCAAAAAGCCCTCAGGCAGATGGGGAGGCAGGAGCACTAAAACCACTGTCCACATGCTGCCACAGAGGCAGAGAAACTGGCCATGAGCGGGAGTAGAGGGGAAATGGCCAGAGCAGCAGCTCTAAACAGTTGATCTGACTCCATGAGCTGCAAAGAGCAGCCCAGACCTCAAGAACTGAAGGAGTCAGTGGGCTGCAGAAATAGGCATCTTGAGGTTATTAGCTACAGTAATTAACAGTGTTTCAGCACCGGCTCCTCAATGTAAGGTTTGCTTGCCCAGTTTTGAGATGCACTCTTGTCATCTTTACCTGTGGTATGCATTGGCTGAGAATACATTACATGTATGTTTTACTTACTTCTAGATGCCACCAGCCTACACTGTAATATTCAAACTCATGCCTCACATTCTCTAGAGGCAGAAACAAGAGAATTGTTATACTGAAGCAGTTCAGCAATCCATCTAATTCACATCCTGTAATACTTGAAAGAGTAATGAGAACTAGTTTAATTTTTACTGGTTAAAGTAAATAAGTTGCAGATCTAAGTCTTCAGCTGACAATAAGAATGGGAGGATATTATGCTAAATTGAGAGACTTTAAATGTCTAATTGAAATGAAAACAAAGTTTCCCAGCCCCATAGGGATCAACTTTAAGCTCTGGCTTAAAATTCATTCCTCGAAGACAGCATCTTCCTCCCTAACAGTGACTGTGAAAATTGAACAGTAGATCTGCTATGTAGTATGGTATTGAATAATACTTTCATTTCCAGGTACTAGACACTGGGATTTTGTGTTTAATTAGCCCAGAGAACAAGACAAAAGGAGCGACAGCCTCAGGGTCCAGCAAGCTACCAGTTACAATTGCAGCTGCTACTTTCCCCATACCACCATTACCCCTCCTTCCCAAAAGAGCATCTCTACACATGGCATGTAGTTGTTCTCCACCTCATATAGGTTGCACAGTATTTCACTTGCCTGCCCAAAGTGTCCCAAATGCGCCTTACATTTGAATTATTCTCCCCACACACATGTATGAGAGTCACCAGAAGAGCCTGTGTGAAAAAATGATTTACCCAAGATCACATGGCAGATCTCTGGATATCTAAGCCAGTGCCTTAACCAGAAGACCATTTCTCCTGCTAAGAGCAGCAGAGGATCTGTACCAGCAGCAGAGACTAGTCATCAAAACCAACAGGTGAAGGAAGGGGAAGTAGGGAACAACAAGTACTGCCCAGTGGGAAGTAGCACAGGGTGACGCAGCACAAAACAGATGGAGCTTCTGGATTGGGTAGGGGGAAGGATATGGTCTGAAGCTAATGGGCAGAAAATGTCACCCAGGGAGCAAGGGGCATAAGGTTGGAGAAGAGGCAACCAGGACATGGGGGTTAGGGGGGAAGTGGGCAGGAGAAGACATGAGATTTAAAAGACTTGACAAATGCCCAGGGATGTAGGTGGTGAGGGAGTGAACTTGAGGTGAAGGTGCTGAGTTGGTGGGAGACCCAGGAGCTACATCTAGAGTGACTGGGAAGCATGGGGTGAAAGTGGTGGGGTAGGAGAGCAAGAGCCGTGCCCAAGCTGCAGTGCAATGTTAACATGAAGTGAAGGTGCTGGGCAGACATCAGAAACCATGGCTGGGAGACAGGGATGAAGGAGCTGAGGGGAGGAGACCAGGAACAATGTCCAGCATGCACATAGAGGAGGATGGAGGTGCACGAGATGAAGGGGTCCAGGAGCCATGGCTGGGGGGAGGTCTAGTATATGATGCAAAAGACCTTAGGGAACAGAAAGACCAGCAGCCCTACCCAAGATGTGGGGGGAGGGGAAGCAAAGGGTGAAGAAACGGGGTGGCCAGCCTTTATGCAAAGATATGCAGGAGTGGACATAGGGTTAAGGGGTGGAGGGCAGAAGCCATTTGCAGGCTGTATGGAGAAAAAGGAGGGGGACCAGCAATTACATTCTGGGTGTGTGCACGGGGGGGATGGCATGAAGGTGCTTGGAGTGACTAGCAGGGCACGGAGGGGGGAGGGAGGAGATGGAGTGGAGTGAAGGAATGGAAACAAGGAGACCAGGAGCATGGCCATGATGTGCAAGAGGGTGGCACAGAATAAAAGTGGGGAAGAGCAGTAGCCATGCTGCCCACAATGTGGAGATGGGAAGGGTGAAGGAGTAATGCTTTGACTGTACATGGGAAGCGGGAGCCAGGAGAGCCAGTAGATGAACTGAAAGAAGAGGGGACCCGGGGCGTTTGTGGCAGAAGGCTTAAAGAGCTGGGGGGTTGCAGTTGTGCCCAGTACATGAGAGGCTGGGGTATGAAGAAGCTGGTCAGTGAGAACCTGAGAGCATGGCCAGGACATACACGTGTGTGGGGAGAGAGGTGTGCAGGAGCCGGTTGGGGGGTGAGGAGCCATGTCCATGATTGTGTTGGAGGGAGAGATGAAGTGAAGGGGCTGGGAGACCAGAGTTATGTGCCGGATGTATCCGGGGAAAGGAGAAAAGAGCCAGTGGAGACAGGGGACAGCAAATATGCTCAAGGTGTGTGAGAAGGATGGGGAGCAAGAGCCATGAATGGGGGCTACATGTCTGGAGAGGGGTTGAAGAAGCTGGGGGTGCAGGAACCAGGCACGGTGGCCATGTGTGCAGGGAGGAGGTGAAGGAGCTGGGAGGGGCAGTAGCTATGCCCAGGATGTAGAAGGAGGAAAGTAAGGTCTTGGTGGGGGTGGTGGGTCAGTGTCAGGAGCAGTGCCCTGTGTGTGTCAGGGGTTGGGTGGAGAGAGTGAAGGAGCTGGGGGAAGAAGAGCCAGGGTCAGGCTGGGGAAGAGAGTGTGAAGGAACTTGTGAGGGAGCATGGCTAGACTGTGCGTGGGGCAGGAACAGCACAGTGGAGAGGTGGAGAGAGAGAGAGACTAAGGTAAGGATAGCACAGATGGGGGGAAGGAGGTCAGGCATGGGGGAAAAGGGACAACACAGCTGGGGAGATGAGAACCCATGGGGGGGGGGGCAGGGACAGCACAACTGGTGGGCAGATGGGGGGGGGCAGGCAAGACGGAATAGCAGAGCTGGGGGATGAGGATCGGTAGGGACAGCACAGCTGAGGGGCAGATCAGGCCCCAGGGGAACAGAGATAGCACAGCTGAGGGGGGCAGGACCCAGGGACAGCACAGCTGAGGGGGGCATCAGGCCCGGGGAGGGGGGCAGGGATATCAGAGCTGGAGGGAGGGGCAGGGACAGCACAGCTGAAGGGCAGATCAGGCCCCGGGGGAGCAGGGATAGCACAGCTGGGGGGATGAGGACCCGCGGGGATGAGGACCGGCGGGGGCAGCCCCACGGGCGCAGGGGTAGCCAACTGCCTGGCCAGGCGCTTACCTGCGGCAGCCCCAGGAAGCCGTAGAAGTTTTCCGGCACCTCCTCCACCAGGTCGAAAAGCTCCAGGTCGCCGCTGTCCCAGGCGCGGGCGAGCGGCGGCAGCAGCGCGAGGAGCAGCAACAGCGCGCGGAGCTGCGGCGCAGGGCACGGGCGGCCCATGGCCCCCGCCTGGCAGCCGGCGGCAAGACGCGGACGTGGCCCCTGCTCAGGTCACTCACGCCCCAGCGGCGGCTCCGCACTGAGTGAGGGGGGAGGAGGCAGGCTCCGCTCCTCCCGCTGCGACGCCCACGGGGAAGGGGCGTGGCTTGCAGCCCGACCAATCACCGCCGCTGGCGGCCGTGACCTCACCTCTCCTAGCAACCGCGGGAGATTGTGTCTGGAAGCCTTGGAGGAATGAGCTTCCAGAGCGGGGAAGGGGCTCGCTCCAGCGTGGCTGCTGCCTCCCGCTCGGGGGGGGAGGCGCGGTGCTGCCGCCTCCTCGGGGCTTGGCTGAGGGCGGGGGAATCCCCCAGCGGGGCCCCCTCTGAGCTGTCCGGCGCCCCCCTCCCCCCTGCACGACAGCGGCTGTGACGCTGCCTGAGTGGGCGGGAGCCCGACTGGCGGCGGCGCGTCTCCGCCTCCTCTAGCACAGCACAGCCTTTGGTTCAGTTCCTGCCTCGTCCCTTTTGCTGCCCTCCCCCTTCCCGCTCTCTCGCCCACCGCCCACACGAGACCCGTGCAGGGTACCCAGGCCCTGCCTGCGTGGGGGCAGCTGTGGGGCCACAGCACAGAGGCTTCTTAGATGGAGGGAAGGGGGGTTTCCATCGCTGTAGATAATCCATCCCCCCCAGAGAGGGGAGCTTGGCGAGGTCTACAGACAGAAGAATTCCTCCAGCTACCTAGACCTAGCTGCGGGATGGGTTAGGGCAACTTGACTACAGCCTGCTGTGATTTTTCACAACCCTGAGCAACATAGCGAGGGCGATCTAATTTTTAAAAGTAAACCAGGCCCAGCTAGAATACCTAGTCATCCCCCTCTGCCTCCTCACATCCAGCGGTGGGCAAACTACAGACTGGGTGCCGCATCCAGCCCTCGAGTTCCCACCAGGGAGCGGGGTCTGGGGCTTGCCCCATGCTGTCAGAAGCAGCAGCATGTTCTCCCTCTGGCTCCTACGCATAGGGGCAGCCAGAGGGCTCCACACACTGCCTCCACCCCAAGCACCACCCCCGCAGCTCCCATTGGCCAGGAACTGCAGCCAAGGGGAGTTGCAGGGGTGGGGCCTGCAGACAGGGTAACACGCAGAGCTGCCAGGCCACGCCTCCGCTTACAAGCCAGAGGGGGGACATGCTGCTGCTTCTGGGAGCTTTTTGAAATAAACGCCGCCTGGAGTCTGCACCCCACTTCCTTCTGCACCCCAACCCCCTGCCCCAGCCCTGATCCCCCTCCTGCCCTCTGAATCCCTCAATCCCAGCCCAAAGGACCCTCCTGTATCACCAACCCTTCATCATCAGCTCCACCCCAGAGCCCACACTTGAAACCGGCGCCCTCACCACCACTCTACCCCGTACCCTAGTCTGGAGCCCCCTCCTGCACCCAGAACTCCTCATTTCTGGCCCCACCCCAGAGCCCACACCCCCAGCTGGAGCCCTCACTCCCTTCCACACCCCAACCCCCAATTTCATGAGCATTCATGGCCTGCCATACAATTTCCATATCCAGATGTGGCCCTCAGGCCAAAAAATTTGCTCACCCCTGGGTTACACCCATCTCTTCCTTTGCTTCCAGCTTTGAACTGGTCAAGTTGAGTGCTTTTCTCCATATAGAAATGCACCCAAAGACCCTTAACTCTGCCCTGCTGTGACACCAGGTTAGAGGAGAAAGACATATTTTAAAAGTGTATTTAAAAAATCAGCTAAATCTAATTTGGGACCACAATTTTAAAAATTTTTATTAAGATGATGTTAAAAAAAATAGTGAACAGAGTTTGAGCATAGAAGTTTCTGGTTATCAGGGAATAACATACAGATTATAGAGGGTGCAAAGTTTGGTTTAAGATAAGGTAACATGAGGAACACATAATCTGCAATATTCCTGATTGGGGGTAATATACTAAAATATCAATCATATGACTAGTGCATGGTGTCACTACAGTGCAAAGTTAAATTTTCTGAGAAACATGTTATGAATAATTATGTGGCAAAATTACCATTAACTTCTGCCTCCTCCTCCCCCCCCCCCCCCCAAATTCTTAATGTTGTCTTTGCACAAGATTTTAGCAAGTTACAACTAGTGAGTTAAGTTTGTGTGAGTGCAATTATGGAGTATTTTTACCTTTAAATGTTTGAATTTAACTATTAATTCCTTGGGTGTATAGTTTTTGTTTTGGTATTACAACATCCTTGTAAAGTATTGTACTCTACATTACTGATATGTACTCTCAATCTTAACTCCATTTTAACAATTTTTACCTGGAAATTTCTTTGTTTACATTAAATATGTCATACATGAACACTAAAAAAGAACCTCAAATAAAATGTTATATGATATTTCTAATTACTTAAAGATAGGAAACAATTAGCAGTTTTCTTAATTTTAACTTTTATGGCCAGGCTCCTCAGTACATTGTGGGTACTTTAGCTCAGGAGTACCACAAAACAATCAGTGCATGCATGCCAGTTAAATGGTTTTTACAGCTGTTTTGTTTTGCCAGAGCAGTTCAAAACAGTTGGAGAATACACCACAGTTTCCCCTTCCTTCCAGTTCTTCAAATCCTCTGCCTCTTGCATCTCCTACATTCCCCCTTCTTCTTGCAACCCCCTACATTCTTAGTTGCCAACTCATGTGATTTTTATCATGAGCTTGTTGGTGTTTTTTCATAAAGGTCCAGCTGCTGGAAGCAAGAAATTCTCATGCCATCTCAGCTTTTATTTAAAAAAACCCCAAAACAATACCAAACATTTCTAGCTCTCAGGGTTGTTTACAAAAGCTTGAAAATGTGAAGCAAGTGAATCCTAAAGACTCCAAAATCAGAAGGCAAATAAGAAGAACTCCGACATTTATTTTTAACCCAATCTCACTTTAGAATGCTTCTGGTTGGCAATATTTCATTCCTCCACATGAGCACACCCCAAGTTCTCCTTCCCTTCTGTACCCTGCTTCAGTCTTCTGTGTGTATGCACACATGCATGCATACATACACACACAAGTTTATTCTTCCTAACTAAACAAATAAGCCAGTATGGAAATATTGGAAAGATATTAATGGTCATTTCGTCATGAAGAATTGCTTGCTTTCAAAATTGCCACCGTCTCCCACTGCTCCCACTAGGAATGAAGCCACAGCTGCCTTCAGAAAAGAGAGAAGGAGATGAGACACCTAGATCCATTGAAAACAATGAAAGAGATACCTTTCTCAAAATGGCCACCAACGGAAGGCAGCTGTGGCTTCAGTCCTACTGAGAATGATAGGAAATGGTAGCCATTTTGAAAGAGGACAGTTCTTTGTGGAATTCTCTAAAGTAAACCATGGTATCCTTCAGCTGAAGAAAGAATGTTCAGTTATGAAGGATAACAGGAAAAAGTTACCATTAATCCTAAAATCTATATATTCAAAAATAGCCTATGCACAAGATTTCAGTAAGTTTTAACAAAGTGGAAAATTTGAAGGGTCTGTGTTATTCTGTTACTGAGATTACTTGGGCCAAAAAAGTCCAATACTGGTGGCTAAATTTCTTAAAGACCTATTTTTTATTTCTAAGCTAATTAACAGATTTACTTGTAAATTCTCATAAAATTCATTTCCTACTCAGAGTAATTGATGAATTTGGGGAAGGGTAGGCTGTATTTACTATATATATGCAAACCCTTGGTTTAAATGCAAAACTCAACTCAACCTTGACTGTGGAGTTGCTGTTTGCACATCCGTAACAATAACTCATTCTCCCTGCCTCTCTCTTCTTCTGTCTCAACTTCCTGAATTTTTTCTCCTTGAGACTTTGAGTCCTTTTCCTCCTTGGCTTGAATTGGGCCGATCACACCAGGCTGCCGCCTTATTCTCCTAAATCTCTGCTTTCATTTAAAATAAAACCAATTATCTAGCCCTTATGGTCACAGAGAAAACATTGAAAACATAAAACAAGTGTAAACTGATGCAGCTATGTTTGCTGGGTCTGCAATGAGCTTGAAACAATAGACCAGAGAGATATGAACTTCCTGAGTCATCTCAATATCTAATGAAGGTCAACTCAATATCCAGTTATTTAAAATTTCAACATTATTAGTGATTACACTGATATCAAAGCACGTAAGAAAGTAGAGAGATGAGCACAGCTCTACACTCAGTGGTGTCTTATTATGGCACTGTAAATGGTAGCATTTGGTCGACACTACCTTTTTCCAGGATGACCTGTGGAGCTAAAGTACAAAAGGAAACAAATAGAGTCCAGGGGGTGATCCAGGGAATATTAGCCATATGCTACACTAAAGGTTTGATAATTATCTTACCCACACTTTCCATCACTAGTATGTAATGTTGCATTGCATGGTATGCTCAATGCATTGTCATGCTATTTCTCAGACAAATTTCAATTTGTAGCACTTCTAGATTAGAGTATTGTCAAAATAGCACAAGAACAAAGTAACCAGTTAGAGCAGTGTTTCTCGTGGCAGCCTCCTTGCTGGTCCCTGAGATCTCCAAGACACAGCATATTAATATTTAAAATGTAAAGAGTTTTTTGTACTTGCATGTTAAATCACTGTATTCAGTTATTTCTGAACATTTACAAATAAATAAACAAACAAACTGGGTTGACATCGATTGCCATGGTGCTGATATTCACAGCACATTCACGCACATTTTTTGGAAGGAAATAGCTGTGAAAGAAATGTAAGTTTTAGTAAAACTTTTACTTAGCTAAACCAGACAGTGTCATTGTCAAAGCAAATACCTCTGGATCAATTTTTCAGAACTAACAAAAGTTCAGAAAAACATAATAGAGATGCAAGTGACTCTGAACGTGAATAAGGAAGAAGCGTTAGAAAAGAAAAGGAAATGTTCGGCCTTCAATTGAAAATACAATTTGTTTGACATTAAGTACGGGTTTGTTGCAAGTGAGGATGTAGAATGCCCGAAACCTCCCTGTGTTGTGTGTGGCAATTCTGAACAATGATGCTATGAAACCTTCAGAAATGATTCAACACCTTAAAACCAAACATCCAAATTTAAAAGAAAATCCAGCGGAATTCTTCCAACAGAAGCAAAATGAAGTGAAGAGGCAAAAGAAACTACTGCACACCGCCATAACATCAAATGAAGATACGTTAAAAGTATCATATCTGCTGTCTCTATGCATAGCTGAATGCAAATCACCCTTTACAGTTGGTGAAGAACTAATAATGCCTGTCACAAAGTCTTGGGTGAGGCAACTGCCAAAAAAGTGAGTTACATTCCACTGTCAAGTGATATGGTCTCACTGATATTGCAGAAGATATCGAAGCTCAGTTGATAGAAAGAGTGAGAACATCAAGCTGGTTTGCAATTCAGTTGAATGAGTCAACGGACATTTCTAATACAGCGGTTCTTATTGTTTATGTGTGCTATGCCTACGAAGGCACATTTCACGAAGATCTACTCTGCTGTGAAGAACTGCCACAAAAAGCAACAGGTGCTGAAATCTTCTGGGTCCTAAATGAGTATGTGACAAGACATGGATGTCAGTGGGACTGCTGCATTGGAATTTGCACTGATGGAGCAGTCGCAATGACAGTCAGACATTCAGGTGTAGTGGCAAGAGTGATGGAAGTTGCACTGACTGCTTAGGCAACACACTGCTTTATTCATCAAGAGGTCTGGGCAGCCAAGAAATTGTCTCCAGAGCTTAATGATGTCCTTATTATAGCTGTTAAAATTGTGAATTTGTGAAAGCAAATGGACTCAATTCTCGCATCTTTGCTATAACGTGTGAAGAAATGGGGTCCGAACACCATCACTTATGCTTACACATAGAAGTGTGGTGGTTATCCCATGGCAAAGTATTAAACTGAGTATATGAACTGTGACATGAACTTGAAACCTTTCTGTCTCAAAAGAAGTCTCTTTTGGCAGCATACTTTCAGGAATTACAATGGCTCACCAAATATACATATTTGGCAAATATATTTGATCACTTCAATCAGCTCAACCTGTCTATGCAGGGAAGTACGTCAGGTGTCTTTGTACTGGCTGACAAGATCACAGCCTTTTAAAAAAGCTACAAATCTGGAAAGAGAGAATCAGGCGCAACTGTTATGACATTCCCATTTTTTACCGTTCTTGTTTTTGATGACAGTAAATGGTGATACCCAGTCAGCTCTGTGTTTTTGGGGAACCAGGGCACAGTGTCTGGCCTATCTGACTCATGAGGGTCACACCCACACACACACCCCGCCGGTCTCTGCTTGAACCAAGACCTATCAGAGAAAAGGCTTACAGAGAGCAGTGAAGGGCGTTGTGAGACACACCGAGACCCCTCCTGACAAGGGTGACAAGATTAAGACATCTCTATTTGCATACAGAATGGAGAGCAGAGACAACTCCCCTAGCCTCATCTGCATGAAAGATGGGACAGGGATTAGCATACAGAATGAAGCACAGAGAACTGCACTGAACTCTGGGACTAGAAAAGCAGGGAAGCATTGCATCATGGGAATCTCTGCTCCAGATATTAATGAACCTATGCCTGCCCACACCCAGCTCAGCTGTTATCAGACCAATTCTAGTAATTAATCCTTGATTGATATCCAAAATACTGAAGCAGCCTAGTTGCATTGTGAGCTCCCTGGAAGAAAACAACACCCATAGCCAAGAGTGATCAGCTCCTATTGTCTAGCCTAAAGAAAACCCTTGAGTCATCAGTTTACTCATAAACAAATCTAGTGTTCTCCCTTGAACCATTGTTGTTTCTCTACAAAAACCCCTACCTATGTTAAAGTAAGTGTTCTGATGCTTAGATCCAAACTATGCATCAGTTCCACTGGGAGTCCATCTTCTCCTGACTGATTGTGCTGGGGGCTCTGCCTGTCTTCAGCACTCAGGACCCTGAGCTACATCACCACCTGGGAACCCCAACCAGTTCAAGGCTCATGGAGTGGGTGAGATCCCCCTCTTTCTCTCTTTCTGTTTTCCTTTCTACCTTAGTTATTAACCTTTAATAATGTATGTTATGCTGGTTTAGCCCTCCTTGTGTAGTTATCACTATTATTCACTAAATAACATGTATGGTTAAGCTGGTTGCTTCTCTCTCTCTTGCCGAACTTTACTCTTTTGTGGTTTTAGCTTCCCCCATTTACTCTACAGCAACACTTCTTTTACCTAAGCTAAAGATCCCTGCAGCGCCCAAAATACTGTGGAGTTTGCTCATCAAGTAGGTTACTACCAGTACAATTGTGATGTGAGAGTGGGAATAGGGACGTGCTGAATCTGGGACGCATAAGGGTAGCAGCTTGAAAGTGCTGCTTGACCCAGTCGATTGAGCCCAGGGGCATATAAGAGGGGGCAGCTTGAAAGTGCTGCTTGATCCAGCCCATTGAGTCCAGGGACATATAAGGGGTCAGCTTGAAAGTGCTGAGTGTGTGTGTGTGTTCATCCAGCTCTGGGGCTGGAGGAACCCAGCCCTAGGGAACCTAGGTCCTGCAGGATAGCTCCACTGGGAGGGGACTTGCATAAGGGAGGAGTAGAGCTCCATATGAAAACACACATGACACAAGCAGTACATTGATAGAATTATAGAACACACACACCCCAGAGTAGCCCGAATAAATGAGCATACCCCAAAGTAACGGGCAAATCTGGTAACAATGGATCATCTACCTCTCCTAGGTGAAATAATTGCATCCCATCGAAAATCAGCTCTCCAAAAATTCAAGGACTATTTCCCATCAACCTCTGATCCACGGAAAGGAAAGCAATGGGTTCATGATCCATTCTCCTCTCTAGAAACTAAGACCTCTCTAAAAAAACAACAAGGAGTCTGGTGGCACCTTAAAGACTAACAGATTTATTTGGGCATAAGCTTTCGTGGATAAAAACCTCACTTCGGATGCATCCGAAGAAGTGAGGTTTTTATCCACGAAAGCTTATGCCCAAATAAATCTGTTAGTCTTTAAGGTGCCACCAGACTCCTTGTTGTTTTTGTAGATACAGACTAACACGGCTACCCCCTGATACTTAAGACCTCTCTGTCACCATCATTGGAGGACAAGTTGCTGGAACTGTCAAGTGATGAGAATTTGTAGTTACAATTTCATGAAGTGACTCTACCTGTTTTCTGGATCAAAGTCAGAAGTAAAAACTTAGTGAACTTGCTGTCAAAACTTTGCTCCCATTCCATTCCACATACCTTTGCGAAATTGGATTTTCAGCTATGACTACAATTAAAATAAAATACCACAATCGGCTGAGCATTGGAAAGACACTTCTAGTGTCCTTGTCAGACACACATCTCCGGATTGAAAGACTTGTGTCTACAAGACAGGCGCAAACATCTCATTAATAGTATGCTGAGTGAATCCATCTGACTTTTTAAATTATTTTTAAAAACTAAATCAAATTATCTCTATTGTACAAAAATGAGGTATACAGTTTTAGACAAAATTATTGGTACCCTTCATTTGAAACAATGTTTAAAAATCAGGTTAACATTTTTGTATCACATAACTGACTGAACTAGACTTTATTTTAACAAATAAACAGAATTGGAGTTGGTAAGCAAATAAGAAATGCCTTACATGCAGATAGTACAAAAAAAGAAATGCCTGGCAATATAGAAAAAACAGCAAGAAATACCAGTTAAAAACTTCTTTTTCCCCCCTCTGAAGCAGTTCATGACAGTTTAAGAAGGCAGCAAGCCAGTCCCTGGTATCAAAAAGGCTGAGAAATGTTGAGTTAGAGTAATGTGACATTTTAAAAATAATTTGTTCTTGACTTCTGAATTAAACTGATTAGCTACTGGCTAAAACAGAGGGGATTACTGTCCCTGTCAATCCTATTATTTTTGTTCCAAGAATGATATCCTGGTACTTTGCTCACATATGGAAACACTTGGTGCAACTCAAGTTGCTACAATCAAGACAACTTTTAGAAATATCTGTCACTGTTTCAGTATTTCTGTTCAGTGAATGGTGCTGGTGTCTTTCTCAATGGGGGCTACCACTGTTCTGAAGCATTGTTGTTCACTGGAGGAGATAGAATCTAAAAATTCAGCATTCATGAAGATGATTCCCTCAGTCCACCACATAAAAGCACTAGAAATCAGAGACTTTCAATGTTGTGGTAACTTAAAATTTATTTTAAAAACACATTTGAGGTGAACCAAAAATTAAACAAAATAATAATAGAACTTCCCATGCAACAACTTTGAAAATCTCAGATTGTTATTGCTTTCAAATGATGAAGTTGTTTTGTTGAGTCGTACTCCACATGATCAGATTGTTAAAAACTGGTGGTACCTGTTGGATTGTTAATTAAAGTATTATTTATGTATTTGACACCTTAAACATTTTAGTGGTTTACTCTTCTTTGTAGTTAGGTGAAACAATTAGCATGAATTTTAAATTTCAGTGGAGATTTCCTTCACATGCTTTATAATATTTTTCAAAACTATTTTACCACCAGGGGGCAAGGAACCATTTCAACGGAAAGAAAGGTTTGGTATCTCAGCTTCATAGAAGCATTATCTTAACAAGGTCCTTTTCTGCTTTACAGTACTTGCAGTCAGCATTAAAAGTGTGCAGATCTCCAAAAGCCTCAAAAGAAAAACTTTACTGTTGGTTCTAATCTAAACCACTATAGCTTTAAAACGATGGTTGGAAAGGAGAGGTGGAAGACAATATAGAGGAAGAACAAGATGGCTACTATATGGTAGTAGCCACAATTCCTTTATTGTCTTTGGTTCTGCTATCAGCCTATCACATACTAAGCAAGGTTAGGGTAGGTCAGAACTTGCATGAGAGAGCTCTCAGGAACATCTATGTGCTACAGGAAGTGCCAATGGTGATTCGGTTGGTGGCACACTTCCCTTTGAGTCAATACTTACCCAATACCCTATCACCTACCATATTTCAAGTGTTTTTGCTTTCCAGAACAATTTTTCCCAATTTTCTTTCTTTCTTTCTTTCTTTCTTTCTTTCTTTCTTTCTTTCTTTCTTTCTTTCTTTCTTTCTTTCTTTCTTTCTTTCTTTCTTTCTTTCACAGGAGAGATGCTTTTGCTAGGAATAAGATATAAGAATGAGTGATTACAAATTTTAAAAAGTAACTTGCTTTAAATAAATTAGCACCATAAAAATTGCTCATTGCTATAAACAGATAAATTCTTGGAGGGCAAAATTCTGTTCTTAGCTACATGTACACAAGACTCCCATTTATTAAACTGGGAGCTGTGGGTATTGGCTGAACCTGCTAAGACTGTCAAAGACTTAAAGAAGATCACTCACAGGGCAGGAAGATATCGGGCAGTGCCAACAAATGGCAGAGGGAAGAACAAGAGGAACCAAAACTCATGATGGCAAAAATATAGTAACCAATAAAGAGATGTAGCACATGCAACCGTGACCATGCACAGAATTGTTGTCCAGCCAAAAAGGCAACATGCCAAAAATGTAAAGAGAAAGTTTGTTAGACCAAATTAATGCAGAAAGTAACATAATTTTTTGGAATACCTGGCTTGTGAAAAGGATTCAGAACCCACTTGAACAGTAAATTCAAAAGTGTGATGAACAAATAAGATTTGCTCATATACATCAGTAGAATGCTGTCACATACACAGCTGCAATCAACTTTTGCTATTTTGAAATTTGCACGGGATGTACTGAAGTGGAAAGGACAGTTTGTTGCAAAATCTGAATTGCAAACCCCATATAGTTTCTACATTTGAGGTTTGTATTGACAAGTTTGATAGCCTGCTGGTCTGTAGTGCAATAAAGACAATGGAACTAATCAAACATGTAAAGCCACACATATGATGTATTTGGACACAATGGTCTTCTTAAGGATGGTCATGTAAAGGTTATTCAAAAAACTCAATGTGGGGCCCTATAACATGAGTCCTGGGTGAAGAAAAATGTATCCATTGCTGCCAAAAGGAGTTAAAAATGATGATGAATAATAATGAGGATTAATGAAACAACTGAGTGTGGCATTCTTTGTTCTTTTCATGTTTTGAACCCAAATCCAATATATTTTCTTTCCAGAAATTCTACACATTTTACAAAAAACTGGTGATAGTGAGCGACAAAGGAGGAGATGACACTGAAGACAATTGTGTAGATCCCTTCTTCACTGTTCATTTTCTAATATTTTGTTTAACAAGGTTAAATCTAAACAAGGGTTTGATGTTTTTGTAAAGTGATATTGTTTTCGGGTCTTAGCTGAAACATACTTTAAACTTAACTTTTCCCAAACAAAGTTATTTGCTTGGAAATTTACCTTCTTTTTTTGGAATGAGCATCAAAAAGTTTAAATCAGAGTGGTGCATCAAGTCCTCAGGGGGGAGCCCTGCTGTGATAGATCTTATGGGGCATTTCCAAGTTGAAATGAAAGACTTCATCCTGGTTGGGATACAGGGTAGCAGATAATGAAGGTGATTTATGTTTAGAAAATTTTAATCATCTAAGGAGGTAAATACACTTTTTTTGGTTTATTATGATGGATGAAGAGAAGCTGGGAGGAGATATAGCGATGGCTCACTCCCTTTCCCGGCCAGCAGATGCACAAGCCCTCCAGGAGTTCACTTTGACTTAGGCTGGCTTCACAGTTCCCCCAGTGCAGGAGTGTGCGCATATTATGCCCACAGTTAGGGAACAGCCAAGCCTATAATGGTTCTATCATTTTCTATTCTGATCCATGTACGCCTGATTAAGAAACTACTAGGAAGTCCATTCTGGATTGGTTAAGCAGAACAACACACACAGTAGACAAAAATACTTAACTAGAAACCAGTATGTGGAAATAGGTATGGGTTGTTATTTACCGCTCATATTTTCCAGAAGCACACATTGAAACGCCACCCAGAGATACATATGCAAATACACATCTGCCAAAATACACTACGCAGTGTATGGTGTAACTTTTCTTGAATTGATATGATAAAAAGCACAGATATACTTACTTCTTGGTTAACTTTAAATTTCAAAGTTCAGAATCAAACCTACTGCAATGTCTTGCTGTTAGTGGAGTGTATTTTATTTTTCTTTAAATCATAACACAAAGGATCAAATTCCTGCTCTCAGCTGTGTATCTGTGGCTTCCAGTGTCCTTATAATTTGAAACATTTTTATTTACAAGTACACAACCATTTTTAAGAGTCTGACAAATATATAGGAATAGATTACTTGTCATATCTTCAAGACGAACTATTATGTGAAGCAGACTTTCACTTTCAAAAACTATGGTATAATTTCCTCAGAAACTCCACTTTGCATAGTATAATTTTGCAAAAAGTAAACTTTCAGAGTAACCTTAACAGCCATATTTCAAGAGCTCTGAATTTTATTCTCTCTTTTTTGTTCTTATAAATTTCTGTTATTCAAAACATGTCAACAACTAAAAAGCCAAATGAGGAAATATGAAATGAGATTCTGATATGTCTGCTTTCCGGCATGTCATTGAAGACAATGAGTTGCCAAACATGAAGCAGTTGCAGGATCGAGCCAAAAGAAGCAGACCTTTTTTATAACTCTTTTGGTGTTTTCCTGAAAGTATATATGTTTCTAGACCAATCAACACATTTATATTGTTATTAAAAGGATAATCACTTCTCACTATTTAAACAATAATTTACTATTTACAATACATATTTTACTTTTGAGCTTGAAATCCAAATATCTGTGATTCTATTGCTGTTTGTTTTTCTCAGTGCCACTGCAATAAGACTGGGGTGTTTTGTATTCTCTCCCTGCCTTGTAATGGTTCCCCTTCACCCCCCCGCCTGCTCTCTTTCCCTGTTATGTATTCTCTTCTCTCTCCCTTACTCTTGTATTGTGTTATCACATAAATATTAAATGTGTTCATTTACTTCTTCTCAAGTAGATATTCAGTTCACAGCTATAATTAATACCCTGCTCAGTAAACAAATGTTAGACAAGGAAAGTGTAATATGGAGATGTATTTGTCATATTTATCTCACCAAAGACTTGAATGAACAAAATATATTTAGTTAATTCCGTGAAGTAGATGGTACAAATATTGGCACCTCATTAATCTGGCAACTTCAGTAAGAAATCAGCTAGCTCATGGAAAATCTTAATAAATAATCTTTGACTCACCACTAAACTGTGGAGTCATCTTAAAGGGCACAAGATTAACACTTTTCAACACTGCTATCTGGTTAGAAATGTCTGTTTTACAATGTTTGTGTTTCAATGTCATGCTAGTGAGTCATGTCACAATGCAGCCATCAAGAGGTTATGATGCAAACATCATTATATAGTAACAACATTTCAATGGCATAGGTCAGTCCTAACAAAATCAAAAATGTCCCATGAAAACTAGGTTAGATGACAAGCATCTACTGGTGATGAGAAACAGTTGAACAGCTGACCCTCTACATATAACAAATATACAAAGAGAAAGCACCAAATAAAATCATAATATTTACATCTCTACGCCAATAAAGGGCTATACTATACCATTTAGGCACAGCCCTGAATAGGTGGTGATGTACTGTTGCACTATCCACAAAGGGATGAATTTTGCCTCCAGTAGCTCTCAGGCATGCATAGGATGCAGGCCCACAACTATAACCCCTCTGTGGGATGCAGTTTATTTGCCAACTGATGACCAGCTTGCAAAGCTTGCCAGTGTGTCAAGGAGGATATGCCCTTCACTCCTCTCCACCCTGATTGGCATGCCATGCACCCTGAGGGCATAGGAGGGGCACAGTTCCTGTGCTTCCTAGAGTGCAAGGACTGCATTCTGCCTGGCCTTTATATGGGCCATGGAAAGTGATAGAAAGGCTTTGATGGTCTTCTAGATGGCAGCCAGAATAACCAGCTCCCCTCAATGGTCTACTTTAGAACTATACACTCAATATTATTTTAAACATGCTTATAGGATATGAATCTCACCCCACATTACATCATTAAGTAACAATTCCAAAAATGTGAACTCATTGTTCCATGACTGTATTCCTCCTTAAAGCAAAATGTCTTCCAGTCAGCTTTGCCCCTTGCTATTAGGGTTGCCACCTTTTTGGGGAGTCAGGAATACTTTCTCGTGAAAGTTTGTTGTACAAAGACTTTATTCAAATTATTTAGTAAGCTAATTTGCATAATCATGAATTATTTGCTTATAATCATAAACTTCTGTTTTTAAAAACTGGTGTGTGGATTTCATGCTGGTGAAGACATTGACTTGACAAACCAGGTGAGTGGTATCCTTTTTCTACAAAATAACAAACAGGGCAAGCTTCTCCTCTTGCTGTCCCACTAGCATCCCTCAGCCCGGATCTGGGTCTTCCCTGAAGGGATATAATGGATAGATCAGTCTCCATGGCACTTGCCTCTGTGAGTTTGCTAATTAGTGCAAAACATGATAGTAAGTTTGTGATGGAGGAGCTAGAACTGAGATCCATCAAAATTGGGATCACTTTTCAGTCCCTACTGATTCTGGCTGGATTCAAAGAGGTGACCTACACCTGGAACATCTGTAACCCATTAGCAATGCCATGAAGCATCCAGTCTCCCAGTAAGTGCTGACTTAAGAAGGGGTCCCATAGATTGATAAATATATTAATACAAAACTCCTACATTAAAGGAATGTTAAGGTTGCAAAGTCAAGCACTCAAGAGTTAGGGAAATGCCAGAATTAAAATTAAAATGTAAACTCCTTGAACATGTGCATTATGGTACAATTTGTAATTACATGATCACATATGATTTTTACCAATAGAGATCCTCAGCAGGGTTTATATCTAGAGCCTTTAGATCCATAGCACGGCTAACTGTCACTTGAGCTAAAGGGGTAATAGAGTAGGAGAAATATGCTGCTATACTCTATGTTGAGCAGCTATTAGCAGTCGTGTGACACAATCTCTGCCAGGGGGGCTTATACAGCTGTTTGAAGTAGAATTCTGGGAATTAGGATTGCTGGTTTTGGGCAGTGTGTATAGTCTACTAATTACTGACAGGATAGCCAAGCACATAGATATGGCAGATCCTTTCTGAAAGGCTACATGGCTGACACTTGACTCTACTGTGTTAAGAGACCTGGGTTTTATTCCCAGCTCTGCCAGAAGTGATCTTGTGTTACTCTCCCCATTTTATAGATAAGGCAACACTTACCTGATAGAAAAAAAATTCAACATTTATATTCCAGTATGACCTAGAGGCCAACCAGGTTACAAAGTCTTCCTCCTTGATAAGAGTTATGAAATGTATAGAAATATTAACAGCAGCCAGTGGAAGAGGTGAGATTTGAAATCATGGTCTCCTGGATTCCAGCTATGTACACCTTTCCCTAGGAACAGGGCATTTTGTAGGTCTCTGTCTCACTCTCCCTTATACATGTATCAGTATTTTGACAGAGTAAGAGCTGAGGAAAGTGTGATAGTCTTCTGAAATTAGGGGTTGTCCCATAAAATTTAGGACAAGTGGCAAGCCTACTGACTATGGACTGCGCCTTAAAGGAATGATCTAGCCCTAATTGAATAAATCAGACTGGTCAGGTGTAAATTCTCCAGAAGTGCCCAAGTTGCCTTAGCCAGAAGACATTTAATCACCATGAAATGCCCTGGGAGTCACATTTTACAATATTTTATTTGGAGTTATTACAGTTTGTATTTGAATTACTATAAACTAATATTTTTCAAGTAAAAGAACTCTTCATAAACTATTTTCCTACTTCCTGTTTTCATTTTTTCTAACAAGTTGCCAAAATGTTTGTTTAAAGGAAAGGGAAGAAGCATAAAAAATATTTTGGAAAAAGAGGAATTTACAGCTGGAGAATGAGTGAATGGCATCCAGCTGTTTTCTCTTCTGTCTCCATTTTGTTTCTCTTTTGTGCAGTAAGTGAAACAAAATGGTGGAAAGCTTAGCTATGCTGTTTTTAGAAGTAATGGTATTTCAAATTCCACTCCTTCATTGATCAAAGTACTGTCCCTGTGCAATATGTACTTCCTTTTGATTCTATCATAGACCTGCCAAGTTTCACTCAGTTAAAGGGAATTTGGGAGACTTACTCATTTGGGATTAGAAAACAGTTTTTGGGAGTATCTCCATGGAAGGCAGTATTGGGCATACTACTGGAGACAAGAACTCCCAAATTGTATTCCTACATTTGCCAGTCACTTGCTGAATTGGCACCTAAATAACTCACCTAATTTTCACAGCTGTGGAGCAACCATAACTCACATTGGCTTTGGTGGAACTTTGAAATTTAAACCAGAGATTTAGGTCTAATTGTGGATTCAAATGCCAAATTTTAGACATCCAAGTCTAAATTTGGGCTTAACTTCCCCAATTGTAAAATGAAGAAAATATGTTTAACAACATACCTCAAAGGACTCTTGTGAGACTTAATTAAGATTTCTTTAGATCTTTGCTAATATAATGTGCCATGTAGATGCTATTTTTATTATTATTCATTATCGCCTGATGATGATGATGGAATTTGCAGTGTGTTTCAATATAGTATTTCATATCGCACTCACCATTTTTGAAATCTCAGACATTCAAATTGCTGCCATTTGATAGACTTGAGCTAATAATACATTTTATAATATAAGATGATATAATATGTCCCATAGTGTTTCATACATATCCTAAAAAATATTTTTGGGGTTTAAATTATAATTCTCCAAAACAAGGACAGCAACTGTTAAAATCCTAGCTCCTAAACTGGAAACTACAAACACACACATCTACTCTTGTGAGCTTGTGGAGGCCAGAGATTAATGAGTCCTGCTCTCTAAGCACTCAGAGCAAGATTCCTTTCCATTTCAGTTCCTTACCAATGGAGCTAACAGGGACAGCAAGGAAATGGTGAGTTTAATGTATATATAAACTGCACAGTACAACAAATAAACTGCAATATATATACTGTGACAGACCCAGACCAGTGGGGTATAGGAGTCTGATAGAGGGCAAATATACTGGATGAGTAGTTTTCTGTTCCCTGAGTGACCAGAGCAGAGGCTGCACTAGAGTAATCAGGAACCTGCTAGAACCAGTTAAGGCAGGCAGGCTAATTAGGACACCTGGAGCCAATTAAGAAGAAGCTGCTAGAATCAATTGAGGCAGGCTAATCAGGGCACCTGGGTTTTAAAAGGAGCTCACTTCAGTTTGTGGTGTGAGTGTGAGGAACTGGGAGCAAGAGGTGCAAGGAGTTGAGAGGGTGTGGGTGTGCTGCTGGAGGACTGAGGAGCACAAGTGTTATCAGACACCAGGAGGAAGGTCCTGTGGTTAGAATAAGGAAGGTGTTTGGAGGAGGCCGTGGGGAAGTAGCCCAGGGAGTTGTAGCTGTCATGTAGCTGTTACAGGAGGCACTATAGACAGCTGCAGTCCACAGGGCCCTGGGCTGGAACCTGGAGTTGAGTGCCGGCCCGGGTTCCCCCCAAACCTCCCAGTTGACCTGGACTGTGGGTTCTTCCAGAGGGGAAGGTCTCTGGGCTGTTCCCCAACCCACATGGTGAATCTCTGAGGCAAGAAAATCCGCCAATAAGCGCAGGACCCACCAAGATAGAGGAGGAACTTTGTCACAATACGTATTTACACACAAAATTAAATTAAAAGAACATGACTAAGGCTGCAAACACAAGTATGCAAAAGTTAGGAAATGGCAGAATTAAAGTCACCTGTGCAATGTCTTATTAAATAAATCCTACATATGCATTCAAGCTTTGACATTTCTATGGACAAAAAAATGGAAGTTTCATCAAGGCTGTTTAAATTTTGTATTATTGTATTTGCTATAGGGCCTACATTGCTCACCTTATCACTCACATACTTCACCTGTATTTGTCAAATTCTTCAATTGTCGTGAATCACACGTTAAACAATACACACATTGATTCACAGATGACATGAAACATCCATTCTGCTGCCTACATGCAGCTTTTCTTAATTTACTGAGTTTTTTTATTTGGATGCCAAAATGAAAAAAATACCATAGAATTTAAGTAATGTAGTTTCCTTTAGTGTACAATAATATTCCAGATTACACTGACAATTTTGGCATTCTAAGTCATTAAAGGAACAACTCTCAGTGCAATATAATATCACAAAATGGCTGTATTGTACTCTAACTGTAAGAGACTGAAAATTATAGTTGGGTTTTTAGCTTGGGTCTTTTCTGTTTGTTTCTTTGAAAAAACAGGATGTTAGTAGACAGATTTTAACCTAAATTCAATAAGCAATGACCATGATGGAATATAATTTTTTTTTCACTAATAGTTAACTCTCTACACCCTTGACTGATCTTAAACTCAAGAAGGCTCCACTGGAAAGGGAAGTCACAAAAAATAATCAAAACAATTATGGTAAAAATATAGAGAATTATGAACAACCACACAGAAATCTTCACAAATATCAAGAATAATATTTTTCTTTCTAGCGTTTCTTTTCTGACTATCCCCTGCATACAGGACAAATAAATGCCTGTGTGTATGGGAGTCATGCCAGGTCTTGAGGACAAACATTTCTCCCATTCATCAGGTCCCAGTTTGGCAGTAGAGCCACTGGACTGCACTAGTTCCCATAGCTTCTGTTCCCTCTCTTCTTGCACCATAAGTGAAATTCACTCCTGTACAGATGGCCAGTTCAAAAATCTATAAACTATTTACACCTCCGAATTAAACCTTACTTTGAGGACTGAAATTATTCTTCAATGGCATATGGGCTTTGGCTTTGCCATCTGCTAAGAGGTGAATTTCTCCCACTATGTAGGGCATGAGAGGATTGGGCCAGTAGAGAAAGATAGTCACAGAGATGCACCATCCATGTCATGGTCCATTCCCAAACACCCCCATCACACGCTATAGTGCATGAAACTCCTATGCATGGGGTCTGGGGTCTGTGAACAGGCTGTCTGTATCCCAGCTTGGCATCCTCCCAAAGGGAGGAGGAAGGAGAAATGGGAAGATAAGGCCTTTTAATCAGAGCTGGTTGGAAATTTTTTGTTGAAATAGAGTTTGGCCAGAAAATGTTTCCACTAAAGATTTTGGGTTCTGCGCTTCAACATCTTGCTTCAGTGAACTTTTAGCGAATCAAAAGGCAGGTTTGTAAGGGAAATCTGCCAGCTCATGGGGTTGCTGGGAAGTCTAGATCTCCAGCCAGCCATGCCAGGGCTTCCAGGCTCCCTGCCATGGAGCTGGGGTCCTGAAAGCCCTTGGCCAGGCTCCCTGGGTCTGTGCCTCCAGGGCAACCCCATCCTCTGGATTGGCCTGGGCTGTGGACTCCATGGCTTCCAGACTTCCAGGCCAGCTGGCTCTCAGGGCTGTCAGGACAAGAATGTCAATTTCATTCAGCAGCTGTTGGGGTACTGGGGAGCAGATTTCATTTCAGAAACACTATGTATCGGTATTTCTGAAACATTTTTTCAGGATTTCTGGTTCACAGGAAATTTTTGAAATCATTTGGTCTTGTTCTGATTGAGAATGAAACCAAATTTCCAAAAAGCAAAAATTCCTGTGAACTGGAAATCCCACATTTCAGGAGCTCTACTTATAATATGGTTGTAAAAAATCTGATCCAGGGTGAAAATTGGAATACAATATGCAAATCTGTATGCTAATTTATTTATTTATTTAAACCAGTTGGTCCATATTTGAATACAGAATGAAAAAAAAAGAATTTAGGTCTATCCCCTTTTTGGCAATCCTGAACTTTACAGGGGCTTTTCTAAAAATGCTATTTTCCATCCCTAAATCTATAGGGCAGACTAGCGAAGACATGTAATTTAGAAAAGCAGCTTTTGGGAATGGATGGTAACAACTTTACATAAGGAATTTTATTATGCAGACTAAACACTCCCTAATTACACATAGTGTAATGCCTGGCTTCAGCAGTTGCCACGCATGTCTCTTGCAAGCAAATGATGTTGATAGTTTGTTGATGAGCAAGAACGCCGAGTAAATCACACTTAGCAGCCGACAAACCCTCCACGTTGAGTTGTAACATGTGTAGAGCTGAACTAACGACATAGAAGTCACCGGGCTGCAGGTTGGAGTTGTCAGTGACGACAGTGCGGGATTCGTTGATGTAGTGCTCGTCGAATTCGGCTTGCTGGGTAGATCATTAGCTTCCCTGATTGCTGTCAGGTACTGGCAGGTGGCATGACGAAGATGCTGATCCATTGCCCCCATTCACTGTAACAGAGCTGGAACAGACACTGGGTAGCATCAAGTGTGAAACAGCTGTGGACTATGACAACATATCTCCAGAATTCCTGAAAAATCTTGGCCCCTGGGCTCAGCTTTGGCTTGTGAAATTCTTCACCAGGGTCATCAGTGAAGGTAGGTTACTGAAGATATGGCGCACTGCAAAAGTCATTGGTAGGATGACTAGATGTCCCGTTTTCAAAGGGACAGTCCCGTTTTTGGAGAATTTTTCTTATATAGGCACCTATTACCTCCCACCCCTTGTCCCATGTTTTCACAGTTGCTATATGGCCACCCTAGTCATTGGCCTCCTAAACCCTGGAAAGGTCCCAAGTCAAGTATCAAGCTATCGTCCCATATCATTATTGTCGGTGTGCTTCAAGGCACTGGAGCGCTTGGTTTTACACCGCATATTACCCGACGGGGAGAGAATTTTGAGCCCTGACCAAGCCGGCCTTCTCTGAGACCTTAGCACATGCGACCAAGTACTCACGCTGACCACATTTGTTGAAAATGGCTTCAAAAGAAACTTGAAAACAAGCGCTATTTTCATCGATCTAACAGTGGTGTACAATACAGTATGGCACACTGGCTTGCTCATGAAGGTATTATGGGTTCTGCTACCTTGGGTTACAAGCATAGTTGAACTGTTCCTCCATGATAGGCAGTTCAGAGTCCATATGGGGGAGAAGACGAGTGCTTGGAGACGACAGAGCAATGGGTTACCCCAGGGCTCTGTGGTTTCTCCAACCCTGTTCAATCTTTACTTCAATGACCTGCCAACAATGGAGTCATGAAATTTCATTTATGCAGACGACATCTGTAGTGGTACCCAGGCCCGGACGTTTCATGAGCTTGATGCCACTCTAAACCGGGACATGATAAAAAGTTAGCTGACTATTGTAAATCTTGACGCCTCCAGCCAAGCGTCATAAAAACAGTCTCCAGTTTGTTCCGTCTTCATCACTCCAGCGTAACCTGAGAACTGAATGTTTATCTGAATGGTCAGAAGGTGAAGCATGAAGTAGAACCAGTCTATCTAGGTGTGACCTTAGACAGCACATTGAGTTACCATGCCCACCTGAAGAAGACAGCAGCTAAAGTTAAGACGTGCAACAATTTTCTTAGCAAACTGGCAGGTTCATCATGGGGTGCTCGTGTTCCAACTTTACGGACGTCAGCTCTTGTCACCTTGTATTCGGTGGCGGAGTACTGCGCACCAGTTGGGAGTCAATCGTCACACACGAAACTGGTGGATACGCAGTTACATGCCACCATGCGTATCATCTCCGGCACTCTGCGTCTGCTCCCATGGCTTCCAGTTCTGAGCAATATTGCTCCTTTTCCTATCAGATGAGAGGTTGCCATTGGCAAGTTACTGGAGAAAGTATGTGTCGACTCAATCCTGCTGCTGCACAATGACCTTTTTAAACCACCAGCTGCATGTTTGCCGTCACATCGCCCATTATGGTCTCATCCACCACGCCAGGATGTTAGGCCAGAAACACTCTGGCGAGAGGAATGGATATCTGTTATAATCCCCAACCAGTCCCTCATCACCGACCCCACAATTTGCCCGCATGGTTTTGACCTGCCCCGTCGCCATGGTCCCTGTTGAAAAGGCTCCGGACTGGGCAAGGTCTCTGTGCAGCCAACCAGTATCGCTGGGGCCTTCATGACAGCCCTTTGTGCAGCTGCAGCGCAACACAGGTGAATGTTGTCGATGAATGCCTGCTGACTAGGTTCAGCGGTGGCCTAGAACAACTGCATCATGCCACTGAAGATGCCATCACTTGGCTAGACAACTATGCACACACTAAATAAATAAATAAATAAATACACATGATGCAATACGCCATAACAATTACTGTATTATGTAGATAATCCATTATGGTCTGACTGGAAACATGATCAGACTTCTATTGAAAGCATATGAAATCTAATGGGATATTACAATCTTGCTGGAAGAAGCACAACAGTCCTACTGAAAATAACCCTGTATGATTGCAATGAGGTCAATATTAATTAATTAATAAAAGCAGGGAAATTCAAAATTAAGAGTCACTCTGGTCCAAATTCATCCTTTGTGTAAGCAGGCACCACTCTACTGATTCAACTGAAATTGGGCCCCACCTTCACCACAGATAAATTTGGACCTCAGTCTCAGAGGGCTTGCCTTTCCTACAAAGTTAACTTGAGCTATAACTCAAGTGTTGCCACTTATCAGAGTCTGATTCACACACAAATACCTTTACTTTGAATGTGGTGGTACTTTTCATTTGAGTTGGCTGGTTTGAGACAGGATAAAGATTAAAAATCAACTAAGCAAACTCACCAGTTACTAGCACAACCACTTTGTAGTGTGGATGCAGGCTAGTGGCACTCAAGTGCTGCTAGTCCTCCAGTGCCTTCTCACAGGTCCCCACTGTGTGCTCAGAAAGGACAGACAAGTTCTCTCACAGTTTACTGGGAAAGAATTCATATACGGGCTCAACTTACTGTGACTTTAAGAACCATGGGATATATCCCCAGAAGGCTCGTTGCCACACATGAGTAAGCAGAGTGCCAGTGTGGACATAGCAACTTATTTCTCACTTATGTGGCCACTCTCACTTGAACTAGGCTAACTTGAGATGAGTAAATCGAGGGTAGATAACTCTGCAGTGAAGACATACCCAATGTTGATATTAGGTACTGAAGAGGTCTCCAAACAGCAAATGATCTTACATAACAAAACAACTAAAATTCATATACGTCTTTAACCACTCACGAGTACAGTCCCTACTATTTTTGGGGCTTCTATTGTCTCCTTGATTATAGGCAGGACTGATAGGACTGCTTATTAAGGCTGCATGACACCTCTCATTATACAGATCCTATTTTCAATAGCTTGTACCTTTGCTAAACTTTACTTGTTTGAGCTGAAATTTTCCATACCAAGTGTGTGCTCAGACTGATTTTTGTTTTTTTTTATTTCAATCAAACCAGTTTTGCTTTTTGCGAGAACAAAAAGCTAGTGAAAAAATACATTGTTTTGTCCATGTTAAAAAATTCTGGGGACCTTTTCTTTGAACAGCTCTAACCACCCCATGCTTTGGCAACGGGACTTGAAATTGGTGGGTGGTCTTTGTGTCCAGGATATGCTGTTATCTCAAAGGGGAGCCAAGATAACTCTAATTGTATAATGGGGGTAGGTAACAGAATATAAACGAGCCCCTTTTTCTCAGAAGAGCAGACCCGCCCTCTGCCGTATCTGGACTGGTGCAAATCTCCTCCCCTCTTCCCTTGTGTGGTGTGCAATAAATAAAAACTGACAAAGAAATAAGGGTTGAACAACAGTGTATTAAGGGATAAATTACAGATAAGGGAAGGGATAAATGTGAATGAGCAATAACTATAGAAACAACACAAAACCAGTGACACAGCAGCTCTCCCTATGAGCATAAAACTCAGGCCCAAAATACAGAACCCACCCTGGCAATTGAAAATGTAAACTTCCGTGGCAGTGGTGAAGTCCAGGACCTACACTCCGTGGGTAATTGGAACCCATAGAGGAGGAGCACTGGAGAGTCCCTCAATGACAGTTGGGATGGAAGAAACGGACAGAGAACCCTCTGGTTGTTGACATTCCCAGGAGCAGATAAGGTGGAATGCGTCTTCTTCTTTTTTCTCACCTCAGGAGTGAATGGTATTCTTCAGTGATGCACTGGTGCCACGAAGACCTGAGCCATACACGCACAGTCACGGAGATGGATTGTACCACGAGGCTGTGATTACAGTCCTTTTATAGAGTTTGTGGGGGGAAAACATGGTATGATCTCGGGAAAGGCAGGAAACAGTCCGAGGTAGTAGACTCTTGGGGATAGCCCAGTGCCGGGAAAAAACAGTTCAATCCAGTTACATCCAGGCTAAGCTGACAGGGCATACAGGGGTCACAAAATGGAGTCACAAGATGACAGTTCAGACTCCATCTTGGATTGCTGCAATATCCTTCAAACTGATTATTGGGTCTAATGCACACATGTAACTTAATAACCATGAACAATATAACATTTCATACCCAGCAATGCCTTTTGTCCTCTTGTGAAAATCCAAATTTGGCCAAGTCATAACCCTTTGAAAAATCTCAGTGCACAAAAGTGGAGTCTTCAATTTTAGCATCTAAAACCTCTTAGGAGCCTGTATACACTGAGCATCCTCAAACCTCTTCCAACTCCTAGTGTTGACCAGACTGTGCATGCACCATCCCCACAGAGTGACTGAGCATGCCCTTTCCAGCACAGGTCTACACAGATAAAGCCAGACTTTTCCTCAAATGGCTTCTCTTGTCTGCCTTAGGCTGCGCACCAGAATGGAGAGCAGGGAGGCTTTCTTTTCTGTGCTCTCAGTGACATCTTCCTGCTGGCACCCAGGAAGGGTGAAGAAAGAAGCTCTCTATTTAATGCGGAGGGGACAAAAGCTGGATTGAGAGGAGAGAAAGGAGTCTATTGGGACAAGGAGCCAGATGAAACTAGAACTGGTAAAGGGGAAAGAAGAAAGTGAGAATGGGAATCAGTGGGGAAGGGAGACAGACCTGGCAGAGAGCTGGGGTGCAGGAACAGAACTGGGACTGGCTGGCCAAAGACACTTGGACAAGGAGCCAAGGAGGGGAAGGGGGGTGACCGAGATTGAGGGTGACCGAGATTGAATGAGGAGCCTAGGGATGGAGCCTGAGACTGGGAACCAGTGGGGGTGGGGAGTGGGAGATAGAGCTGGTGAGGAGCCAAGACTGGGGAACTGGGACTGACTGGGCAAGGGGGCTGATACTAGGTGTGCAGGGTCCCGTGGAGAAAATAGTATGTAGTCATGTGATTAAAGACTATCACAATGCATATGCACAAGAGGGCTGAATGAAAGTTGCACAATGCAACCTTAATTCTGACATTTCCTAACTTTTGAGTGCTTGATTTTGCAACCTTAATTTTTTAACTTTTGTGTGTGTATCTAATATACATTTATAATGTCCATTAAGGTCATCAGGAACTGTGCCCACACTAGGTGAGGAGAAAAGATCTAAGTCTCACAAAAGTAGTATTGTGGTAATTCTTGTGACCAAACTTGTATTCTTTGGTAAAAGAGTTGAGATTCTTACCCCAAAATATGAAGAAAAACCCCCAAGAAGTTGGTTTGCTGATTCATCATTTATTGGGTTGCTTAGATACAGTTGGTGATGATCTCCAACTCATTCTGATTAGCTGAATACATAATGCAGTTTGGTGGATCTTTTCAATAGCAGCTAAACTAGATTAGGTTTTTGCTGCCACCTAATTAACCTTTATTGCTCGTGCTTCAGTTTACATGGATAAAGTTGTCATCCTAGCATCCTCTGTAATATTAAATAGTATGTATTATAGGTGATCTTATTTCACTCTATTCCCCTCTTTAATACAGCATTGTAGATTGTTACTTATTTTGAATAAAGCAGTGGAAAACAGATAACATTTATTCATAGTCTAACACTGATAAAGGCCTATAAAATAAATGCTGGGTTCCTTTTATTTGTCTTCTAGTTTCTGAGCCTTTAAAGTACACATGGTCATGTTTTAAAGATTTTTCTCTGCAACCACATGGGCTAGAAACTTTTATTAAAAAAAGTAAGTTAAGATTCTCACAATCACGTTAACCCAAGAGCTGGGGCTTTACGAAAAACACCAAAATACAGTGAGACTCATGATAAAATCATGAGAACCAGCAATACTATAAATTGCAGAACCATGTGATCACCTGGTTTCACAGTGTTTTTTATTTATTTTTCATTCACCTTTGAATGTATCACCTGCTCTTTTACTGCTAATTCATCTCCCAAGAATATATTCTAACATTTCAATCCCTTGAGGCATTTCAAACAGCTGCCATTTAATTAACCAACCTGCCAGAGTGATGTTACCTTCTTTTCCTCAAATGTGGAAATTCCACAACAAAATTATACTTCCTGAGGCCCAGGAAGGGCACTATTCAGTGCTGGAACACAACAGGTTTAAAGTTCAATAACTTCCACTTAACCGGGCTAGAAACAGGATCTTTATCCTGTTGGGAAGTGGAGATTCAGTTTCCCAGTGGGACCTTGCACTCATTTCTGTCTATGGAAAGTAGATGCTGGATATCAAACTTCAGACTGTGACATTTGTAGGAACATAAAAGTGATGTTATTTTTAGAGGTGTTTATTGTTCCCTACAAGCCCTGTATAGTTGGACTCACAAACTAAGGCCCCAGTTAAACAAAGTACTTAAGCACATGTTATGGTTTTCAAGCATGTGAGTTCAATGGACATTAATGAGATTACTCACATGGTTAAGGTTAAGCAATGGGCTTAACTGCTTTGGTGGATCAGGTCCCTAAGCACTTGGCTTTACAGACCCAATACTTTGTTTTTTAACTCTCTAAAGTATTTGTAAAATATTTTTCTGGCCCATATGTGACAAATACAGGATACGATGCATCACAATGTGGTAGAAAGGTTTTATCATTACTTGTTTTGGATGACCTGCATTACTGTCTTAGCTTGATTCACACTGCCCCATCATGTATTTCCCACAGCACCATTGTTCTGCAACTTCTGCACCCTTACTCAGGCCAATGGCTAAGTGGCACAATTTGGCTCCATATTAAAAAATATTATTGAATTGATTGGGCTATGTAATATATTATCTAATGTGAGATGCATCATACCCTATCTGATGGAATGTAAACAGTTAACAGTTATAAATGGACAGCATTTCGTCGAGACAATTGCAGAGACCTATCTAGGGGGTCATGAAGGGGTCAAGGCTGAGAGGTTTCAATATCTTCATAAATGGTCTGGAAGAGTCAGTAAAATACCCATGGATTACATGGAGTATATGATACTTATCTCAGAGATTTTATGCACACAAGCAAAGAGTGAACAAATAAAAGACGATCCAGAGAAAGAGAGTGTGGAGAGAAATTAGCAACCCTAAGTTACTTTAAGCAAAATGCAAGCCACCAATTTGAGAGTGAATACCACCAATAATACCAAGGACACACAATTCTGTAATACCAAATTCTCTCAAAAACAACTTTGTTAAGAAAGAGTTAAGCCTAAAGTTGTAAATAAGTCCTAATATGCTTTTGTCATTGTGGGCTTGAATAAAAGCCTCTTGAAATAAAAGGGAGTCCTTCCTTTAACTTCAGTGGGCTCTGGATCAGGCCCTACATGAATTACCAGACAAGAAACTACATTAAGGGGAAGTTAGGTCTGAGAGTACGTTTCAGTAATAAGTATAAAAAACATTATAGGAATGTTGTAATTATCCCAAAACCAAACAGGAAATTCACAGTTAAGATTACACTTAAAAGAAATCCAACCATGTTAAGGTAAGAAATGAACACCCAGATAACCTTAACTCTGCCCTGTAGTGACACCATCCAATAACCATATTATTATAATTAGCATTTATGGTCCCAGATTAGATTTAACTGCTTTTAAAGACATTAGATTTTTTTTCTTCATAGCATCACTACCTGCATTTCAGTGCAGGATCGGAGCCATAGTTTGAAATACGAATTTCAAAATACAATCTTACTCTCCCACTATGGATTTCCCCTCCTCTTCCCAATATTGGGGGGAGGGGAGAATAGAAAATTGTACTGTGAAAGAGAGGACTAAAAATATTCCTTATTTGTGCTTAATTTCTGTAGTTTTATATAAAAGTCTGAAATTTAATTTTCACAAAATAAACCTCCTGATATTGATCTACTAAGCATAATAGATGAACATATAGTACATTATACATAAGCAATATCAAGTCAGTGCATGTTCAGTGTTATCAATCTGGTTATGAAGACTTATTAGACAAGGTCAAATTCTGTGAAAAATCAATCTTCATAGATTTAATTTGCTTTCCTTTGTAAGATAAATGTTCATCATAATTTCAAATCAAGAGTTTGAATATCCAGTACTTCTGAAAGAGTTTTTTCACACCTAACGGTAAATCCTCAAATAAGCTTATGTTTGGTGCAGTTGAGGAGAGCAATGGAGAAAGGTAGCTTTAAGCCACCTTTCTGCTCCCCAGACAAGGGCCAAAACAGTTTGAGATCATTTAGAATAGCCTCAGGACCTAAAAGTCTACAGGCTGCTCTAAATTATTCTAACTGCAATGGTCCCTATGGGACCAGACAAGAATCAGACAAAGAGCTGTGTATTATGCTTCAAACCCAGCTTGCCCCATACATGAAGGGGTGAAGAAGTGGCTAGTGTAGAGTTGACATAGTCAGCTTGAGGGACTCTTGAGCTGCGCCTGTAAGACAGTGTAAAGAAAATCAGACCAAGGGTCCAGGATCTAGCTCCTGGATCTTAAATTTAATCCAATGAGGCTTGTGAAATATTTAGACTTTCTACAAGAACTTCACACATTAGGCCTATTCTGATGTTTCTTACACTGGTGTAACTCCATTGATATCAATGGGATTATTCCAGATTTACATCAGGATAACTGAGATCAAAACTCAGGCCCACTAACTGTATCTGAATGTGATGTGCTGCCAATAACTATAATATAGTCATAGATCACAGGTATAAGTCTATTCTCATCTTAGTGTTAACTTAATGGAAGTTATAAGATTAACACACTGGGCCTGATGGTACAAATTGCTGAGCTCCTCCTGCCAGTTTCTGACTGCTCTCAACTTTCACTGAAGTCAGAGGTAGCTGAAGGCACTGCTCTCCTCACAAGGTCAGGGTAGTAGATTGGAGTAGAGTAGACTCTCTAAAATCAAATGTTCAAACCCAGAGCTGATTTAATAATGAAGTAGTGACAGCAAAATTTCTGTCTTGACCTTTAATCAAAACGCCTTAAAAATCACAGTTGTGACTCAACATTTCTAAATTAAATTCAAGTAACAAGACTTAGTCTCGCTAGGGCCAAATTCTGATACAGGACTGTCTGGCTGTGCCATAAATAGTGGCCACAAGCCAATGAAAAGCAGTATGCACTCATGCTGCAATATGAGCTGTGTTCCTGGGAAACTGGAAAAGCCTGAACAAACAGCTGTCTCATTTTAATTACTTTCTAGTTCCACAGTTTTTATAACACCACCGGCTCCTTTCTGTTTCTATCAAAAATACTAATAAATAATTTAAACTCTATTTTAAAAACCCCTGATTGTTCAGATGCTCTCTGAAGCACAATATGTGCTATAAACATGAAGAAGTTTTGATTTGATCAGTACCTATACAGCAAGAGCACCATTTATTTTGCCCTACCATTCCCTTCCCTTCTTCCTCCCCACCACCCCCCATCTTCCTTTTTCTTTGCTGTGGCTTCTGTGCAAAAAGCTAAGGTCCCAGTATGATGAGCTCACTCAGCTTCTTCTGAAGTAATAGACACTGAAAGGCCTTACCAGCCCTTAGGATAGAAGTATTAGATGAGGACTTTCATATATATTTTATCTCACCATGACAGCACGGGTGCCATATGAACATTCAGTGATGACTTATACAGTGGCATATTTTTATAGCTGGAAGTATCCAAAAGTAGTTTGCAAAGTAAATTTCATCCACCATTGCAAATATAGGCATGTCTGGAGTGAGATATAGCCACTGCTATAATAGGGCATAGCAACTCCTCCCAGTAGGGGAAGAATACCACATCCAACTGAAACTGCAGGGGACATTTTTAGGTTAACAGAATGTAACCCAAGATGGAAATTCATCGAGGCCCGGCAGTTATCATATACACTCTTGAAAAGTGTCCAGTGGTATCCACAATGACCCCAGTGATCAGACCTCAATTTACACCTATTTCAAAAGACTGCACTCAACACCATATTGAAGCATATGTTCAGGACTAGCCAAGGGTAAGTTTGCCATTTAATGGATCACCAACACCACTTCCTGCTGCACCTGTGTTTTACTTGGAGGTCTCCATTTCAAATACTTTTACTGCCTTACCATCAATTATCTTTTGAGATCTGACAATTCCACTGCCCAAGGCAACAAGAATACAGCAGAGTACCCTCTAATATATAGAGTCATATAGTATGTTGTTTCATGTCTGGTATTATTCAATATTTTTATTAATGAATGACTTCAATAATGGAGTGGAGAGTATGCTTATAAAATTTGTGGATGACACCAAGCTGGGACGGGTTGCAAGCACTTTGGAAGACAGGATTAGAATTCTAAACGACCTTGACAAATTGGAGAATTGGTCTTAAAGACAACAGCAGCGTACTTCATTTAGGAAGGAAAAATCAAATGAACAGCTTCGAAGTGGGGGATAACCAGCTAGGTAGTAGTACTTCTAAGAATGGTATGGGGGTTACAGTGGATCACAAATTGAATGAGTCAACAATGGGATGCAGTTGCAAAAAAGGCTAATATCATTATGGGGTGTATTAACAGGAGTTAAGACACAGGAGGTAACTCAGCACTGGTAAGCCCTCAGCTGGAGTACTGTGGCTTTTAGGAAAGGTGTGGACAAATTGGAGAGAATCCAGAGTAGAGCAGCAAAAAAGAGAGAAAAGGTGTAGAAAATCTGACCTATGAGAAAAGGTTAAAAAAAACTGGGCATGGATAACAGCCTTCAAATATGTTAAGGGCTGTTACAAAGAGAACGGTGATCAAATGTTCTCTGTGTTCACTGAAGATATAATAAGAAGTATTAAGAAGAAGTAGCGGGCTTACTCTGACACAAAGGAGATTTTAAGTTCTATATTATAAAAAACTTTCTAACTATAAGGCCTGGTCCACACTAACCCCCCACTTCGGACTAAGGTACGCAAATTCAGCTACGTTAATAACGTAGCTGAATTCGAAGTACCTTAGTCCGAACTTACCGCGGGTCCAGACGCGGCAGGCAGGCTCCCCTGTCGATGCCGCGTACTCCTCTCGCCGAGCTGGAGTACCGGCGTCGACGGCGAGCACTTCCGGGATCGATCCGGGATCAATTTCTCGCGTCTAGACAAGACGCGATAAATCGATCCCAGAACATTGATCGCTTACATCCGGACCAGGAAGTAAGTATAGACGTACCCTAAGGGTAGGTAAGCTCTGGAATAGGCTTTCCAAGAGAGGTTGTGGAAGCCCCATCATTGGAGATTTTTAAGAACAGGTTAGACAAACACCTGTCAGGAATGGTCTATGTTTACTTGGTCCTGTCACAGTGCAGGGGGCTGCATTTGATGACTTCTCACGGTCCCATCTAGCCCTACATCTCTATGATTCTATGATTACAAAAACAGCTATAATTGTTTAACATCTGATTCTGATGTATTGTCTATTGGTTTTATATTGATCCCAAAGCACTTTACAAAGTAGTAAGTGCAATGACATTGAACTCATCAATAAGTCTCAGACAGCTTTGGATATAAATACACATTTTACTGAGAGAGAGGGAATATATTGGGCAGGACACTAGAATTATTCCACCTATTCTTTTCAAACAGCATTATGATATCTTTTGTATGTTTTTAGAATAAATAAATATCTGAACGATGACTTTGATGTGACTTATCCCAGTTTATATTTCTTATTTGAAATGTCTCTTTAAAAAATTATTTAGGTTTTTTTTAACCAGACAACTTTCCTGCTTTATAATTAACAGTTCCCTTTGCCAATGCTTAGAGTTGCAACAGACTTTTCTCAAATCAAGATTATTATATTAAGACATTACATGTGTAGCTTTAACAATAGTGATACCTGAAAAATTAAGTCTGGTTGTGAACTTAAAAGCCCCGCACTGCCAACTGGCCGAGGGTCTGCCATACTGTAACTCATATGAGGCCTGACACACTCACTGCCCCCAACACACTGTTGTCAAATATGTATCTAAAAGGCATCATGTAAGAAGGTATCACATGTAAACTGGTATCATGCTGGTCCGTGCGTGCTAGAAATATGTTCTTAACCTGTGTGGGAGGCAGTGCATAAACCAAGCCTGCCCTAGACAAAGGAATGTGGATTTACTTGGCTGGCTGGCTTGATTATAGGCAGAAGACACTGAAAGTATATTTGCATATAATGTAAACAAAGCAATCAAGCTAACAATCAATAGAAGCGAGACCTTAGTGAGCTCACCAGGAGTCTGAGTCGGAAGTGTGCCTGGCTCTTGAGAGAGACACCCTGGACTTTGGGAAACAGAAAGGGCAGCATCCATCACTTAGGGGACATGGGAAGCAGCCCTCTCAGCCTGTAAATGGTGGATCCTCTTGGCTTGAAGGGCAGGAGCTGATGATAACTTGCTGTAAGTGAGAAACTATTTTAGGCAAAAATATAACTTGCTAGAATTAAGTTTTAGGCACTAGAAAGCATGTTTTGTTTGTAACCATGTCTGGCTTTTGCTCTTGCTAGTATCACTTAAATATCAGTTCTTTTAAAATAAACTTATTCTTAGTTTTACTATAAACAATCTCAGTGTTGTTATTTTGAAGTAACTGGTGAGTCTTCAGCTCAGTTAACAGGCTGGTGTATGCTCTGTCTCTTTGGAGGCAGTGAACTTAATTTCCATGAGCATCCAGTGAGAGGGACTGGACAGTACAGAGAAACTCAGGAACTGGGGTTCACTCATAGTTACCTTCACGGGGCGGTAAAGACTGGCAGAGTTCAAGGAATTTGCTGGTGAGGCTGACAGACTGGTGTGGCAGGGAGCTGACACACAGTGTAATCTCCAGTAAAGCCCACTCTTGCCCAGGCAGAGGGATAACACGGTGACTTACAATTCTGGGTGTCCCATACAGAACGCCATAAAAGTGTAGTAGTTTAAAAATACGGAGTGCTGTAGTAGGCTTCTCTTGCAGTCTGGAAGACCTAGTGGGCAGGCCAAGCTCAACAGTCCCCAATGTCCTGGGATGGCCTTGCTGGACAGTCCACAAGCATGGCAGTCAAGTTACAGACTCACTGTCATTCCTTGGTGCTCTCTGGGTTTTCTGGGGGTGGAGGGGAAGACAGTAGAGGGACCTGGCCCTCTCTCTCCACCAGGTCCCAGCCCAGGGCCCAAGGGATAAGGGACAAGAAGTGTCTCAGAGCCTCTTGCTGATACTCCAGACCAGCCTCCCCAGGGCCACTTCCTGCTCTGTCTTCAGTTTTGGGCATGGTCACCGCACTCTGCCCCACCCAGTGGACAGTTCCCAATCAGTCTCAGCAGTTCAGTAGTCAAATGGATACTTCCAAGCTCACTTCTCAGTGTCCAGTTATTCTCCTTAGTCAGTGAGCAGAGGAGGGAAAAGGGTCAGGTCCCTAGCCTCCCGGTCAGGTCTTCCCCACAATCCAGACCCTTCTCCTGTAGATTGCGCTGTCCCGGACGCCACAAACTGGATCCTCCCTGCAGACAGTCTCTCCTTCACTTTTCCCCTGCTTAACTATGAGAGTCCCCTTTTAAGCAGGTCCTCCATTTGGAGTGTGCAGCTGCTGAGGAGTGAGGCTTTTTAGCCCAGTATTGTTCCATCACTCCCTTAGCCTTTGTGGGAGGTCTGTAGACCCATCACAAGCACCTGATGTCATTTTGCTAATATTTACCATGTCTCCTTATGACACCTTACACCTGACCTGCACTGTACAGGAAGGGATTAATCCCATACTGTGGGCTCAGGAAGCCATGCCCCCTCGCCCCTGCTGGGGATGCTCCAACTAGAACCTCAATATAAAAGGGAGCAGCCTTGCTCAGTCTGCTCTGACTGTGGAGGAGAGAGGACATGTGTTGCAGCCTCCCAGACGGGAGCTGTCGGGCCCCAGATCATGGAGGCCAGCCACACCGAAATCTGGGCAAATACCTGGCTGGCCGTGGACACCTGTGAAGAGAAATAATTGTCAGGAGCTTCGTCTGCTGACTACCCCGGAGACACAGAGGATCTGCGGATTACAGAGCAGGTAGACAGTGTAGGAAGTAGTCCCGGGGAACCAGACTTGATTTGGTTGTGGACCCAGGAACCGAGTCAGCTTTTTTTGGATGGATCCCACTGACCCAGTAGCAGGTACACTCGCTGCTGATAGGGCCCGGGTCTGGGACCTGGTGGAGTCGGGAGGGCCCGTATCTCCCTATCCCAGCCACCTACCCACCCCTGGGTGGTGCCCACCCCCCCTTGGTCCATTAGGCCACACATAGGGGCAACCCTATTGATGCTGGCCACTAGGCCACTACCCTGCGTATCGGGGAAACCCTGTTGACTCTGGCCAGTAGGCCACACTACTCTGCATGTAAGGGCAACCCTATTGACTCTGATTGCTAGGCTATACTGCAGTAAGGCTAAGGGTAGTGCTGTGCTACTGACTGCGGCCACTGGGCCATACTGCTCCCCATGGAAGGGAGGTCCTACTGACTCTGGCCATTGGACCATACCACTCTGCACTGAAGGACGGTCCTATAGGCTCTGGCTGTTAGGCCACACTGCCCTGAATCTAGGGGCAGGCCCATGGACATTGGCCACTGGGCCCTAATGTCCTGTACTGAAGGACGGTTCTGTTGACTCTGACCATTAGGTCATACCACCATAAGGAAAAGGGCGTTATTCAGACTCAGCCACAGGGCTATAACCGCCCCCACCACCAGGGGGTGACGGGGTATACCTGCCCCTGACATTCCTCTTCCCCCCACCCGCCCCGCCCCCCATAAGAGAGAACTCTGGTAGGCAGTGTCATGTCTCCATGAAGCAAGAAGGCAAAAAACTAGTTGTCAAGGCTGGTGTGAACATGCCAGCCCAACCACTCCCCCACTACTCTTTTTGTGTCCTGTAGGGCCTGATCTTCCAAGGAGGTGAGCTCTCTCAACTTCCATCAAAGTAAACAGAATTGATGGTGCTCAGCACCTTGCAGGACTGGCCCTGAAACTGGAATCATGGGGACAATACTTTGGCTTGTTCCATCCCCTTTCTCCACAAAAGAAATCGAAACTGGCCAAATCTCCCCACATAGTTGACCTCTCCTCACCCTCTGTGCTCCAGTTATCTCCTGCTCATGGACAGCCCCTGTGGGGTCATAGGTTGCTTAATCTATACTGGGTCTGGGGCAGTGAATCTTACTCACGGATCTTTTGTTTCAGGCATTCAGCTCTATGGTAGTCTTATCTAACTTTATATTTCCTTATTTTCAGTCCTCCTATTAATAAGAAAAAAGGGAGTGGAGAAGAAGCTTTTGTTGAGTCAAGATTACATAGACAGATTTGCCTAAATTAAGAAATCAATACAGATTACTATCTCAAATTTATTATAACTATTGGAAAAATGAAGACTACTCATTGGTCTTACAGTCAACTAGAAAAATTATTGGCAAGTTGAAAACTACCATTCTGATTTCTTTTTGTTCTAAAAAGGGTCACAGCATGGAGAGGAATGAACCCAGGAATTCCTCTCAGCATTAGCCTTAAAAGTTCTAGGAGACTGGGAATCTGTTGTTGAAAACCTTTGCTGTTCACACACCCTACCTTCGCCCCACAGCATTTGAAATAAGCCCACAATTAAATGTTAAACACAAAAATCTTTTTTCCCCCCTTCCTCGGTTAAATCTCCATCTACCTTTTTAACAGTAAAAGCTCTGTTAAAATGTCCTGAGTTTACAGCATGCCCTCTAGATTTTCTGCATGGCTTGATGGGTTTGTTGTGTATTCATACACTTTACAACAATATTTCTTACAGATGTCAGACATATGCAGTAGCATAAGGAACTATGGAAGGGATTTAGGGATTGTGTGAAAGACCTGACATTTCTTTTCTTATGATAATCATAATGAATGTAGAGTGCGACATATGAATTTACATTTATTCTGTGAGTTGGCAAAAATGGACATAGGAGACAGGGGAATTTCCATACACTGGATTCCCTCCCTCCTGTCTCCTGGTTTTTTCCTCCTGTTAAATTGCCCAAATTGGCATTTAAGCGGTGCAGCACTGAAAGCCATATATTCCCATGAATATGATGTTAGCAACTCTCAGTCTAGTTTCTTAAATTGACCCCCTCCACCATAGTATCAAAGTGCTGCCCACAAAATGAATCTCTCTTTTCCTTTCCTGGTAGTGAGAGGCAGGCTTGGTTTCATTTCTTTAGGTTTTTTTACATAGCTATAGGGACAAAAGTCAGGTGTTGTGGGAGAGCTGGAGTGAAGCGTTGACATTGACATTTGAGCACTGACCACACCGAGGTTAGAGGTCATTCTTATTGAATCAAGCCGTGGGTTCCATAGCCAGGGTCTGGCTTCTGTGAAGGTTCTGTCACACACAGTCACAAGCCTCTCATGTGACATTTTCATAGACAAAATAGGTAATGTGGTCTAGATAAATTTACTATAAGGAGGGTACAAAAGTGGCTGAAAGACTGTATTGAAAAGAATAGTTATCAATGGTTTGCTGTCAAACTGGAGGATGCACCAAGTGGCGCAGTCCAGGGGGTCAGGCCTGGATTAAGCACGTGTCAGTATTTGCATTAATGACTTTGATAATGGAGTGAAGAGTAAGTTTATAAAATTTCCAGAAGACACCAAGCTGGGAGGGGTTGCAAGCACTTTGGAGGACAGGATTAGAATTCAAAACCACCTTGACAAACTGAAAAATTGGTCTGAAATCAACAAAATGAAACTCAGTAAAGACAAGTACAAAGTACTACATTTAGAAAGGAAAAATCAAATGCACAACTACAAAATGGGAAAAACTTGAGTAGGTGGTAACACCACTGAAAAGGATCTGGGGAAGTTTTTCAGAACAAGATGGACAAATATCTGTCAGGGATGGGCTAGTTTTACTTGGTCCTGCTTTGGTGCAGAGGACTGGACTTGATGGCCTCTTGAGGTCCCTTCCAGCCCTCCATTTCTATGATTCTCTCCCTATTCCAATGCTCCACTGGAACAAAGCTGCCATGGTAGCAGAGACACACTCGCTCTCAAGCAGCCAGTATCGATTCCGTGCAGGGCTTTGAAAATCAGGAGAGCAACCTCAGATCCAATGGAAAGCCAGTGCAGAGAATGGCAACTTAGAGTGATGTCTTCTTGGTGCCCTGCATGGCTAACAAGATACATGGGTTGTTGATAGGGTTGCCAGGTGTCCAGTTTTCAGCCAGGAAGTCCTGTTGAAAGGGGACCTTGCAGTGTCCGTTCAGAGGTATTGACTGGACACCAAAAGTCTGGTTACTGCGGATGGGGGAAGAGGCGCCGGGTCATCAACCTGCACCAGCCCCTCCTCAGTTGGGGCTGCCTTCTACCCTCATCCCGTGGGCAGACAGGCAGCAGGCTCTGCAGCAGGCTGCAGCTCCTGTCCCAGCCCCAGAGAGGAGGGAGCCCAGCCTGGGGAGGTGAGGGGGAGAGAAGAGGGAAGGGAGGTGGAGAGGATCGAGCAATGAGGAAGGGGGAGGGGGAAGAGCAGGGAGTGACAGGGGAGGGGAAGAGGAGTGGGCGGGGGAGGTCTGGTTTTCAGAAATTAGAAAGTTGGCAAACCTAGTTGTGGTTTCAATTAATCATAAGGCAGTTGGTGCAAAGTGGAGGAAGACCTATGTCCCTCTCCTGAGCCTACAATCCTGTTTTATCTGCCTATCCAATTTAATGTCTAGATTTCTACACACGCCTCAGGGCAGGGAGGGCAAACTGAAGTTATTTCCCTTGCTTTTTTGTAAGGATCACTTCTCTTCACTTCATAGTATGAACCCTTAAACCCTTCACTGCTCCCTGAGTATGCAAAGAACCACCATGAAAGGGGCCCATGTTTAACCCTATGATGTGTTACTTTATGTTTCCAAACTACGTGGAATTTCACGCAATACAGGGGGCTCTACCTGCAAATTCATAGCCCATGAATATCCACTAGATGTGAAACTCGTATATATTATTTTGAAAAGTATGTGTAAGTGTCATTCTTGTGGTATGATCCTCCCTTCCTTTCCTCCCTATGACTGGAGTGGTATAAATGGGCCTCTTCACCTGAATGGTCCCTTGAAATATGTGTGAACTACTTATGCTAAACAATCTATTCCACTGTGTATTTAGCAGTGACACTCTCAGTTTCCCAGACCTGAAGAACAGCTCTGTGTAAACTCAAAAGCTTGTTTCTCTCACCAACAGAAGTTGGTCCAATAAAAGATATTACCTCACCCACTTTGTCTCTCTAATAAGCTACAAACACATATGCAATATAAGTACCCATTTCACCACTCACTTCTACTGGTGAAAAAATGGTGTAACTCCACTGATTTAAACGGAGTTACTCCTGATTTACACTGTTGTAAGAGGAAAACCAGGCCTTATATGTGCATACATTATATGGACATTCATTTAGGGATGTGTATTTTTTCTGATAAGGGAATGCCTACACTATATGACTGACAATGTCTTCACATCTATTCATAAAACATATCCCTTTGCCTCCCATTGTGCATACGGTGAGCTAGGTTGCACCTATTAAGCAGAGCCAGCAGTTATGGAAAGTGCAGAACTACACTACCCGAAAGAGATCTAAGAAGCAAAATCCTGTTTTGCAAAAGCTCCCTCAGAGATTCTCCCAGATGGTTCTTTCTGAAGGGGTGGCTTGTGCCCCTGAGAACGAGGGAGGAGAGCAAGGGTCCTGGCATGACTTTTTGTGCCTGAAATGTTGTGCACCTATCCATCCAGAGAACAGAAACCATAGCCTAGTCTGCCCAATCACAACTGACCACACAACTCAGCTTGCAAGTATTGATCACAGAACACTCACAGGGAGCTGATCAGAACCAATCCATAGAGCTATGAAAACTCAGGAAAAAGGTTACCAATGCATTTGGGAAAGTGGAGTCAGCTCACATGAGCAGAAAGAGGCTAAATTTATTGGCTGGATCAGGGTGACATTTGTTTACTTCTATATCACCTCCCATCCAAGAATCTCAAAGCACAGGCTTCACAGAATATATGTCCATGAGACATGTTTGCCTTTCTCATTGTTAATTATATACTGCGAAAGAACAGCACAGAAAATGTAATGAACCAGATACTGCTCTCAGTTATACTAATGTAAATCAATAGAATTTTTATTTACACCAGTGTAATTAACAGCAGAATCGGACCGGCTGCAAGGATGTTGTAGTAACTCTCCTGCTAGGTGGAGTCGGCAGCAATAAATCCCGGGTTAGGCAGCTAGGAGTTCCCGTTAACAATACAAAACAGAATTGGCTCGAGCTCCTACCCAGTAATCTGGGAAAATTTAACACCACCCTTGGGTGCCTCTGAGAGGCAGTATTTCCCCACACGCAAACACTGATTCTGGGTATAACAAAAGAACTTTTATTAAAAGGGAAAGGGAGCCAAGTATTAATTTGGGAAAACACCACAACCACATTCAAAAGCATGTGACCATAAGCAAATCCAACCTCACAGTGTGTTGGGCAGTGTCCTTTGCCTCAGTTTCCCACCTGGCAGTGGGAAAGTTCAACAAATGAATGTCCCTTTAATACATCACTCTCCTCTCCCTCCACCGCACCCCACCCAGTTGGCTTTCCTTGGTTAGGGCAGACCCAGAGTTCAGAGGTGTGTTCATGGGGTTCACCTCTCACCCCTGTGTTGGGGGGCATCGAGCAATGTCTCTGCTTCTGCTTCTGCAACTGGCTCACAGCTGCTGTTCCCTCCTACTGCTGCCCATTGTCCCGCTGCTGTCCGCTGGAAGTAGTAGGGAACCTCGCAGCCAGTGTTGCTTTTCACTGTTCCCACACAACGTCTGAGGCTTAGTCTTTAGACTTGTTGAGGACAGCTCTAGGAATCACCAACTGGAAACAATGACTCTTAACTGACTCTAATCAGTTCTATCATTAAATGCTAGAGAGGAACAGGTCAAATGGTGTCTAGGACAAGTTAGGCAGAGTTCACACTAGCAGATAAAAACACATGTCCCCACCCACTCATCTTCACCAGGATTTAGCATTCCTACTCCTTGCTTAGCAAGTGAGATTCAGTTTAGGGTGACCCTCTCAGTCAGGACAGGCTAAGCACAGTTCTGTTGCCCTTTACTCATACAGTAAGGATAGCAACATTTCATTATCCCTGTATTCAAATGCTAGAGTGATTTGTAACCATAAACTAGCCAGAATTGATCATTTTGGCAAAGCAGCTCCATCATGCTGCGCACCTAGGCAGAGTAGGCATGTCTACGTAAAGACTGTCAGTTCCTGAATTCTTTTTTCCCCGGTGCATCACTAGATGTTGAGGGTGAGGAAGGGCTCATTCATACATACTCCTGCTTACACTTGGATACAGAATGTATTTTTTTCAAATGCAGAAACTGGGCCAAGTTTTATGCTTACTTACACCATCTTACACTTGAAATTAGCAGGCAAACTGGTTGAAACTATAGTAAAGAACAGAATTATCAGATACATAGATGAACACAATACTTAGGGAAGAGTCAACCTGACTTTGGAAATGGGAAATCATGCCTCACCAATCTGTTACAATTCTTTGAGGGGGGGAGGCAACAAACATGTGGAGGGGGGTAATCCACTGGATATAATATATTTGGACTTTCAGAAAGCCTTTGACAAGGTTCCTCACCAAAGGCTCTTAAGCAAAGTAAGCAGTCGTTGGATAAGAGGGAAAGTCCTCTCATGGATCAAGAAGTAGTCAAAAGGATAGAAAACAAATGATAGGAATACCTGGTCAGTTTTCACAGTGGAAAGAGGTAAATAGAGGGGTCGGTCCCCCAAGGATCTGGCCTGGGGCTTGTTTTGTACAACATATTCAAAAGTGATCTGGAAAAAGGGGTAAACAGTGAGGTGGCAAAGTTTGCAGATGGATACAAAATTACTCAAGACAGTGAAGTCCAAAACTGACTGCAGAGTTACAAAAGGATCTCACAAAACTGGGTGCTTGAGCAACAAAATGGCAGATGAAATTCAATGTTGATAAATGCGAAGTAGTGCACATTGGAAAATGTAATCCAAACAATGCATACAAAATGATGGGGTCAAAATTAGCTGTTATCACTCAAGAAAGACATATTGTTTTCAGAGAACTATCTGTGAAGAGCTCATCTGCTCAATGTGAAGCAGTAGGCAAAAAAGCTAACAGAGAGTAGGAACCATTAGGAAAGGGATAAATAAGACAGAAAATATAATGCCAGTATATAAATCCATGGCATGTCCACACCCTGAATACTGCATGCAGTTCTGCCTGCCCACCTCGAAGAAGATTTATTAGAATTGGAGAAAATACAGAGAAGGGCAACAAAAATGAGTAGTTATATAGGACAGCTTCCATTTGAGATAAAAAGACATGGACTATTCATTTTAGAAAAGAGACAACTAAGAGAGGATATAATAAAATCATGAATAGTGTGGAGAAGGTGCAGAGGGAAATGTTATTTACCACTTCACGTAACACAAGAATCAGGGGTCACCCAAAAATAGGCAGAAAGTTTAAAACAAACTAAGGAAGAACTTCTTCACAAAATGCACAGTCAACCTGTGGAAGTCATTGCCAGGCAATGTTGTGAAGGTCAAAAGTATAAATGGATTAAAAAAAGAATTAGATAAGTTCCTGAAGGATACGTCCATTTAGGGCTATTAGCCAAGATGGCCAGAGATGCAACCCCATGCTCTGGCTGTCCCTGAACCTCTGACTGCCAGAAGCAGGGCCTGGACAATAGTGGATGGACCACTCACTAACTGCCCTGTTTTGTTCATTCCCTCTGAAGTACTGGCACTGGCCACTGTTGGAAGACAGGACACAGGACTAGATGAACCGCTGGTCTGATGCAGTATGGCCAGTCTTATGTTCTTAACTTCATACCAGTTACCTCACTAAGGTGACACGGTACATATGGCAAATCAGCACAAAATTTAGCTCTGTGTGCAAGCCATTTCTTTGTATTTTCTTTTAATGGTTTAATAGAACCAGTATGTTGTATACAGCCCAGCTGACAAACTGTCAGTCTGATCTTTTGACTGCAATTTTGTCAATCTCAATATTGTTACACATTTTAACCCTGCCTGTTGCTCTACCTCTAATGCTGCTCCCTCTTCTCCTTCTTGTACTCTAAATCCTGATATGCTCTTCTCTTAGGATATAGTTTCATCGTGGTGCAAGTCCTCTTTCTCAATTATTGTGGGGCAGATACAAGGCTAATTTTCCTTACAAGACTGAGCATTCTTAGACTGTAACTAAGTTGGTACAGATGCCTTTCATAATTTGATACTAATATGAAATATATCCTTCGCTTTTTGCTACTGGATTGTAATGAAACAGGAAAAATGAGGCATTTGCTTTATTTTGTTGCAGAGCTCATGCTTTTCTGAAGTTTGCATTGCCTAACAGTTGTGCTTTAAATATGCTATAAACAGAAAGCTATTAGTTTGGAACTGGGACATTATCTGTACATCAGCAGACTATGTGACTCCAACACCAAACAATGGAGACCATGGCGATATCATTAAGCCAAAATGGGTTGAAAATAAGACTGTCTGCTTTTTGAATGTGTGTGTTTTATATTTTTATATTATTGTGATTTGTAGCAGGGAAAGAGAGAGAACTTCCATTTGCAATTCTAAAAATCTAAGTGGTATCTCACCTTCACAGTTTGATGCAAACACCTGTTTCAGCAAACTCTTCAAATGCTGTTTTCTCCATACAGAGCTGAAGAATATTCTTAAAGTACTGTTGCTAAAATTAGATGAGAGTGTGAAGTGAGAAAGCAGTGCAAGCATGAAGCATATTTTTAATAGTGGAGGGAATCCTCTCTGATTCTAAACAATAAATCCTGTTTTTTAAAAGATATTTAAGCATTGCTGCATTCAGCGTTACAATGCTTAACTGATTGAGGAGCCTAAGTCTCACCGTCAAAAGGAATTTAGGCTCCTAAATCAATTATGCATTGCAACATTGAGCACAGCAGTGACTCGATACCTTTAAAAATCTGGGCCTATATCTCTAAGGTCCTGATTATTAGCTGGGGGTTCAACTGGATTGCCAGTGCTGTGGACACAATTTTGTGCTTGCAATTAAATTAAGATGAAGAGACACAGGCACCATATTTTATATTTTTCATCTAAAAAAAAAAATCAATTGTCATGGCTCAGAAAGGGGTTGTGAAGAGCTTCCCACTTCAGAGGAGGAATTCTTGCTGATTCAGCTGCTCCCTTCCATAGCCTGAAATGAGGAGCAGAAGCCTCTATTGACTCAGCCATGAAATAAATACAATCTGGACCTTAAGCCTCTGTATTTTGTTTATATTACATTCAATTTACTTTCACCAACCCACACTTTCAGTTTCCAACACACCACAGGATTTTTGTATTGGCAATTTATAACTGGATCACAGAAGTTGTTGGGGATGAAGCTGCAGGTTCTGGCGGCAGGGTAGAGGACCTGGAGCTGTTGGTCTGCAGAGAGGAGTGAGAAGCCACTTGGGACTGTAGAAGAAGCACGTTAGGAGGATGTTTCTGCTAAAATGCTCTGTAGTGAAATAGTTAATGATATTGGCATTTCATCTGTCATAACACTGTATCATTTTACACCCGGCTCACATTTTGATGGTTTTCTAAACAATAACCTGATGACACACAGCTCTCTTTATCCTTCACAACATAGGACAATGCCACTGTCACTAAGATAGTTGTGACCAGCTAACGTCACACTACAGCGGTGCAGCTGCACCGATGTAACACTTTTAGTGTAGACTAGCCCTTAGTTAAATCTTTCCCTGGAGAATGGGAGGGTCGGAATGGAATCCACCCCCACAGCTCTGTTAGGTCTGCAGTGCCAACAGAAGAGTAGTAAAAATGTATTTATTGTCACTAATGTAAGCATATCTGACTCTAAATATAGAACTGATCTGTTAAATGAGACTGCCAATTTTACAGTCACTTTTCAGACTACATCTACAATATAGTTTCAGCAGGTGCTACCTATGCATGCGCTTATTTTGTTCAAATTTATAATTTGAATTGTCGTCAATTGGAAGAATCCACCCAGATTACAGCCTTCTCGCTCTACTCTAAGGGCATTTTCCTCTCTGTCCTCTTCAGGGACCAATCCCTCATGGTTTTGTATCTGTCTTTCCCTTTAGGGTGCCTTCTTTTGTCTCTGTTCCAATAATTCTCAGGTCTTTCATTCACTGCTCTTAAGGGAACCTGATTTTGTATTATTAATTAATTATTATTATTATTAATCCCCAGACATCTCTGGACCCTCTGCCTATTCACAGGCATCTCTGTCTCTGCTTTCATGGCTCTCTCTCGCTGTTTGCTAAACCTTCTCTTTATGAAGTTTTATGCAACAGTATTTTGAAAGAGAGAGGACAGGAAATCCCCATGTCCATGATTAAATTTCACATAAAATTGTGCATGTCTTATCTACTGCAACAACATATATTTCTTATCAACCACAGCTAGTATAAATCAAATGACATGAAAACTGAAGTTGTAAGCAAGAAGACTATGACACATATGTAGGACTTTTCTTTTAATATACAGAGCTTTTATTGTTTTAAAAAAAAGGATCAAATAGTGTTCAAAACCCGAACTAATTGATTAACTTGGAACCAAGTCAGTGAAGAAGCAGCAGAGCTCTGTGATATCATGTGAGAGGCCCCAGTATTTGAGCAACATAGTCTGATGATGAATGGGTGGATCATTGCTGTGAAGCTATGCTAGCTGCGCCACTCTTACTTGACTCCTGCACAAACCCCCTGTGAACATGCATGGCTCAGGGATTCTTCGGGGAAGCGGGGGAGACTCACAGGTAAAGTACTGTGGCCCCTACTGGAGATTCAGGACTACAGTAGTGGTCATAGACCCCATGCTCACGCTTCTATTGAAGATAGTGGGTCTTCACAAATCACCGATTATGTCCTTGCTTCTGATTGCATGCAGTGGGGAAAGCGTCTTCCTGCATGAGCTCTCTGCATTCTTCCCTCCCCACTGTGCAATGGCAGCGTAGAAGTTCTGATGCCCTTAGGGACCTCCACACTAGTGGGAAGGGCATAAATTTACCCCAACTAAGCACTTCTACCATCTATTAAGCATGGTTGTGCCACACAGCTGAAGGAAAGGTTATGATGATCTGCTAAAAAGAGTTTACGTGGCAAAATATGACTCAGAACAAATAATCAAAAATCAATCACTAACTCGTTTTTAGACTCAGAGAGAGAGACTGGAAGGGGAAAGGAGATAAGAAGGGAAGGCAGAGGAAAGAGACAAAGGTTAAGAGAGAAACAAGCAGAGACTGAAAGAGGGACAGAGTAACAGGAAGAAAACTAGAAGGGAGGTGGAGATAGAAAGTCTATTGAGCTAGAAACAGAGCTACTTGGTCAGTTACAGGCAGGAAACACTGCTTCCTAACCCACCCCCAGCAGCACCTAGGGCAAGAGCTGTTGTGGGGAAGGTCCTAGTTATTAGAAAGTGGTAAGATCAGAGGAAAGTTGTGCACATAGTTAGTCTATGCAACCATGTGATCTCATTACTGTTGTCTTGACCTCTGTCTCCACTTCTATCCTATTTCCCACATTTACTTGCTGCACCTGTCTCAATTGTAAACTCTTTGAGAGAGGGGTAGCGTCTTCCTTTGTGTCTGTAGAGAGCCTAATATATGGAGATATACCTATCTCCTAGAACTGGAAGGGACCCTGAGAGGTCATTGAGTCCATCCCCCTGCCTTCACTAGCAGAACCAAGTACTGATTTTGCCCCAGATCCCTAAGTGGCCCCTCAAGGCTTGAACTCACAACCCTTGGTTTAGCAGGCCAATGCTCAAACCACTGAGATATCCCTCCCCCCCAAAAAGCCAAAACTTTGATAAATCTTGTACAAAGTATGCCTTGTGAGGTATCATTTGAAAACTCATAATTTGCTGATTATTGACTTCGTAAAATGTGTGGCAATATTGTATGTAAAGTTATAAGATTCTACAGTATGATGTTACTAAGGCATATTCCAAATCCGAGGAAGAAGCCCTGACCAGTTCTTCAATGACAAAAGGCTAGCCAGCACCTCAGCCAGGTGTCAACATAATCAAATGAACTATCACCTGGTTAAGCGGCTGTTCTTTGGCAGGAAGAGGGGTGTGAGCGAGAAGTTTATATCTTGGCAGACAGACTTGTTCCCGCTTGAACCCCAGCTGAAGAGGATTCTCAAAGAAAGAAGGGAGAACAGAGGACACAAATCACCTCTCCCCTCATCTCTACTCACAGCATCAATAACATTTGAAAGACAAAAGGAGCATCATTGAACTGGGAGGGGGGTCCTTGCTGAAATATCCAGTCAGACTGCTGTGAACATATGGTGAAAGAGATCCTGTTGTTTTAAGTTCACCTAGCTTGTTAAGTGAGGTATTAGTTTGCATTTTATCTTTTATTTCTTTGTAACCAATTCTGATTTTTATGCCTCTTTAGTTGTAATCACTTAAAATCTATATTTCTGTAGTTAATAAAACTTGTTTTATTGTTTTATCTAAACCAGTATGTGTTTGGATTGAAGTATATGGAACCTCCATTTCAGATAACAGGGTTTGTGCATATCATTTTCTATCAATGAAATGCCGGACTTTCTTTCTTGTATTGTACAAAAGGGTGCTGTACAGTCTAAGACGCACAAGTCTGGGACTGAGAATTTGCTGTTGTCACTCTGATATAATTCAGAAGTGACTGGCTAGAGCACTCATCATTCAGCTGGGAATGATTTTGCATGTTAAAGACATGGGTAGCAGATGAACCGCGAGCTCGGGAAGGCTAGCTCCCAGCCCGTCCCACCTTTTCTGCCTAAGGCTCTGCCCCTCCCGCCCCCACCCCTTCGTGGACACAGAATTCCAGCCGCAGTTGCACCAATGCCAAAGACAGAGGTAAAACAACCCCTCTACCCCTGCTCAAGATTCCTCTGCTTATGTATCCAAGGATAGCATTAGCCCTTTTGGTCACAGAGAGCTCATGATCAGCTGATTATCCATCATGATTCCCAAATCTGTTTCAGAGTCACTGTTTCCCCATCCCATAAGTATGGCCCACCTTCTTTGTTCCTAAATATATATATATTTAGCCATATTAAAACACACATTGGTAGCTTGCCCCCAAGCTTACCAAGTGAGTTAGATCAATCTGTATCATTGATCTGTCCTCTTTGTATTTACCACTCCCCCAATTTTGGGGGCATCTGCAAAATTTATCAGTGATGATTTTATGTTTTCTTCCAGTTCACTGATAAACATGTTAAATAGTGTAGGGCCAGATTCATTTTATATTGTTCCAGGTTTTTGTTTTTTTTTTAATCAAAACGTCATGCAGTGTCCAGTCAAATGCATAACAGAATTCTAAGTATATTACACCAATTCTACTAGGTTTATCAACCAAACCTGTAATCTTAAAAAAAAAAAAAAAAAATACATAGCAAGTTAGTTTCACAGGATCTATTTTCCAAAACCCATGTTAATTGGCATTCATTGTATTTCTAATCTTGTTGTGCCACTTGATATGGAGCAGCTGACAAAGACAACAAGAATCAAACACAGTAATCTGGTGTTATTTAGCCTTCCTCAGCACCAGTATTTCACTTACATACAACAGAACTGGTATGACAATGGCTCTATAGATCCACAACAAACTTGGTATCATGACTTCTTCACGGAGTCCACTGAAGAGCCCGAGACATGGCAGAAGTTGCTGCTATAGGAGTGTCCACATCTCCACCACTGCTCTTAGCATGACGTGTCCTCTCCCAGCCCCACTCATGCCCTATGAAAACTTCCTTCTCCTACAGCAAAATTATCTGTGGAGGAATGGGCCTCCAAATGATTAATGGCTGGCACTTGGGGTTGGAGCACACAAGCAAAACTTGACACTTTGTGCAGAGGCATGTCCAGGTGAGGAGCAGAAGGCAGAGCGAGCTGCATTAGGAAGTCTCTCATGTGTGAGAGTACTGCTTTCAATGTCTCTCATGTGTGCTGGGGCAGTTGTGATTGGGGCAGTAAATGCTGCTGTTATTGAACCATCTGAAATTTATTTTTTATAGTCTTAGGTCCTATTTGTAATGGGAGACATATTTTGGAATGTGATTATCCTGACAGTGTCCTTTTAAACACTAAGTATGTTAATGTTTATATTCACAATGTTATAATTTTGTGTAGTGCTAAACCAGGATGGAAGCTGGTTCACATGTTCTTACACGGGGCTTCTACATAAGTGACAAGTTTACCACTTTCTAGCAACATAGCTATGACTAGCAAAGGAAGCCTCTTTTTGAGATTAAGCTCCCACCATCTCATAGCCGCATGATGACCTAAAAATGTTTTAAGTTTGAGTTCCTTTCTACTTTTTTATGCGTTATAAAGAGAAACGGAAAGGTTTCTTGACAATATGTACTTGATATTTTTTAACAAATATGGATTAACGTCAGTTCTGGTCTCCTCTGATTGTGCTGAAGTTCATATCAGGAATCTCAGATGTTGATTAGGAGCTCTCTCATCCGTCATTTAGAGGTTGGGGGTGTTGAATCTCTAAGATTTCCTTCCAAGTATTTATTAGGCATTGGAGTTAAATATATGCTATAACTAGGGCCCTGCCAAATTCACAGACATGAAAAACGTGTCCCAGACTGTGAAATCTGGTCTCCTCCCATGAAATCTGGTGTTTTGTGTGCTTTTACCCTATACTATATAGATTCCATGGGGGAGACCAACGTTTCTCAAATTGGGTGTCCTGATCCAAAAGGGAGTTGCAAAGTGGTTGCAAGGCTATTTTAGCAGGGGGATTGCAGTATTACCACCTTTACTTCTCCGCTGCCTTCAGAGCTGGGTGGCTGGAGAGGGGCAGCTGTTGGCCGGGCACCCAGCTCTGAAGGCAGCGCCCCACCAGCAGCAGCGCAGAAGTAAAGGTGGCAATACCATACCATATCCCTTACTTCTGCACTGCTGCTGACAGTAGCTCTGCCTTCAGAGCTGAGATCCCAGCCAGCAGCCATCGCTCTCCAGCTGCCCAGCTCTGAAGGCAGAGCCGCCGCCTCCAGCAGCAGTGCAGAAGTATGGGTAGCAGTACCGCAACCTCCCCCATAAAATAACCCTGCAACCCCCCCCCCAAAACTCCTTTTTGGGCCAGGACCCCTACAATTATGCCATGAAATGTCAGATTTAAATTGCTGAAATCATGACATTTATTATTTTTAAAATCCTATGACCATGAAATTGAGCAAAATGGATCATGAATTTGGTAGGGCCCTACCTATAACAAAACCCAACTAGTTTCTAAGGCTTCATTTCTAATGTAAATTGTAAGTAGAAAAGAAAAATCTTAAAAAAACAAAACACCAAGTACCTTTATTAGCACCGTCAAACATCATGAACAAACAAGGGAGGGAAAACCATATTTTTTCCCTTTGCCGGGCATCTTTAAGTGGATTCCACATGTACTCTTCTAGGGCCCATCTAAACTACAATTAGAATGGTCAGACTCAATTATAACAGCTCTAGGCCTTTAGCCAAATTACCGTGAAGGGCCAGACATATTATTTGTGATAGTGCCTTTAAAGGGGTTGGGCTCAGCCCCATTTGTTATTCGTCATCTGATCCCAGGAGAAGGGTTTGTACTTGTGCTGCTGGTTGGGTCAGGTAACCAGGCTTCATGTAGGGTGACCAGACAGCAAGTGTGAAAAATCGGGACAGGGAGTGGGGGTAATAGGATCCTGTATAAGAAAAGACCCCAAAATCGGGACTGTCCCTATAAAATCGAGACATCTGGTCACCCTAGCTTCATGTGACAGTAGTCCTGGGTTCGCTGCTGCATTGGAGAGAAGGCCAGGAAGAGTTCTCTCCAGAGAAGGCCCGAGTGGGCATGGCAGTGCTCCCCTGCTCAGATGAATCTGGGGAGTTGAGAGCTGTAGGGAGGATTCTGCTGGAAATCCAGAGGGGATCCAAGGGTCAGCGAGGAGCCAGGAAAAGACTCTCCATAGCAGCCAGAGGGAAAGGCATAGCTGGAGTAACCTGCAGTGAGGAGCAGGAGAGGAAACCTTAAGAGGGAAGAGATTTGAGGAAATGCCAGACAGCAGGACTCTGTTTTGGAAAGAACAATTTAGCTCAGCAAGGGGCTGAAGGAACTGTGGAGGCAGGGGGAGGGGGGAAGGACGACAGACTTGTTTTGGTTTACGCTGACATTTTAACTACTCTGTTTTAGTAACAGGCCTTCCTGGAGTCCAGTTTATTTGCCTTGCCTGGGTGCAGTTCTTGGGAAGACCAAAAAGGGGAAAACAAGGCTGCAGCAGCAAAGTCTTTGGCTGAATTGGGTAAGATCTTGTTATATGCCATCTACAGCAGAAATGGGAACTGTGTTGTAATGGCAGGGGGGTCAACTGCATTGTAATTGTTTCCATGCCTCAGTTTTAAATTACAGTGGAAACAGGCTCATGATGTGAGGGGATAGGCCAATGAGAGAAGACAGGTGACAGTAAAGTAAAATGTTTGCTGGAGCAGATTGTTCTGAACACTTACAGCAGAGCAACTTAACTACAGATACAGTAAATGCACATTTCTTACTGTTTACCAGCAATAAAGACACAATTACCTGTGTTATTTGAGTGCTTTTTTCATGTTAGCCTTGAATTACTTCCCATTAGAAACACCAGCAGATTGAAATAAAGTGCATGATAAAACAAGTATGGTATTAAAAACACAAGTAAAGAAAAGAAGATGCTTTTTGATTCCTTTGTATTATACAACATAAACACATATCAACTGGGAAAAGAGTAGTGCTGGACTAATAATCCTATAATGGGTAAAACTGGTACTAGCATTATCAGCTTCTGTTTTCAGATGGTTACAGCTTTTCACAAAAATTATTCTTTGAACTACAATTGTACATATTTGTTCTCAGTCTAGAGAGACTCTTTAGGAAGTGAGGATAAACTTGTTTGACCTCTTTCAAAATACTTAGTTGTGGGAGGAAATGGTGATTTTCAGCAGTTAGAACATTTTAAGCACTTCAGAGAGCTCAGATAACCCAAACAGCTTAGGGTGAAATCCTTCTTGCCTTACTTGTGAGCAATCCCACTGATTTCAGTATGTCCATTCCTGCGTATCATGGGATTGAGGATTTGGTCCCCCACTCCTCAGTCACCACAAATACCTTTGATGTATATGAAGAAAATTTATCTAGAATGGATATTCATTTCCAAATTGTTTCCTGCTCATTCACATGTTCTCTCCTACCCCTTGTTGTTGGGGCGGTGTGCCAACAGTTTGTACATTTTTATTTAAATGTTTGTATACAAACTTAGAAAATGCACTAACACAAGTGGGATGCTCTGTGCATGCACCCACACACAGAAATACCAGTGACTGATACCCCCTTGTCTACCTACACCCCCCATGCAGTCTCACTAATCACTCTCTCTCTCCACCTCCCTCTATCATGGTTTCTTGATTCGGTTTAAATATTGCACACTGGTGGATGGGGAAGATGTATGAGTTCCAACTCTGCTCTCACTGAAAGTAACTGGAGTTTTGCTGTTGAATTCAATGGGAGCAGGATTTAGCCCAAAATTTAAAGCCACCAGTGATTACGTCCAGCAGAAAAGGTGTCAGATTTTCACTCTCTCCTCATCAACGTGCCTTGGAAAGGATACAGGACACTTATTAGCCCTTCCTGTGAATGCTCATTTGGGCAATCACCAATATATTATCTCTGGTCCACAGAGCACTCTAGAGCAGACCATCATAATTTGACTGCTTTGGCCAGGACCTCAGCTGCTGTTGTAACTGACTGATGAATATCAGTCCCCCTCTGTGCCTGATCCACAGAAGATATGAGTTGTTAGAGCCCCCCCACCCGGTGCACCCCACCTGCCCCAACTATAGCACCTTGACTCTTGGCTTAAGCTGTGACAACTCATACCTATAGCTCTGGAACCCCAGTTCAATCCCTGATGGCTTGGCCAAGAGGCCATCCATCATATTGTAAGCCAGTATAGCTCCACTGAAGACAATGGAACGTTGTCTATTTATACCAACTGGCCCATTGCCACTAATGCGTGGTGAGTCAGCATGTTTGTCTAATGTATTGTACAGAAAAATAAATTTGTTAATATCCTTTAAGGCAAAGAAGTTCACAGATGTGCAAATAAAACACAGAGCGGTTATTCTTACTTAACTTAGTGGCCCCAATCAGAAATTGGGATCCTACAGTGCCAGGATCCTATGGGCACAAGCACATAGTAAAAAACAGTACCTGCTCTAAGCACCCATGATATCTATCAATGAGCTCTTACACACAGCTTCCCACTTCCACACTGTGCCCCACTTTGTGTCAGAATCCTCCCCAGGGAAGGAACAGATCACATGAGACTGTATATAGGACTGGTATCATAGAGAACAAAGACAAGTGCTGCTTTTGCCATGTATACAAGACACCTGTTTAGGTAGGTGGTGAGTTACATTACTCTCCCCTAATCAGTCAGAATTTGGCCCCAAATCATTAAGAATACCACAATGTAGATTACTACAAAATAATGTAAACAAAGGAGCCAAGTTAAGGTTGCAGTTGGAACCATATTTTTTAATTTCCTGATATTTGTGTTTACAAAATCTCAGCCACATCAGTACATTATAGGCATGTTTTTGCTATATAAACACTGGTAGGAAACTAACACATAGAATAGATTGTAATGAGCTATGTGTAGGCTACTTCTAGAAGTTAAAACTTTGCCCCTTCAGAACTTAAATTATGAGCTATTGATCTTAAAAAGGTATTGATGCAGAATGCAAATATAAATGGTTGGGGGTGGGGATGTACAGCAGTTGTGCTTAAACTTCCCAATTTTGCTTTAGAAAATTAGAATATGTTATTAGCAGTGTTCCTTGTACTCACCGATATTTTGTATAGGAAAATTCCACAAATACATATGTAACATGTGAGCTCTTGAGGGCAGGGACCATGGCTTCCTTTATGTTTTCACAGCACCTACCCCATTTTGGGCACTACTGGTAACAAATTAAATGAACAAAAACACAACAATTTTATATGAGGGAACTGAAAAGTTTAAGAACATTCACTGCACATGGAAACATTTTACATATGATGATAAATAATGCAATATTGATTCCCCATGTGCTGCAGCAGTTGCATCACACTACTGTTAGAATAATATTGGAAGATGCCTCACCTTAAAACCAGCCGTATGCAGTTTCTCCGGTTCAGCCCTTTAATCTCAATGTAATTCATTCAATTGTTACATACAGTTACAGTACTTAAATGCATCCAGCCTGAAGAACAGAGACAAGTTAGTTACAATGAATGAAGCTCAGGTGGTGGTAAGTCCCACTCCAAACTAATTTTGAATTCTAAAGGCTCTTTTTAAGGGCTAATGATGGGAGCTCAAGGCATTTCTTCAGGTTAATTACTGGTTGGGTGAGATGATGGCCCATGGTTTTGCCTCAGGGTATTAACCCCTGCAGGTCACTTTATCCCCACAGGAAATGCACTGAGTCAAGTTCATTGTTGCTATTATAACCTTTTAATCTTACAACGGTTTAAACTTAAATGTTTATATAAAGTTTCCATCCCCATGTTTGTGGTGCTTGTGGATAGCTTTTGCCAGTGCCTGTATATTGCCCCAAAGAGAGATGTAAAAACAACTTCTCTTATTAGGTTGGATGCCAAAGATGCAATAAAAAATAAATTTATTTGTTTACAGGGAAGCATTTAAGGTTCTTCTTAGTAATGGACGGAAAAAATAAGAAAAATAAAACTATATAAAATGAGTTAGTGACATTTGGGGTGTATCCTGGTGTATCATTTAACTAGCCCTCCTCAAAATCTCCAGGCCAGCCCTGTGCAGAGTAGTGGACCCAGGGAAATCATGACGGCTAGTGGGAGGTTGCAAAATAATGGTTTTGCAAACTTCCCAAAAATGTGAAGGCCAGCTCTAGATCTGATTCAGATCCAAAACTGGTCTTTCCCTAATTTCAGGGGTGTTACAGTTTTGGTTTGGACCCATCTTTACTCATTATTATTCTTTGTCTCAACTAGTTTTGAATTTAAAAAAAATATGTAAAAACCTGAATTCTCCCATCCCTGGCTCTAAGCAACTTGACAAGTCATCAAACATAGCACTAAACTAGAAACCAGAAGAAAAACCTCAGATTCCACTTGACGCAAAAGCCATACATTACACTGAAATCAAATCAAATCTACACATCTTTAAAAAGTTTTAAGTGGTACAAAATGCAACAGGCCATCTCATCTGTTTAGCCACATGGGTTACCATAGACACATCACCCCACTGCTCCTCTCTCTGTCTTGAGATTCAAAGCAATTTGCACATGGTCAGTAGAGACTACGATTTTAGCAGCTAAATACCTCAAGATTCTGGCTGCATTTGGCATGCTTCAGCTCAGGGCTGAGCAGGACTTTCCCTGCAATGGCTGCTCTGGGCTGCTGCAAGCTATGTTGGGTCCAGGTCTGGGCACCTGAAGTGTGAATAGGGAGACTCTCTCCTGTGCTCTCAGTGATCCCTTGCTGGATCCATGCAGAGTGGAGGAGGAAGGTGCCTAATTCAAATGCAGAGGGGACAAGAGCCAGACTTGCAGATGATCCAAGAGGAGTAGCAAGGGACACTGGGGCTGGGAGCTGGTGAGGGAAACAGTGAGCTAGCAGGTGGGGGAAGAGGACACAGACTGGATGAGCAGCCGGGGCAGGAATGGAAGTCATTGAGGATGGTGAACCTGGGCAGGAAGGCCAGGGAGACAGATTGGATGGGAGCTACACAGGGGTGGGACTGGGACTGGGAGTCAAGGACTTGCTGAACAAGAAGACTGGCAGGAGAGGCTTGAGGAGTGGAGCCTGACTGGCTAGATGGGGAGAGTGGACTGGGACAAGGAGCCAGGGGAGCTACGACTAGTACAGGGACAGGCTGTAGAGGATGGGGTAGAAGAGTCCATGCCCACTAGAGCACAGGTAACCTTATTTCACCATCCTTCTCCCAGTGCTTAAAATACAACTTCTATAGAAAAGGACATGCAGACCCAGAATTCAGTCATTGAGGATTTTCAGCAAGGATTGATGCAGTAGTGAACTTTTGTTTCAAGGTTTCAAAGGCCCGTTGGCAAACTGCACCCCATCTGCTCTCAAGTGGTTGCTTTCCATTCCATGTACTCTCTTTAGGACTACCAGCAAGAAGAGAATTCAAAGATTTTGTAATAACAGAGTCTCTCTCTACAAATCTTAGGTAGTAATCAGCAAATCCCAAGACTCTACAAAGTTCTGAAGGTAGTTGGAACAGGCCAAATTATGATAGTATCAGTTCTCTCTATCTGGACAAATCCCATCTTGAGGTGTGTTATGACCCAGATGTTTCACTGAAGGCTAAAGTGAAGTATACACTTTGAAAGTGCAAGTTTTAAGCTATATTCCTGAAGTCTTTTCAAAATTTCTAGGAGACACTCCTCATATGTTTCTAGGGTGGCTGAAAAGATGATTGAATCATCCAAGAATTCTACAACTTCTGTGATATTCATACCAGCCATAACACATTCCATCATTTGCTGGAAGATAGCTAGAGCATTATAGTCAAGCCTTGCCCTTGTGGCATCATTTTGAAATGCCAATTACCGAACAGTGTAGTGAAGACCGTCTTCAGACAATCACTGGACTCTACTGGAACTTGATAGTATCCACTCTTTAGATCCAATACAGACAACAATTTAGATCCTACCAGCAAGGCAAAGATATCTTCTATCCTGGGTAACCAATAAGCATCCTTTCAAATAACACTGTTCAGTTTGCTATAATCCACCACCATTTTAAGGGCTCACCTTCTTACACACCAGCACCACATGTGATGCATATGGACTACATTTCCTCAATCACTCTCACTACCACCAACGAGCATAGGGACATTGTAAGAGTTTCAGGTTGAGCTCACTAAAGTCTAGATTATGAACAGCAAAAGCTTTACAAGCTTCCTTACTGATAGTCTTAGTAGTCTTTTTCCTCTCAGCAGCACTGAGGCAACCCTTCAAAGTCAAGTGGCAATAGAACAGTCTCTTTCTTAGTCACAACTTCTGAAACTTGGGTTGGCACCAGCTTTATCCATTGAACTGCTTGCCCCTTCACAATGAGAGTGAGAGACATCCTTCCTCAATAAGTTTTTGACTTGTGCCCCTGTTCTAATACTGGAGCCAGTGACTTTAACAAATTGAGACAGAATTGCTAGCAAACTGCAACACCTGGATCTTCTAGCATTACGGCAATCTCCAATTTGTTCACTGCAAATTTCAGAATTCTGGGCACTGTACTGGATGTGCCAGGTGGAGTTGTCACAGAATTTCTTCTTCTTAGGATCACCTCAGCTTCTTACTGTAATGACTGAAGGAAAATTAACTAAGCTTCAGCCCACTCACTTGATAGTGAAATCCTATTTAAGAAATCAGGACCTCATTTCTTCTTACAGTCTTCTACAAAATATTTCAGCTCATTTGTGCCTATGAGCGCTGACACGTGCTGATTCATATGTTGGTCTAGACAAATCAAGGCTAGTATCTCATATTGTTTGTTAGTCCCACAGTTGACCTTTGGGAATCATATCTTCAAGGATATATATCCCAGGAATCATGTTAACCTCATGTTAACCTCAAGTTAATTCTATCTGAAGTATATTGCCAATAGACTAACTTTTGATAAGATAAATGCTCATAATAGAAAGTTTTACATACTGGTTCTCAAGTACCCTGTGTATCTATTACAGCAGGTATTCTTTGCTCCATCTAGGTAAACATAACCATGACAAACAGGTTCTACTAACTGCTGAATGACCTCACTGACACCCATTTGGGTAGTATCTGTCTCCTGAACCCATTGAATAACAGCTTTGCTCTGAGAGTTGTTAATTTCTTTTCTTTCTGGCTGCTGATATACTAGGTTGGTTAGGAGAATTCTCACAATCATTTTGAAAATGTCCTATTTTTCCACAGTTTAAAACACAAAGGCTTTCTTTTGGTACATTTTAATATTGCTTGTTTATTAAAATTCTTTGGGCTTTTGGGCAGCGAACAGACTATATGGAGCAGAAGTTTCAGAACTTGGCTTGATCATCTGCAGTCCCACCAATCACTGCTCCATTTGCAGGTATTTCCCCTTCCAACCTATTTCAGTGGCTTCTTCACTGGCTCTGGAAGTATTTTCAGATGCCCTTATCAATTGAAAAGTACTCCTACTCAATGGCCTTCCTTCTTCTATTTCTTATTGAAGTTCTCTCTTTTGTTTAAACAGAGTGCTCCCTTTCAAAAGATCTCACCTCAAAAAGGAGTGTGGCATAAGAGACCTTTGTCTGCCACTAGCATTAATCCTTTTGAAAAGAGTGTATTTAATAAGGACTCGTGCAAACCACCACAGAAAAATTGATCTTGTATATAAGAGTCCAATTCTGTATCTTTTACCTCACCAGCCTCCAAAACTTCTTGGGATAACGTGTGTAATCTATTCAAGTACACAGCCAGTAGTTCTCTAGTATGTTGGTGCAACTCAGAAATTGAGCCTTAAGCTCAGATGCATTTATGGCACTTCTGTATACCGTTTCCAAAATATCAAAGCATTCTCCAATGGTTGCCTTGCTATAAGCTCCCAAGGCCACCTTCAGTGCTGGGGGTAATACATTTTCAATAACCTTTCTTCTTTTAACTTTGTCAGAAGTCTCACTGTCTTCCATCAGCTCTTTGGCTTGTGCTCGCCAGGTGAGATAATCAACTTCTCCACTGGGTCTGAGTGAATTACCCGAAAAACATTTCAGTTTAAATTTCCAATCAATCAGTCACAGTTTTATTGACAGGTTTCAATGCTGTGTTCTTATGAATGATGTTGCATCTTGAGAGGGAGACTCACAGCAGAAGTAGAGATTCCTATTGGATCTTGGTCCATAACAGGTGTAGCATCTGTTAACCATCTAGTCTGTCTATCATCCAGAAGTGTAACCAAAGGCTGTCTCTCAGTCTCAAGTCCTCTATCAGACTACACAGAATATCCCTGATCCCTACACCGAGATACTGTGGACACAGCACCAGTGGATATAAATGGTAAAACTGCATAATGAAGAGGAGTTGCATCCCATCTCTGCTCTAGCTACTGCACTATACAGTTTCTCACTGTGTGTATCACAGAAACCGGGACTTTGAATTCACAAAGAATCATATCTTGTTCTCCCTTCACCTTCCTCACATCGGTCACATAACAGGGTTGTTAGAACCTTTGGTTAACTTCTGCTCTACTCAGCAAAGGCAAGGGAAACCTCCCTGACCAAAATGTTCTTACAGGGATCTAACCCAAATTGTGTACAAGTTCCATTATCTTAATAGTAACAATGTACAAATTCAACAACAATGTTCAGTAACACTGAATTATTTTGTAATTGAATGGTGCAATACTCCTCAGAAAGAAATCACAAGCAATTCTCAAATCCCTCTCTACTTGGGTGCCAATTTTTAACTTTTTGGTGGGCTGGAGTTTACTTCGTCACCACTCTTCTAGTCTTAAGTACAACTCCTATAGAAAAGCACGGGGAGACCCAAAATTCAGTCATTGAAGATTTTCAGCAATGATTGTACAGGGTCAGCCTCCCCACAATCAAATCCCCAAAGTACAGAAGGAATTAACTTAATTACTTCATTACCAATTTTGTAATAAAATATATCTTAATTTCTACTAAATAACAAAGGCTACTTCATAATGCACATAGATTATTTTCAGCTATACACAAATATAAACAAAACATTAAATCTAGAACTGATCAGTCCCCATAGAAACAGTGAGAAATAAGTCAGAGTCCCAAAAGCTTAAGTTGAGTTCACCTGAGTCTCAGTGAAAATCTTTAGTTCATCAACTCTATGCAGTCTATTGAGTACAATGCACTGCAACAGTATCTTCCCCTCTCCTGCTTGCAGAGATCCAGGCAGATTCTCTGACCTTCTCTGCTGTACTGTGGAATCACTCAATTAGCTAGTCAGCCAACTAATTAACCTACCAATCAGTAATAAGTATATACATGAAAAACCCTGTTACAAGAAAAATACAAATCTGAGAATAGCACAATATAGAGGACTTTTCCTCATCATCACCACATTTAAATAAGAAAAGAGTTGGTGAACCAGACTGGTTAAGAGAATTTAAATAAAGCAGGTTGGCTAAAACCAAACATTCAAGGTATACAATTAAAACAAAAAAATATTTTTCCCTCCTAATTTCCCCTTTCCCTAACTAACCCTTCCCTGCTTTCCAAGTAAACACTAGCACTAATCTACTACAAAATGCTTCAGAGTTAGGAGCCTGCTTTCTGCTCCTATCTTGTGGCTAAGCTTCTCCCAGCCCACCCATATAGGTCACATGTCCTTTTGTAAAGCTGCTGGCCTGACTACTTGCCCTCAGTGGAGTCTATGAGTCCAGCTACAGGGAACCTATTGAGCATGCCAAGACCACCACACCCAATTCCAAATATTTCTGGGAGTGGCATGCTAATTGTGTATCTGCCTAGCAACACTGACCCAGACACAACTCATTCTTCTCCCCTTTGCCTCTCTAGATTGCTTAGAGAGATATCGCCCTATTAGGCATGTGGGTTACACACATTCCCTTCCAGAGGGAAGGAATTGGAATGGAACCCAAGATTCCTTAGTATCATCATTCCTCTGCTGTCAGCAATTAGCTGTGAAATCCTCTGGCAGGGCAGGTGAAGGGTCTAGGGCTCCTCACAGTGGCCTTGGATCCCTGGACACATAGACACTGACGCTGTGGGTGCTCCAAGGCTGGAGCACCCACGGGGAAAAATTAGCGGGTGCTCCGCACCCACCGGCAGCCAAGCTTCCCCCTCCTCACCTCTTTCTCCCCCCCGCAGTGCAGCGCATCCTCACTCCTTCCCCTCCCTCCCAGCACTTCCCACGCCCCGCCGCCTAACAGCTGTTTGGCGGCACTTAGGACTTTCCGGGAGGGAGGAGGAGGAGCGGGTATGCGGTGCACTCAGCGGAGGAAGCGGAGAAGAGGCAGGGCAGGGGCAAGGACTTGGGGGAAGAGGGTGGAATGGGGGCAGGAAGAGGACGTGGCTGGGTGGGAAAATGCGGGGTGTGGCGGGGACTTTGGGGAAGGGGTGGAATGGGGGTGGTGTGAGGGTGGTGCAGGGGCAGGGCCAGAAGCGGGGGGGGGGTCGACAACCCACCGGGCAGAGGGGAAGTCGGTGCCTATGCCTGGGTGGCTCTTACTATGGCCTGACTCCAGCTTCCAGCCTGGCCAGGGACAGGGCCTCATGGCGGGTGGGGGCTAAGGCCCAACTCAGCCCCCCTGAAACTGGGAAGAGGCTGGTGTCGCACCTGAGCCTTGGCAGGTGTGGAGTGGCGCCATAGGGAATCCAGGACAAATGCTGTCCAGGAATCATTCAGCCTGTGACTGGGACTTGAACTCTGTATTTCAGCATTGTCCCACCCAATTCAGGATGGGTGGTCACCCTCGTTGTGACAACTAGGGTGACAATTGTCTCATAGGCATGGTTTAACTGCTATATTTGGGGAGAACGGCACACATGCATGCATGCATGCGTGTGCTGAAGCCAGTTCCCCTGGCTCGCTTCCCCAACCTGGAATGGTACCTGGGCTGCCAGTGCTGAGGGGAGGATGGGGGAGCACCAGATGCTGCTGCTGCTGAGGGGATGCTGCATGCTGGGCTCCTGCTCTCCCCACCCCCACATTCCACTATCCCCTTCTCTTCCCCATCCCCTCCCCCTTCCTTTCCCCACTGTCCCCTGCCCCATCGTCTCTCTCTTCCTCTCCCCACTGTCCCCTGCCCCATCCCTTCCCCCTTTCTCTCCCTACTGCCCCTGCCCCAACCCTCTCCTCCCACCCCCACATCTCCCTCCCTTTGCCCCATTCCTTCTCTTCCCCCTTCCCTATACCATCCCCCTTCCTTCACCATTGCCTCTTCCCCCACCCCACCTCCATTCCCCCATTTCCCTTGCCCCACCCAAGCCCCCTTGCCCTGCCCCACCGCAGCCACTGATTATTGTACAGAAAACAGGATGGTGGCCATGCAGGGCGCCCAGAACACAAAGAAGGGGAAGACAACTGGCACTAGGACCCATAAGGTGGCATCCAGCTGCAGAGTCAGTGAGACAGAGCAGCCACCTTTCCTCAACCGCAGAAAGGGGTGTGTGTGTGCCCCTGTGTGTCCCTCTGCCTGACCTCTGTTTGGGGAGGCAATGACGCCCCTGCTCCCCCAAAACTATGCCCATGTATTGTCTGCAGGAACCCAGCCTCATTTGCTTAGGAAGTTGAAGGTCTGTCTGTAGTGAATCAAGCAGGCAATTGCAAAAACATAAATCATGGCCTCATGGTTAAGACAGTTGCATGCTGCCCTGGAGAATTGGATTCTATGGTTGCCTCCGCCACAGAATTCCTATGTGAGGCTAGTCAAGTTACTTACACTAAACTTTTCATTGGTGGTCACTAATTCTGTGCTTCATTGTCTGGGTGCTCAACTTTAGACCCTGGGGTCAGATCTGTAGAAGCACCGCATCCTCACAGCTGCAACTGAGGTCTCTGGAACCCATGTTTTGATCATATACTGTGCTATATAATGCTAAGTACTCTATTTTTTCTCCTCTCCCTAATCAGGTCATGCGTGTCTCAAATTGAGCATCAAAATTAGTGGTTACTTTTGATCTTAATCTCTGTGCCTCAGATCCCCATCTATAAAAATTAGGATAATACTATCCCCACACCTCACGGCAATATTGTGAATATTAGTTCAGGTTTGAGAAGCACTCATATTATAGTGATGAGCTCTGCAGAAAACCCCATGAGGAAATTACCAATTCTGTCTCCAGAGAAGGATCTGAATAGTGTGCAATAAGGCCTGGGGCCACACATTGAACAAGGAGAAAACAAAATACTGAATAGCTTCTTATTCAGTGAGCCCCACCTATCCTATGCACTGATGGAGGCAGGTGTCCTGTGGGAAAAAAATAGTATGTGATCATGTAATTAAAGACTATATCATAATACACATGCACAAGGAGGACCAGTTAAGAATGCACAGACAAAATGAGTTCTGATATTTCTCAACTTATAAGTGGATGACTTTGCAGCCTTAATAATATCCTTATAATGTAGTTTTTGGGGTACAACACACACACTCAATAATACAATTTAAATATATGGTAATAAATCAAAGTAAATATAATTATAGTAGCTCTCACCTAATGGAAAGGTTTTTGTTTCACCATTAATTAACTAAGAAGGATTTGCAAATGCTCAATATAAAACTTTGGCATCAAAATTTAATAAAGTACTGTAATAAGATGCTAATCATCTTATGAGATTAAGTAGCTAGGTTTTAGATCATGATATGATGGCTGGGTGTACAAATGCTGATGCCGATTGCTCTCTAATTAAACCCTAAACCAACATTAAAATAATGTCAAGGGCCTGATTTAAACCCCAAAAAACCCCAACAAATATGCTGATACCTTCCTTATTCATGTTACCGTGAGAACAGGCCCAACACATGAGTGAAGGGCAATCTTTCACCATAAATCTTAGCCCACATCAAGTCATAGCCCAGTTTAAAGGCAGATTTTTAAAGGAAATCTCCAGCAATTTAATGAGCAGAAGGTTCCAATGTAACAATCAGCCAGAAACGTGCAGGGCTATGTTCTGCCTGTGCACACATGGGAGGGGCTGGGAGCCAGCCTGCACTTGTGCTTCTGTGTAGTGCGATGCCGGAATCTCCCTTTATGTTCTGTCAGCAGGTTGGGAATAGGGATGTTAAACACAGTGGCACTAAACACCCCAAAGGTAGGAAAGTGAGGCAATTCAGGTACCAAGGGATAGAGTCCATTCCCCACTCTGATTCCTATATGCCACTCTGGTTGCACGTAGGAACTGCAATGGGTTGAGGGAGAATTCCCTCAATGCAGACTCAGCACAGGGCCCTGTAAGCAACCCCATGCTGCCCTTCAGTAAAAGCTCCATTATAGAAAGCAAAGGTGGGGCTTGGATTGGAAGGGGGGTCTATAGCACATGGCACTATGGGAATAGTGGGCTGCCCTAACTTACATCAGGACTGTTTTGGCTCTGGTGTAGTCCACAAACCAAAAGTGCAAAGGCAGCATAAAGCCTCCTCTGCCCTGCCTCTCCCCTCCTCCTGTTTCCCATGCATTTTAAAGCTCATTATCTTTATTATTTAATTTGTCTGTTCAAAATACCATTCAAAGCAATTGTATTGTATTATGTTGTTGAGTAATGGTCAAATTCTGTTCTTCATGCTTATATATAAATAATTACCACAATTAAATTGTGCTCCCTGCTTCTGGTTGTTTTATCCATTTTTTGCCTCTCACCTTATACTTAGCTTGTCAGTTTTTTTGGGCAGGGACAGTCTTTTCATTTATAATTGGCATCAGGGACTCTGAATCCTGAAACCTAGAGGCCCCAGCAATACAAAATATATTTTATTTTAACATAAAAGCATTGTTTTCTAACTGGATTATGCTTAGGAGAAGCTCTATTATACAGAAGTAGATCAATCCAAGTGGAACAAGCAAATTTGTTCTAAAGGCCAGAAGTGCTTACACCAGAATGCAGATTGATCACATCACCACAGAGCTTGCTCTATTGCTACAAACAGCTGGAGAAATGTATGGAAAGATCTGCTTATAAGGGTCTGAATAATATTGATGCACTGTGTCCAAACACTCACCTTGGAGATAATAAGCCTACATTACAGTGAGCATCTTGCCAATAGGCAGAATATGAGAAAGGATATAAGTAGGTTTGGAAGGATTAGATGTTTATTGGTAAATATCGATTTCACCAAACATACAAACCAATGAAAAAAAATATTTCCATCAATCATATCAAAATGTACAGATAGGCAAAGAAAGAAAAATACTGTTTGAGAATTTAGAGTCAAAATTCAGTGATTTAGACGTTTGAATTAGGCTTGTTACAAGTGGACTCGCGAACAAATAATAAAAACAGGTATGACTTGTTGATGTTATATTTACTTTACATATTGTGACGTGATATCAACAATTTGTGTTTTAATGGTTTATAAACCTTTAGATTTTTGAATCCCAACATCTATCATTAAACAATTGTCTGACCCTCCCCACATAATTTCACATGACTGAAATTTTAGATAGATAAAAAGCTAAAACAAATTGCTTAAAATAATCATTATCCATCAAAATCATTAAAAGAAAAAAACAACAGATTCTACCAAGTTAGATGTATACATTTGTTCGATGAAAACACATTTTTCTATGTTCTTTGTGGATAACAAATATGATCAAACTGATGCTCTTTGGAAATAAAAACATGTCAACTAAAAAAAATGAACCAACAAAATATTATGAAACTTTGAAGCTCTTCCTTAGGGACAAATGAGCCCCCTGAGGGAATCTGCATCCTGCTCAAGCTCCACAGGCCTGGTGGGCCTGATGCCAAACATATTTGTGGGCCCCCATAGGGGCAATGGGGCATGGCATGGGGAGGTTGGTCCCTGGAGCGAGCCGGGGGCAATGGGGCACAGTACAGCGGGGGCGGCCCTGCTCTGCCAAGCCCAGTGCAAGGGCATTGTTTACAAACCGGCAGCTGCCAGATGCACATTGGCTCACCTGGCCCTGTGCTGCCAGCATGCCCCTTCCCCTCAGGGGAGGGCCTGCACACACCCCCACCCAGCGCCCCCCCCCATGATCCCCTATGGCCAGAGCACCCCCACCCAGAGACCCCTATACCCAGAGACCCCACCAAAGACTCCCCTACCACTACTGCACAGCAGCCTGCACATCACCGCCGCCCAGCACCCCCCACTCAACCCCCCCCACAGCCCAACACACACAGACCTCCCCCACCCCCCCACTTCCCAGTGTCCCCTGCTCCTTCATTGCTCAGCTCCCCCTCCCTGCAACATGCTCCAGAGACCCACTCCCGTGCACCCTGCTAGCTTCAATCACCGCCCCACTAGGAGGTGACCATGTCTGCCAGGCTGAGTTGGCAGCATGGCCAGGGCTTGTCCTGGGGTGGGGACTGCTCCGGCCCCTTGGGAGAGGTGCGATGAGCTAGGTCGGAGTGGGAGCGGGACCTGCTTGGACTGGGCTCCCTCAGGACCCACTTGCCTGGTGGGGCCTGGCCAAACCCCCCGTGCTGCCCTCTCCTCCCCACTGGCTGAGACCAGCCTGGCCTCTGCACTGGTCCCAGGCAGCTTGGCTCCAGGATGACAGGGGGGCCCCCAGCAGGTGCCAGGCAGCATAGACTGCTTGGCGCTTGAGCTGCGCTTGGGAGTGGGGTAGACCCCGGGACGCAACCCCCGAGAACCTGCCTGGCTGCGACCAGGGGCGGCATCAGTGCAGCAAGTGAGGGCGGCAGCCAGGCAGCCTTCAGTGGCCTGCCTGTGGGAGGTCCGCTGGCCATTCGGCGGCGGGTACGCCGAAGGCGCGGGACCGGCAAATCACCCCCAGAAACGCCGCCGAATCTGCGTGACCAGCGGACTGCCCGCAGGCGTGCAGCCAAAGGCTGCCTGACTGCTGTGCTTGGGGTGGCAAAAAAAACATAGATTCGCCCCTGGCTGCGTTCACTGGCCCTGTGGCCAGAAGCCCTACCCAGCCCGCATGGCAGAGCCCGGCTGCTGGGCAGCGAGCTCCCTACAGGTGAGTGGGACCTTCTGGCTGAGAGCCGCTCAAACAGCAAGGCCTGGCTGCTCGACTGCCCCGGGTGAGGGGCCAGACCCGGCTGTGTGGATGGGTTAGATGGGTCCATCATGGGCCTCTTCCCAGTGGGGGCCTGGTGCCATTGTGAACCCGGTACTGCCTACATGCCACTTTGGAGGAGGAATTTGGGGGCAGGTTGATCCATGACTACGTGAATCCATTCGCCATACTTGCCCAGAGGAGAAACACAAAGGCCACTGCAGCCTTGAATCTGCACTAGTGGCTACAGAGTTGTTCTGTGGCCTGGGTAGAAGGAGTCCTGCTTCTTAGCTCTCAATGGAGTTCTCTGTTAATTGCACAGGGCACGATTTGGCTTTTAGGACCCTGCCAAGCATGGCAAAAAGAACAGCAGAGTCAGACTATGATTAGCTTGTCTGGGAGCTGACAAGAATATTGTTACATTTTACTATGCGCTATAAACTTATGTTTATAAAACAATATCTTACAGCATTCTAGGGTAGGGTGATCAGACAGCAAGTGTGAAAAATCGGGACGGGGGTGGGGAGTAATAGGCACCTATAGAAGAAAATGCCTCAAATATTGGGATTGTCCCTATAAAATAGGGACATCTGGTCACCCTATCCTAGGGATGTTGGTAGTTTTCTTTCCCTGAATTTTGTAATTAGAGAAAGGGAAGGGTTAGAAGTGGAAGAAGGAGAGAAAACTAGGGATACCATTTTCTAATATATCTTGCTACCTGATACTAAGTTTTTATTACACTTGTTACTGGGTTGTACCAGTTATCTATACTTCGTCACCTTCCCAAAAAAGTGGTGTTCAGATCCATGATACTATATGCGAAACCACAGGTGCTAGAACTAGGGGTCCTAAGGTGCTACTGCACCCCCTGGCTTGAAGTGGTTTCCATTATATACAGGATTTAGAGTTTGGCTCTCAGCACCTGCACTATACAATTTGTCCCAGCATCCCTGTGAGAAACAGAAAGTTTTTAATTATTATTTGTATTTTGGTAGCTCTTAGGGGCCTCAGTCAAAGACCAAGGTCTCACTGTGCTATGTGCAGCCACGAAGAGCTTAATAGATTGTAAGACAAAAGATGGATCGATACAGAGCCTGGGAAGCACAAGTTAACAATGAGACAATACCATATAGCCTAAGCAGCAGCCCCAGCCTACCGGATGTCCAATCATTAGCAAGGTTTTTGTAGGTATCATGGCAGAAGAGAGTTTAAGGAGTGATTTGAAGGAGGACAATGAGATGGCTTTGCAGATGTTTATGGGTAGGGAGCTCCTCTCACGTATGCAGAGGAGATAACATATAAGAGGGTGTTAAGGTGCTTATCTGAAAGCTTAACAAATGAGCAATGAAGGCTGGCATCATTGGCAAGGCAGAGGTAGACAACTAAACAGCCTGTGAAAGATGACAAATAGGGCAGGGACATGCTTTTAAGGTCCTTTGAGGCAAAGATGAGTTGTTTGCATTTGTTGCAGTGGAGAACAGGGAGCCAGTGGGGGAATACAGTGAGAGGGGTAATAGACCTTTAAGCCAGGGAGGTGATCTTTGCAGCAGCATTTTCCATCTGCAAAAGTAGGGCGAGATTACATTTGTCAAGGCAGGAAAGAAGTTGCAGGAGCTAAGCTGCAAGACTCTTGAGTTGTGGCAAGAGATTTAGCTGCGGGTGGTAAGAAGAAGTCAGATCTTGGAGATTTGATGTAGGAAGAAGGAGCAGTAGATGTGGCCTTCAAGGTGAGGATCATATTACTGGTGCCGATATAATAAATAAATAAAAAATGATTCAGGGGAAAAGAAATCGAGTTGCTTGGTTGATATCTTGTGAACTAGGTTTCAGACTTGAATTAATTTTTCCAGCCAATTGACAAAAACTTGAAAACTCTAGTAGAAGATTAACTCTAGTTAAGTTTAACAGCATCATTCCAATCAATAGGAAATGCATTTATGTAATGTAATACCAATGCTGTTTCAAAAAGTGCTGAGAATCAATAATTTGTGATGAAAATCAATTCCATAATTATTGACTCAGACACCATTTAAGTTACTTCCCAAAATGTTTACAAATTGGGTAAGATGCTGGAAAATAATGAAACATCAATTCCAATCTTGGCTTTTTTACACTGTGAAACTGTACAATAAAAATGGCAGCAGAATATGGTTTAGTTGTATTTATAGATGGTTGAAATTTTCCAAAATACCAGTTTTCAATTAATGTAATCACCTACTGGATTTTCAACAACAACAAAAAACTACCTTCTTCCTGGCAATTTTTCATCACACTACAAAGCTGGTTGAAGTTTTCAGAATTTTGAATTTACAACAAACATCTTCATTGAGAATTTTATTTTCTGTGTATTCTTCTTTCTCTCTTCCCACTCTTTGATGAAAATTTCTGGATGTATTAACCAACTCTAGTTAGATTTATCATAAAACCTGGCATACTGGGTGGGCAATAGTAATCTTTTGGATTTTAAAGGAAACATGATCTAATACATACTCTAGAAAGGTATTTTTCTGGGTCGTTCACTCTCTCATACCAGCAAATCTGTGATATGAGTGGTGGGTTAGAATTTTAGGATGAGGGTTTTTTATTATTATTGTTTGCTTGCATGATGGAGAAAATAAGAGTTCATTTTATCATTTTGCATTTTAAAATGAAAATGATTGGTCTACTGAGAAAAACGTAGTAGTTTAGTCTCTGTCCTTTGGCTAGATATTGCTGCAGCAAGAGGAATTCAGATTTCACCACACACATTGCTCTAATGATAGGGTACTGCAGACTAGACCCAGTGGCAAGAAAGTGCTACTCAGGCCCTTACTCAATCTTACATATATAATCTAGGCTATAATTCTTTCAAGAGTAAGATTAGATACTAAATTAGCCTGATTCTCCACTCTGTTATGCTGGTATTATGCCATTTTAACTCTTTTGAAGTAAAGAGAGTTACACCAGAGTAAAGAGGTGGAGAATCCAACCCAACATTTTTGGCTTCTTCCATTTAATATTGAGTTTGTCCAGCACATAAATCCAGACCACATTCAAGAAAACAATCCCTAATACCGATCTCCTCTCCAGCAGGACATTTTTACTAAAAGTCAATTTAATTAACAAATATTTGCCATATTTTAAAAAAAAGTGTTTGAGATAAATAATAATCACCAAATATATTGTAGTAAGACCATCCATCACTCCTGTGCCCTCCCCACTCCCCCCCCCCCCCCGCTTTCTCTAATACCGCCAGTAAAGTTCTTGGGCCAGATGCTCAGATGGTGAAAATCAGTATAGCTGCATTTAAGTCAGTGGATATAGGCCAACTTACACCAGGCCAGGATCTAGTCTTTTTTCTTTTAGAAGTTATAAACAATTCCTGTGTACACAATGAACAATAGTTCAGACAAAGCAGCAATAGCTAAGCATGTACATGAAAGTGCTGGACCAAAAAGCCAATTTAAATTAAACATTTGTACACGCCAGCTATGTTACCTAAGGTCAGTCTAAAATAGCCCCAGATATATTTACTCCATAAATATTTTCTATGGTCATTAGAAGGTATCTTATAATCAAAATAGTTACCCTGTTTGCTTTGCTCACATGAGCAGTCCCATAGATCTGACTGAAGAAGACACTTTAGCACATGGTAAAGACATTGTTGTCCCTAAATGGTGCTTCCAGATGATCTGTAGTTCTGTCAACCGTATTTTTTTAAGACGAATATGGCAGTGTTATAGTCACATTTACAAAGCTGTATTGAAATTTGTATCAGCATTTTTATTCTTAAACAATGAGGACCTTGAGAACAGAATATCTTAAAACAGTAATTTACTATGTAATATGACCTAAGTATACACTGTACCTATAGGTACAACTTAATATTATAGATCATCCGACAATGTGAAAATGTCACTGCATTCATTTTAAATACCTATTTGTAATACTGTATTAGATCATGTTTAGCTCGCGGCAATATTTCCATAACTTATGAAATTATTAATTCTCATTAAATTCTAATGTTCCATGCTGAAAAGAGCAGAGCTAATTAACTGCTCCTTTCACCTACATTAAGATATTAGTTACTCATGATGAGACCCGTAAATGTTTCTACTTTGTTAGGCCAATGGAAGTTTTATGGACTGATATGGAAACAACAACATCACCCCCCCCAGAAAAGTGTTGGTAAAATAGGAAGATACAGGCCTGGGCTACACTAGAGGGGATTCGAACTAAGATACGCAACTTCAGCTACGCTATTCACGTAGCTGAAGTCGAAGTATCTTAATTCGACTTAACTGGTCGTCCTCACGGCAGCGAGTCGACTGCCGCGGCTCCCCCATCGACTCCGCTTACTCCTCCTGCCGAGGTGGAGTACGGGCATCGATTTGGGGATCGATTTATCACGTCTAGATGAGACACAATAAATCGATCCCCGATACATTGAACACTACCTGCCGATCCAGCAGGTAGTATAGACGTACCCACAGTTTTCCACTCCTTACTCAGGCAAACCTCCCATTGATTTGAATAGCTAGGATAAAAATTTGTAAGGGATATAAACCCTCATGCTCAGGACATAACCCCAGGCAGTTGGTGACTGGCTTAAGAAGAAACTTCCCTTGTGAGAAGGTTATTCCAGAATTGTCCATTATTAGGTTTTAACAACTTCCTCTGAAGCATCTGGTATTTGCCATTGTTTGAGATATGCTACTGAGGCAATTTTTGTATTGGCTTTGAGACATATTCTGGGGTTGGGACAAACACTCACCCTGGTTGTAAAAAGCAGGAGAAGCTCATGCTGGTGTGGAGCACCAGCCACAAAAGCCTCACGCCACTTAATTCCCAGTTTGGGGGTTTGCCAGTAGAGCAGCTGTGCAGAGGAACTTTGGCACCCCTGCACGCCACAAGGGGAATCCATATGCAGGCCCCACATTAGGCAATAAAGAGGGGGGTAGTTCAGGGAGACTGGTGGCTGAGAGGAACAGGGAAACTTTTATAATTGGCAAATAACAGTAGGCTCCCCCCAAGAATAAGGATGGCTCAAGTAATTAGAGAGCCAGCCTGTTACTTGGGAGATGTAGGTTCAAGTCCCTTCTGTGACCCAGTTTTCCTATGTGACTGTGGGCTACTCATTTAACCTCTCTGTGCCTTGGTTCTCCATCCATAAAACAAGGATAATAGTATTTGCCTACCTCACAGGTGGGTTGTGAGGATAAATATGTAAAGATTGTGAGGTGCTTGAATACTATGGTAATGGGGACATATAATGTATGTAAGGCCTATAAGGTAGAAGAGCCTGTCCTGTAGCCCTTCACCTTGGCCTAAAGTGGAGAGAGATTTCATCTTCTTGTACTTCACCCACATAAAGCCCCATTACTCTGTTTTATGTGGGTGAAATGAATTTTACCCTCAGCAACTAGAAGTGTTTGCAAAATAAGGTAGGCTTAAGGTTTTACTGTAAATTGCCAATTTTAAAAGGTTACATGATCATCTCAGCAATCAAAAATAGTGTCTGCTTGAAAATCATCAAGGCTATGAGAACTGAATTCCCTGTTATGCACTAACAATAGGTAAAATTGCTTCTGCAGCTCCCAGTACAAGTGAGACCAGCTGTGACATCAATTTATCACCAGTGGAAATGAACAAGAAAAAACTGGTCATCAAATCTGCAGAGAAAAGCTCATTGATTTAAATACCAAGCAAAACTCAGTTAGTCTCACTGAGTAGAGCCTGAGCAAGTAATGCCAAAACATTTGTTTGCAGATACCAGATCCTAAGTTCATACGTGTAAGAATTTGTTAATATTTGTGAAGAGCTTGTGCGTTCTTCCATTTATATTAACTACAACTTCTCCTCTGACCAACCACAACTAAGCCACACAACACAAATGCCAAATATTTGCAGTCAATGCATACAGTAATTTTTAAAAAATTAAATAAATCTGATTACTTAATCAATTTGTGAATCTTGTGATCTGATTATGGATTCTCCATTAATGAAATCCATTAATTCCATGGCTAAATTCACTAAATAAATTATTCACTCAGATCCATTACGCAGGCACTCTTCAAAATTTGATTTAGTAACTGCTGAAGCTTTTTAGGATAAAAAAGTATTCTGTGACAAGAATTAAACAAGCAAGCTGTATTTTTAACCTTTGAACTTTCAGTATTACTCACAAAGTAAAATCTCAGTTTGAGCAGGTCCTGGAACATATGAATTTTCTTGAATCCATCCATTGATGTGTTGGAGAATTATTTATTCTAAGTAGGATTTTACTGCTAGATGGAACACACACAAAGACACACGAATTGAGAGAACGAGAGATAGAATGAGAGAGAGAGAGAGAGAACGAGTATTTCCATTAGTTATGAGCAAACCTCAGGAAATTGAGAGTTCATGTTTGGTTCAGAATCTAGGATGCTTATCCAAACAATCTGAACCTCCTGATATTGCAGAACAGAGCTGGAAATCTCACAAGAGTGCTTTTTCATGAGCTCGCCAGTGCTCCTAGATCTGGCTGGAAATCTCCCAGCAAGAGCCTTTCTTGAAGTATTTCATCATTTCCAGTCACAGCCGGAAAGCAGAAATTAAGTTTTTAAGAACTATCCAAACATTCCAGCACATTAAAACAGGTTCTGTTCATTTCTTGTTCTAAAATTTGTTGCAACAGCAGCAGAGAGATTCTGCTTTATCTTTTCTTTTGGTGCATATATGTTGCAAACAGGCCATATTGGACAGCTACAGAAATGCATCTAATTCATCTATTAGTTTTATCTTAACTAGGAGACGGTTTAAAATGTACTTTTAATGTACTCATTAAACAAAATGCAGGGGAGGGGAGGTCAGTGATACTAGCAATTCAGTTCTGGGCTCAGATTGCCTGTGGTGGAAGCATCCATGAGTGAGGAAACCGCACAGTTTGGATTCACTCAGAGATCAGCAAGGCAGCAGGGAACATTTAAAAGACACATCCATTGAAATCACATTAACTGAAGTCACACTGGACTCTTGTATGCAGGCAGCCACCAGTCAGAGCCACTTCCCTGGGGCATCTTGCCTGTGATTTAATTGGCATTCATCACACAAGCAGCATACAACTTCCATCAGTCATGTAGCCCCCTAGGGTATGTCTACACTGCAATTAAACACTCGTGGCTGGCCTGTGTCAGCTGACTCGGGCTCATGGGGCTCGGGCTACGGGGCTGTTTAATTGTAGATGTTCAGGCTTGGGCACCACAATTAAACAGTCCTATTAAACAGGCCTGAGCCCTGCAAGCCCGAGTCAGCTGACACGGGCCAGCCACAGGTGTTTAATTACAGTGTAGACATACCCCTAGAGACTCAGGCCATTTATTGTGAGGTTCCAAAACTGAGCTTCCCACAGCATAAGTTTTTAAAACATTCACTAGTATTTGTTCTATGCAACCACCTGGCCAATGGACAGCATTTCTTTTCATCTTTTAAAAATTTAGTTTTCCAAAGTGGGGCATGCATCCGCCATAGGTGTAGAGAATGGTTAAATCGTAGCTCTAAGCTTCCTCCAGAACCTATTGGTAGGCTTAAACTGGACCAGAACATTTCAAGGTAAAGCCAGTCGTTGAGCACTGCCACTACAGGACAGCATGCCAATCACACAGTTAGTAAATGGTGTGGCGCCAATTTCTTGAAAAGTTCCAAAACTAGAGTTTCAGGAACAGATCAAAATAACCCCATCACTAAATCTCTCATAGGGGGTGCTATGTTCACAATTGCCATCTCTTCCAATTGCCTTTCTTTCACATGCAGTTCTACTCTGCAAGCCTGAAAGTTACATAAGCCAGCTACTTCACAAAGCTCAAAGCTCCCCACCTACCCCTCCCCACCGCACCTTTCTAGGAAGAATGCTGAAACAGTTTTTAAAATACAAGTTATTGCTGTTAGCCAGCAGAATAGATCAGCTGGAAGAAAACAGTCAGCAAGGTTCTCTCCTCCAGGGTTAGTGTTTAAATAAAGTTATTTTACTTGTTTATACTTACTAAATCCTGACATTGGGGTTCATTCAACCCAGTCCTATCTTATGCCTCCTAGGTGTAGAGCCCAACTTTCTGCAAAGGCCTGTCCTTTCCCTGTTACTCTTAAACAGCCACTCTTAAAGCCTTTCCCCTGTGTCCAAGAAGAGGGGAAAGTTGGGCTGAAGTTACCCTCTCATTCACCAGGCACCATTTAGTGCTCCTTTGATCCTTCCGCAATCAGATATGCTATGCTATTCACAGAAAAAAGAAAAAGATGGGTTTCCAGAAACAGAATAGTGGTATTTTTTTAAAATGTGCCTTATTACACTACAGATACAGTAAACAGTAGGGCTGTCAAGTGATTAAAAAAAGTTAATTGCACAATTAATCACGCTGTTAAACAATAACAATACCATTTATTTAAATATTTTGGATCTTTTCTACATTTTCAAATATATTGATTTCAATTCCAACACAGAATACAAAGTGTACAGTGCTCACTTTATATTTATTTCTGATTACAAATATTTGCACTGTAAAAAACAAAAGAAACAGTATTTTTCAATTCACCTAATACAAGTACTGCAGTGCAATCTCTTTATCGTAAAAGTTAAACTTACAAATGTAGAATTATGTACAAAAAACCTGCATTCAAAAATAAAACAATGTAAAACTTGAACGCCTACAACTCCACTCAGTCCTACTACTTGTTCAGCCAATCACTCAAACAAGTTTGTTTACATTTGCAGAAGATTATGCTGCCTGCTTCTTGTTTACATCACCTGAAAATGAGAACAGACATTCGGATGGCACTGGTGTAGCTGGAGTCATAAGATATTTACATGCCAGATGCGCTAAAGATTCATATGTCCCTTCATGCTTCAATCACCATTCCAGAGGACATGCGTCCTTGCTGATGACGGGTTCTGCTCGATAACAATCCAAAGCAGTACGGACCGATGCATGTTCATTTTCATCCTCTGAGTCAGATGCCACCAGCAGAAGGTTGATTTTCTTTTTTAGTGGTTTGGGTTCTGTAGTTTCTGCATTGGAGTGTTGCTGTTTTAAGACTTCTGAAAGCATGCTCCACACCTCATCCCTCTCAGATTTTGGAAGGCACTTCAGATTCTTAAATCTTGGGTTGAGTGCTGTAGCTATCTTTAGAAATTTCATATTGGTACCTTCTTTGCATTTTGTCAAATTTGCAATGACAGTGTTCTTAAAACGAAGAACATGTGCTGGGTCATCATCCGAGACTGCTATAACATGCAATATATGGCAGAATACAGGTAAAACAGAGCAGGAGGCATACAATTCTCCCCCAAGGAGTTCAGTCACAAATTTAATTAACGCATTTTTGTTTTAATGAGCGTCATCAGCATGAAAGCATGTCCTGGAACGATGGCCGAAGCATGAAGAGGCATATGAATCTTTAGCGCATCTGGCATGTAAATATCTCGTGACGCCAGCTACAAAGAATGCCAGTTCTCAAACTCTCAGGTGACATTATAATTAATAAGTGGGCAGCATTATCTCCCATAAATGTAAACAAACTTGTTTCTCTTAGTGATTGGCTGAACAAGAAGTAGGACTGAGTGGACTTGTAGGCTCTAAAGTTTTACATTGTTTTGGTTTTGACTGCAGCTATGTAACAAAAAAAACTATATTTGTAAGTTGCACTTTCATGATAAAGAGATTTCACTACAGTACTTGTATGAGGTGAATTGAAAAATTCTATTTCTTTTGTTTTTCATTTTTACAGTGCAAATATTTGTAATAAAAATAATATAAAGTGAGCACTGTACACTTTGTAGTCTGTGTTGTAATTGAAATTGATATATTTGAAAATGTAGAAAAACATACAAAAATATTTAACAAATTTTAATTGGGATGCTATTGTTTAACTGTGTGATTAATTGTGATTAATTTTTTTAACTGCGATTAATTATTTTGAGATAATCGTGTGAGTTAACTGTGATTAATTGACAGCCCTAGAAAATAAATATATCAACAGCAGGGAAATACGCAGTCCTCATCTCCATTTCTGTCTGCAATGAAAGTTTTGTTGAGACGCTGGTGAGCTGTGGTCGGAAAATGTGTTGTGCTTTTGAAGACAGCCAGAACTACAGAACAGTTCCCTTACAGCTGCAGATGCCGATACAATATGCCAGCCTGGGAAGAATCCACATGAACTACAAGAACAGGGGTAATCAAGCACAGAACATATTTGGTGTGTCCCACAGTTGTGCTACAGATGCTATAGCAGCCCTAATAAATCCCATATGATGGACTGTCCTTTGCAGGCATTATTGGTTCATGCCATCCTTTCATCTAAATAAAGAGTTCACAAGCACTCAGTCTATAAAACAACGTAGGCCCAATAAAATGCAAAAGCATCATATTAACATAGGGTTTTGAAAGCAGGTAGTGATTCACTCACTACTGTGACAAATATAGGCAACCCAATGTAGCAACCCTCTGTCATGCACCAGGATATATTTTTCACAGCCACTAAGAACAATATAGCCCCCTGAACTTTTTTTAAATGTAGAATACTCAAAGAAATCACAGATCTGGAGCCAATAACAAAGTGAACTTTAAGAAGTTCAGGTTTGGCATACAACAAAATGTGCTGGCCCAATAATAGCTTCAGAAATCCAACATCATAAACAACACCTGGAGATATCTGTTTCATTCTGATCATCACTTGTCTGTAATTCCAGGAAAAGCAGCACTTATGGAGTTTCAGATTGGCCTAGAGACAAAAGCATCATCCATGCAGTCCTGCCTCTAGCAATAATTACCAGAGCAAGATTTCCAATACCAGCTCCAAACATAAGGCCCTTGCTCTGAGTGTCCGAGAACTTGTCAGTCACTAGATAAAACTGGAGGAGAAAAGTATCCTCTCGAAATGAGATGACAAACACACTCAGCAATATCCATTATTCACTAACGTACCTGGCAGCCTCCTAGTGGTTTTTAAGAAAGGATACCAGAATTTGTATAGCCATTGTGTATGTTTTTGCATCAGCCAGCTCTCACCAGCCTGATCATTAGAAATTATATGCATGTAGTTGACAGCACAGCCCTGCATTGTGAGCTAATTGTGTGCTCAACCCTAGGAACTCATTGCCACAAGATATTACTGGAGATGGGAAGTACTCAAGAAAAGATTAATGTATATGGATAATAAAATTTTTCCACAGTTACACTAGCTCAGATAAAACCTATGTGGTACCATGGTTCAGGACCTAAGCCAATTACCTGTAGAGAACAGGACAAAGCCTCTCCTTTAAGCACATCATTGTATAATTGCCATGGGGGGGGGGCAGTTACAGTTCCCTCTGAAGCTGCTGCTGGAGAGAAGATACCATGTTAAAAGGACCATTGGTCAAATCTCATGTGGCAAGTCCTGTGTTCTTTTTGAGGTTTGCAATTTGAAGCTGGTATTTTATAAATCACAAGAGGGAAAGGAAAAAAGGAAAATCTACAACACAATGTCAACTGGTCTTATTCTTAGTTCCTTTCCCAATTCCATCCCCACCCCTTCCCTTCCTGCTTTTCCCCAGACATACAATGCACTTTTCTCAATCCCACATTCTCCTCAGCTTCCAAATAGCAGTCTCCAGTCCTTCAAAGGAAATATTGAAATCCCACTTAGACCATAGCCCCTACAGACAGAGCCCTTGCTTCAAATATATGGGGAATTATAGACAGTACACTCTCAAAAAAAAATTCAATTCAGCTCACACATGCCAGAAAAACAATTTCAAACAATCTTTATATCAAAGGCAGATTCTTTACAGAAATTCTACGTAAACAAACACCCCAAATGAGGAAACCTGGTGAAACACCTTCTGGTTCATTATTACCTTTACATTTCCTACTGTAAAGATTTAAAAATAAGCCACCAGTCTCTTAAAGCTTTTTAATTAATGGACGGACAAAATCCATAAAGTCAATAATTATACTTGGCTGTTTATAGTACATACAATATCCAATAGCATACAGAAAACAGCAACACAATCCTTATATGAATCAGATCTAAAACTCTGTGTGTCACATTATATATAAAAAACCTTCTAGCTTGAAGACGCTGAGTCCTACACAGGCATTGGGGTGGTGAGGGTTTATACACTTCCCCCTGCCTTTGAGTACCTGTGTAGGGCTGGACACAACTGAGTCGTAAGGAGGGAGAGGAATTGTTAATCTCTAGTATGCTACAAGGGAGTGAAAATATAAATAATGGGAAAGTTCAGGAAAGAAAAATGTAGGCTGAATATAAAAAAAAACTAGGGCTGTCAAGCGATTAAAAAATTAATCGTGATTAATCGCACTGTTAATAATAGAATATCATTTATTTAAATATTTTTGGATGTTTTCTACATTTTCAAATATATTGATTTCAGTTCCAACACAGAATGCAAAGTGTACAGTGCTCACTTCATATTTATTTCTGATTACAAATATTTGCACTGTAAAAAACAAAAGAAACAGTATTTTTCAATTCACCTAATACAAGTACTGTAGTGCAATCTCTTTATCCTGAAAATTGAACATACAAATGTAGAATTATGTACAAAAAATAACTGCATTCCAAAAAAAAAAAAAAAAAACAGTGTAAAACTTTGAGCCTAAAAGTCCACTCAGTCCTATTTCTTCTTCAGGCAATTGCTCAGACAAACAAGTTTGTTTACATTTGCAGGAGATAATGCTGCCCGCTTCTTGTTTACAATATCACCTGAAAGTGAGAACAGGCATTCGCATGGCACTGTTGTAGCTGGCGTCGCAAGATATTGACATGCCAGATGAGCTAAAGATTCATATGTCCCTTCATGCTTCAACCACCATTCCAGAGGACATGCATCCATACTGATGATGGGTTCTGCTCGATAACAATCCAAAGCAGTGTGGACCAACACATGTTCATTTTCATCCTCTGAGTCAGATGCCACCAGCAGAAGGTTGATTTTCTTTTTTGGTGGTTTGGGTTCTGTAGTTTCTGCATTGGAGTGTTGCTGTTTTAAGACTTCTGAAAGCATGCTCCACTCCTCATCCCTCTCAAATTTTGGAAGGCACTTCAGATTCTTAAATCTTGGGTTTAGTGCTGTAGGTATCTTTAGAAATCTCACATTGGTACCTTCTTTGCGATTTGTCAAATCTACAATGAAAGTGTTCTTAAAATGAACAATATGTTCTGAGTCATCATCCAAGACTACTATGACATGAAATATATGACAGAATGCTGTTAAAACAGAGCCGAGAAATACAGTTCTCCCCCAAGGAGTTCAGTCACAAATTTAATTAATGCATTTTTTTAACGAGTCTAATCAGCATAGAAGCATGTCCTCTGGCATCGTGGCCGAAGCACAAAGGGGCATAAAAATGTTTAGCACAGGGGTTGGCAACCTTTCGCACGCAGCCCATCAGGGTAATCCGCTGGTGGGCCACAAGATATTTTGTTTATGTTGACCATGCGCAGGCACGGCCCCCTGAGTCTCCAAGTGGCCGCGATTCACCTTTCCCGATCAATGGAAACTGCAGGAAGTGGCGCAGGCCACAGGGATGTGCTGGCTGCTGCTTCCTGCAGCTCCCATTGGCCGGGAACGGTGAATCGCCGCCACTGGGAGCTGCAGAGGGCTGTGCCTGCAGACAGCCAATGTAAACAAAATGTCTCGTGGCACACCAGCAAATTACCCTGATGGGCCGCGTCCGAAGGTTGCCGACCCCCTGTTTAGCATATCTGGCACGTAAATACCTGCAATGCTGGCTACAACAGTGTCATGCGAATGCCTGTTCTCACTCTCAGGTGACATTATAATTAAGAAGAGGGCAGCATTATCTCCCATAAATGTAAACAAACTTGTTTCTCTTAGCGATTGGCTGAACAAGAAGTAGGATTGAGTGGACTTGTAGGCTCTAAAGTTTTACATTGTTTTGGTTTTGAGTGCAGTTATGTAACAAAAAACCTACATTTGTAAGTTGCACTTTCATGATAAAGAGATTTCACTACTTGTATGAGGTGAATTGAAAAATACTATTTCTTTTGTTTTTCATTTTTACAGTGCAAATATTTGTAATAAAAATAAATATAAAGGGAGCACTGTACACTTTGTATTCTGTGTTGTAATTGAAATTGATATATTTGAAAATGTAGAAAAACATACAAAAATAGTTAATAAATTTCAATTGGGATTCTATTGTTTAATGGTGTGATTAACCGCAATAAAAAAATGAATCACGATTAAAAAAATTTGAGTTAATCGTGTGAGTTAACTGCGATTAATCAACAGCCCCAAAATAACCCCAACCCATAATGTTTCATTCTAGAAACCTGTTCCAAGGTCCGCTGTAGTCAATAGGAGTTTTACCAGAATTTTGGATCAAGCCCTTCCAAATCTGTGGAATAGTTGCCCAAGGAAATTGGTGAACTCCTCATTGTCTAATTGTAAACATCTAAGCAAAGTACTGGAGTCTGACTCCAAATAACCCTTTTAACCCACACATTAGAAGATTAAAAGTAATTAGTGGGTATTTAAAATAGCAGGCTTTTCCACCAACATAACCCACAACATTCCTACCAGTCCAATGAACTGGATCTCCCGAAAGACAGCTGTTCCTCAAGATGTCCTTCTAGGGTGGTGCTCTCTTGTCTTTGGCTGTTGCTCTACTCTCATCTGTAGACATCTCTTATATGCCTGATTTTGTCATATCATGGGATGAAGTCACTCAAACTCAAACACCTCACCTCCGCGATATCATCACTTAAAGGCTTGCTGTGGTCATGGCAGGCCTCTGCAAGACCCACAGCCCTCATAATAAGGGAATTTAGTGTTTTTATTTTTAAGTAGCAAATGTAATAAGTTGAATAAGCTACCCTGATACCAGATAACTCCTCATCCCTTGCTATGCATTGATCAGGTCTTGTGAAGGGCAAAAAGTATTTATGGTTGTTTAATACAGAAAGGAAGAGGAAAGAAACATTTACAGGATGGCACTAAAGCCAGAGGTGAGTGGAACTAGAAGTTAGTGAAAAGCATTGGTCCCTCAGCAAGGCTCTTCCATTCCTAAGCCTCAGGTTCATGGGGAATAGGAGATGAAAGTAGGCATGAAATATGATTGTTGCGCACATTTCTTTTTAGTACAAAATTAAATTTGTATGCAAATGACATTCAGCCCTCAGATTCCTGGCAAGAGGCCAGTGCTCAAAGATTGTGCATCACTGAAACTGACAGCCCTGGAAACTGAAATGCTCAGATCAAATACAGCACTAGCAGTGACAAGCAAGCTTCCTCACATGTCCCTCCCACTCCCCCTCCCCCGCCTCTCATAAGAGACTGGTGTTTCGCTTGAACTATCAGATATAAAGAAGGAAACTGAATACTTTGTGGTCCTGCAACAGTTCACCTCAACTCTACATTTTCAGGGCTAGATATTCAAAAGTCCCTTCGTACCTTTGGCAGTTAAGTGGCCAGATTGACAAAAATGCTCCGTACCCAAAAGCTCCCATTGTTGACCGGCTGAGAGCCAGCACCATGACCAGCCAATTTTCCAGGGACCACCAGCAAAAGTTTCATGGACCATGGTTGACAACCATCATTGATCACTTAAGTCATGCTTTGACACAGGTTTGGGCAAGGCATTTAAGTTCTGGGCCTCAGTTTCCCCATCTGCAAAATGAAGATGATACCTGCCTGACAAGAGATTTCTGAAGCTAAATTAGTTAACAATTACAAGACCCACTGAGCTCCCTGGATAGAAGTTATTATATAAATAGCAGATATATGTTATTATTAAAACAAAGCAATTTATCACTAAAATGTATAGCTTTTGTATCTGATTATGCTTCCCCTGAAGTCAATGGCCAACAACATAGAAACAGGATTAGGCCCTTACTTATACCTTTCATTTTTGAATCAGGCAGCTAGGCCACTTGCCATTTGTCCCCATAAACATTTGTTTATTGAAATAAGTATATAAGGAGTATCATCCACATTCCTGTTAATGATACCACAACTTCAGTTTTACAAACATAAGCCCTGATCCTGCTGATACTTCCACGGGTGCTTAACTTTACACAGGTGAGTAGTCCCACTGAAATCAATGGGACTACACACATGAGTAAGTTAAGCATGTCAGTATATATCAAAGTTGCCAACCCAGCATGCCTCCTCCTGGCTCACTGTGGTATTGCAGCACCCTTGCCTCAGTTTCCCCCATTGTCCTTTGGCCTACTCCAGCCATAAGAGTATCCTGGCTCTCCAGCCAAACCTCTTAACAGAGCCCTGCCTCTACCAGGGTCACAAATTCCTTTACTAAAGTCTAACAGAAATGTATACAAAACCAAACCTTCAGCCCAGCTGGCAGCCACCTACCTTATCGTAGGCATACCTCTACTGCTCTATAATGTCCTGTCTAGCCACAGGTTTCTGTGCCTCAATCAAAGCCCAGAAGCTGGCACACTCCTCCCCTCACTCAGGGTTCAGGCAAGCCCTGTAGAGCTTCACCTCTTACCTCATCTCTTTTACATCCTTCTCAGCCTTTTCCAGAGAGAAGAAACACTCCACCTCCTCTCCCCCTAAGTTTTCTTCCTCCAATTTCCTTCAGTCAGCATTTTTCTTGGACAGGTGAGGGTGGGAGGAGAGGGGGAGGCCAGCTAACCTCCTAGCTGGGCTTTATCTCTAATCAGGCCTGGCCCACCCTCCAGGTGCAAGTACACTGGTCAATTGGCCTCTCAGGTCCATATTAATATGACGTAGGGAATACACGCCATCACAGAGTATTTGTAGCATTTCAGCCACAGGGACCAATTTTGCAAGCAATTACTACAAGACAGTAGATTTTTTAAAATTAGATTCTCCTCCCCCACCCCACAAAAAAAGTCTGGCCCTTTTTTAAAACAGAAATGTTCATAAAACCATTTAAATTTTTTTGAAATGTTCCACTTTTCAATACAATGGTTTTATCCTTTTCATTCTTGTTTATCAGTTTTCATTTCCGATTCTCCGTTTCAATTTTTGGGTTTCCTTTTCTATTGCCAATTGTGAATGATCAGCTAACTCATATGGTGGGATATTTAAAAATTTTAAAACTGTCAATTTCAACACAGAAAAAGTTGTGTTTTGAAAATAAAATATGAGATTTTAAAAATGGAGAAAAATTTGAAACACAAAAAGTGGGTCTATTTTGAAACTGAACATATTGAAATAATCTGCAGTTTGAAATTTTCACAAAAATGTTTTTAATTTCTCAACCAGCTCCACTTACTACTAATCAAATTGCTTATTACAGTGATTTCAATGGAGCCACTTATTAGTAAGCATCTTGTTCAGTATTCAGTGTTTTTAGACTGAGGCCCATGGACAGTACAATGAAATTAATAGTGTATTTTAGAACATTGTGTCTAGCCAAGGCTTCCAATTTAAAACAACAACAAAAAACAAAAACAAAAAATGCTGGTTATTATTTCTCAGTCAACCCAGTTCTTCACTGATGGGTCATTACGAAGCTTCTGAAGCCCACTCAGGTACCATTGGGACCTTTTCAGATTTTTATCCCTGGGTGATACCTAAAACTGCTCAAGAAAAAAGGACATGTGGGAATTTCTCTTTGTGGAGATTGCAATTTTTTTAACAGTTACATAAATAAATTCATTATAAATCTCTGTAACAGTTACATCAGATGCAGTTAGTATAAAGTTCTCCCTCCCATTGTGCCTATGAACTAAAAGGACTCAGATTTGTAGATATTAAATTTTTGCATTTTGAAGACAAAACTGGGAACTGGTGGAAGGATTTAAATTAATTTGATTAAAAAAGGTCATCTATGAAATTAACACCATTTTTACCTTCCCTCTTCATGAAATCCGACTTGCCATCAAAATGAAATAAACAGGGATTCCTATAAAACGGCTTCAGGGGATCACTCTGGCATGTCACTGTGCTTTTAATGACAGGTTTCAGAGTAACAGCCGTGTTAGTCTGTATCCGCAAAAAGAAGAACAGGAGTACTTGTGGCACCTTAGAGACTAACAAATTTATTAGAGCATAAGCTTTCGTGGACTACAGCCCACTTCCTGTTCTTCTTTGTGCTTTTAATGTTGTTTCAAATGCTTAGAGAGTGCCTCAGCCAAGCACTATGGCAAGTTTTAAATTGAACCCAGACAAAAATGACAGGTTTCAGAGTAGCAGCCGTGTTAGTCTGTATCCGCAAAAAGAACAGGAGTACTTGTGGCACCTTAGAGACTAACAAATTTATTAGAGCATAAGCTTTCGTGGACTACAGCCCACTTCTTCAGATGCATCCGATGAAGTGGGCTGTAGTCCACGAAAGCTTATGCTCTAATAAATTTGTTAGTCTCTAAGGTGCCACAAGTACTCCTGTTCTTTTTCCAGACAAAAATGTGTCTAAAGTGAAATTAAATGAGATAATTTGTATCAGTAGCTTAAGGGCAAAAGTCCTGATAAGAACATTGTAATTAACAATAAATAAATAAATAAAAACTACCATTAAAAAAATCAGGAATTTCAAAAATAAGGGTAAAATTACAGGAAAAACCCTAACACATGAAAGTATGCAAATCCATATTTTACTAGGCTTTATTTCAGAAAGGATAAAGGTAAATTGTATAAATGTATTATTTAAAATGTTCTTTTGACAATCATACCTGAGTCCAAGATAAAAATTATTTGCTAATATTTTCATTTATTTATATTCAAATGAATGAATTAAAACCTTCTGAGGGGGGAGGGATAGCTCAGTGGTTTGAGCATTAGCCTACTAAACCCAGTGTCATGAGCTCAATCCTTGAGGGGGCTACTTAGGGATCTGGGGAAAAAATCAGTACTTGGTCCTGCTAGTGAAAGCAGGGGACTGGACTTGATGACCATTATTTTCACTCACATTTTGTATTTCATTCATATTTTCAGGAACTCAGATACCAAAATGATGACTGCGGTGTAGATAAAGAGATACACATCCAAGTGCTGCTGATGACAAGCTTTCTAATTACCTGATTTCTGAGTGGAGTCAGGTAGTTAGATATACAAGAACTATGAATTGCAAATGCAAATGAATTATCTGTGAGGAAAAAAATGCACCTGTAAAATGGAAAACTTTTAAAAATCAGAGCCTATAAGTTAAAGGGCTTCACTGAAAATAAAATGTGTCTTGTGTACTAAAGAGCTGACTGACACCTTGCTGTGGTGAGATGAGACACCTAAAAATATCTTGCTCAGTGATTTGTGCTACTAGACTTGACAGTAGGTGACTGGGATGCAGGTCCTCATGCTTGGGGCCTGGACCTCTCTGGACCTGTTTAGAGAATAGCCACCAGCACGAATGCAGCATGGCCAACTCTCAGAATTTTATCATGAGTCTGGTGATATTTGGTGTTTTTCTTAAAGCCCCAGCTCCTGGAATTAAAAAATTGCATGAGAATCTCAGCTTCCATTTTTTAAAAAGTAAGTTTTCAGCCCTGCTGGTTGCAGAGAAAACTTGAAAAGGTGAAGCAACTGAACACTAAACATTCAGAAGCCAAAAGACAAATATAAAGAACCCAAAATATATCATTTTATAAATATCTCATGCTTTTAAAGCCAATCTTATGTTTTGTGATCCAACACATGATTTTTGCATGCTTGAGGTTGGCAGTACGGGGACTCATGACATATTATACAAGAATATGAAACACAGGAAGAATTAAACATTTATACACTTGCAGAAAAGTATAAGCCAAATAAGCAAAAAAGCAATTCCATGAAGAAATCAGGAAGCATACTTACAGGTCTGTGGAGTTGCTTTCCACCTACACCCTTATTATTTGCTGGAAGCAAATTTTATTGGGTATGTGAGTCATTATGAAGTGTGAGGTGATGCAGGAGTTAGGTCTTTATTTTAGATGGATTTGTATCTAATATTTGATGGATGATGAGTGTTATTTAGTAACCAGCTAATCAAAAAAAAATGTGGATTTGCTACTTCATATCCCTGTCAGCTGGGACAACAGAAATCCCCAGAGCAAGAAATGTTCAAAACTGATGGATTTCCTCCAGATTTTGCTGCATTTTCTAGAATCCAAGCTTCTTTAAATGAGTTTTCTACTTCCTCTGGTTGCAAAAACCAGGACAACGTCAAGCCACACACTGTTGTTGTGCGGGGTCTGTAAACAGACAGACTGAAACAATAGCAGTGCTAAGTGAGAACTTTCTTCATTCATCTTAATGGACTGTTAATTATGACCACTTAAATGCCCACAGTATTAACCACTTCATTGCTGACTGTAGTCACAGAAACATTCGATTAATGTACTTGACTTATCTAAATGTAGCTAGGTGTAACGTTCACAATCAAATGAATGATCAGTTCATTTCAATGGACATTTCCATTAATACATCTGTGAGTATGGTATATACATATAGCTAGCTGGAAAACCGACTAATTTATTTGTTATTTGAAGAATTCAGATGTTTATCACTGTCCTTATAAATTTGTTAGTCTCTAAGATGCCACAAGTACTCGTCGTTCTTTTTGGTAAAAGTAGTGTTTCCAATGCAAGCAACGAAGTTCTGAACAACAGTGATGTGGTTTGCAGGACCCCACAGGGCAATGCAGGGTCTTGTGGGATTTCTAATATTTGTTTCCAGTAGCAGCAAAGCCAGGAAAGTTTAATTACCTAATAATATAGTGTGTCTTTTGGTGATATTTGATATTAAAATATAAGTAAGGCTGAGTAATATTTAAAAAAAAAAATCCCAGAAAATCTACAGAGGTACGAGGGAAAACCCAATCGTTTTTAAGTTAAAATTTCAGGGAATTTTTGCCAAAATTCCCAACACATTTTAATTATTCATGTTCATAAATATTGAACAGGTGCTACTAATGTCGTTATTTTCTGTAGAAATAAATAGCCCCAGGACATTTGTTTTGGGTACGAAAACACAGCTGTTTATAAAGAATCTAATGAACCTCAGATGGATCAATATTTGGACCTACATTCCTGAACAGGAACCATATCTGACTATTTACAAATATTATGCAAACAATAATATTCGCAAAATCTTTGGATCCAGTTCTTTTTCTACTGCTAATCTAGCTTCTTTACATTTTCGAAAACTGGTTACTTTTATTCCCTTTTTAAAAATCTATTCAGTGTAATGGACATGGTCTTGGATTCTGTGTGTCTCCCAAGGTTTCATTGCTTCATTGGGAGCTTTGCGTGCACGAGGAATCCACACTTGGCCCCAAAGTGGCTCTTTATGTCCCTTATGGCCATATCACAATTATTTGGATGCTTCCCTCAGCTCTATGCTGCAGCCAGATTCTACAATTGCTCCATCTTTGCACAGCTCCGAACCTGATGGTAGTAAGTGGATGTATAGTAACATAGGCTTTGTCTAAAATTTAGGACATGTACTGCAGCAACTGTCAGGAAAGGTAAAGCTGCACACTGGTAGCAATGGTGTAAGAGTAAGCGTAGATATCATTTAAGATGTCTGAGTCTATGTAACAAAAACCTGCTCTGAGACCAGTCTGCATTAGTGGCTTAGAACATCAGTTTCACTATTACCAGCTGCTGCTGCAATGTGGATACTAATTTTTCTAGTACAGCTGTATCCCTAGTGTGACTGCAACAGCCAGCAATCAACAATAATAATAAATACAGTGATTAAAATAAGGGATGCCCAGAAAAGCAGCTCTGAAGACAACATCTTTCAGACACTTTAGAACCCAAAAAACTATTTGCACACAGGCACATGGTTTTAGCTTTCCGCGGGGTTAAATTCTTTAAAGTAAATTGATGTCAATGTTTTATTTTAAAAAGGTAGTTTTTAAATGAGCAACCAGGCCCATGTGGTCAGTATGTAATGTTAGCAAGAACAACAGTATGTGGGCCAGTGCACTGGGTTTAACACCACTATGGAGACCCCCCCGATAGTTACCATAGAGATAGTAGGAGCCACAAAGAGTTTCGATCACATTACTGGCTGGGAGGGGGTCAATTTGTATGCGTGAGCCCTGCTGGGATTGAAAGAATGCAGAGGAGGACAAGAAAGATAATAGAGAGAAAGTGAAGTGGAGAAAGAATACAAGAAAAAAGAAAAGGAGAAGTGAGAGAAAACCGCAGAGGATTAAGGATACTAGAAGCAAAGGAGAGACGCAGAGAGATGAGGAGGCAATGACAAGACAGAAGAAAGAGAGGGAAAGAGAGAGAAAATGCATCTTGTCAGATACAACACCTCTTGTCAGTCACTGACAGGAAATGCTGCCTCCAGAAGAGCTAATTCACAGGCTGTGAAAACGGGCAGGAACAGCAGGGGATGCCTGAATCACCTGACCTAAGCCAGAAAAACTGTAAAAAAAAAATGTACTGAAAAGCTGCTGGGGAAAGGGCTAAATAGCCGGGGTAGGGAAAGGTGTCGTTTGTTTTGCTATTGAAATGGTTAAACGGCGACTATATACTGTATAAAACGAATGTGACATTTGTTAGGCCAGTACCACGGGAGCTAAATATTTTCACTCTTTTCAGGCTCATCAGCAAATGGTTTTAAAGGCTCAGGATTTGACAGGTTTCACTTCTGACATCTTTGAATGGCTGCACAGCTAAAGCTGGCTTTACGCCTTTTCGTGCTTACCTACTGACCCAGCTCCCAGGGGCTGCCTAGACAGCCCCAAACCCTTTACTTCTATACCTGCTCCCTTATAGTTATTGGGTAGTAATTAATTAGTATTATAATTTATATACTGCCAAAAGTGTCAAGGCACATTACAGACAAATATGGTGATACGGTCTCTGCCCCAAAAAGTTTACAATCTAAAAACCATTTTAAACTACTACCTACAATACCAAATCCTAGAGATGATCCACCTTAGTGCCACTTAGAGACAGGCTTATCATTACAGAAACTGAGTATGCCACTGTGGATGCCCTTTTCCATTGATGGTTGCTGACTGTGAATTAGCAATTATATGTCCAAATCCTGCTCATTTTACACTTCCTAGTAAAGACAGTGAGAGTAAGACAAGAAGGATTCAAATCATATGCAATAATCACAGAATCATAGAAATACAGGGCTGGAAGGGATGTCCAGAGGTCATCTGCTCCATCCCTCAGCACCGAGAAAGAACCAAGTATATATACCTAGGCCATCCCTGACAGGTGTTTGTCTAACCTGTTCTTAAATACCTACAGTGACTGGGTTTCCACAACCTCCCTCCGTAACCTATTCCAGTATTTAACTATCCTTGTAAGTAGAAAGATTTTCCTAACATCTAACCTAAATCTCCCTTGCTGCAGATTAAGCCCATAACATATCTGAACACATAACAGCCCTTAACATATCTGAAGATTTATCAGGTCCCCTATTAGTCTTCTTTTCTCAGGACTGAACATGCTCAGTTTTTTTAACCTTTCCTCATAGGTCAGCTTTTCTAAACATTTTATCATTTTTGTTGTTCTCCTCCGGCCTCTCTCCAGTTTGTCCACATCTTTCTTAAAGTGTGGCACTTAAAACTGTACACAGTACTCCAGATGAGGCCTCACCAACGCAGAGTAGAAAAGTGTCTTACATATGACACTGTTTTAATACCAGCAGAATGATATTAGCCCTTTTTTCAACTGCATTACACTGTTGGCTGATGTTCAATTTGTGATTCACTATAACTCCCAGATCCTTTTCTGCCTAGCCAGTTATTCCCTGTTTTGTATGTGTGCATTTGATTCGATTTTGCATTTCATAATGCTCAAAGAAAAAAAAATATTTTCTAGGGACATTTCTACACTGGGTCTTACACCTCCCAAAAGTAAGTATAATAAAGAATGGTAAAACAAATTTGCAATAGGTCAAATTTGCTTATTGCAATAGGTCAAATTGCTTATTTTCTCATTTTTACCATATAATTATAAAATAAATCAACTGGAATATAAATATTGTACTTGTATATATAGTGTATAGTATATAGAGCAGTATAAACAAGTCATTGTCTGTATGAAATTTTAGTTTGTACTGACTTCGCTAGTGTTTTTTATGTAGCCTATTGTAAAACAAGGCAAATATCTAGATGAGTGATGTACCCCTGGAAGACCTCTGCATACCCCCAGAAGTACACGTACCCCTAGCTGAGAACCACTGTGCAGTGCAGGATGTGAGAAGAGAATTTTGCCCTAAGAGAGCCACATTCTGCTGAGTTCCTCTAAAATACCTGACCCCTCATACACAAGCCTAATGCAATATGATATCATGGTATTCCTCACACCTTCTCCTCCACACCTTGGGAGCTAGAATCCATGATACTTTAGTCCCTTGAGCCTGTTGGGGTGGAGATATAGTTCCCTGGGGAGGCAGATTCAAATATATTCAGTATAAAAGATTTTATCAGCATGAATTTGGGATGGCAACATTACTCACAAGTAGCAGTAAAACCTTTCTAGCACATCACACCATCCTGGGTTCAGTAAATGCCACATATTTTGTAGAAAAACTCTGTTAGAGCTGATTAGGGAGTTTTTAAAAACTTTATTAGTATTATTGTTTTTAATATCTCCACTTGCAAAGTCAGGCAGCCTAACTTACCATTGACCAAATTTGTTCCTGGTGTAATACTACCGATGTCAATGGAGATACCACTGAAGTCAACAGAATTTATTTTGACGTCACAAATACAAGCGTACAAACCTGAGGGACAGAAATGTTATTAGTAATACTTTTTAGTAACCTCTAGAAATTATGTAAAATAGTTTTTCCATATATAATAATGTCATGATTTTAAGCTCATATCTTGTGATCAGTTAAGCTACAAATAAAAGCCTCCCGAAGCTAAATAAGCTAAACTGGAAAAGGACACTCTTGTTCCAGAATAAGGGTGTCAATAATGGTGAGGAGTTATAACTACTGCGGTGTGATTATATTAGTACTTTTCCCCATGTAGACAATCCCTAAGAGCCAATTTTTTAAAGGTATTTAGGCACCTAAATCCCACTGATTTCAATGGGAGTTAGGTCCCTAAATAGCTTTAAAAATCTGGCCCTAAGTCTCTCAGCCTACAATCACAGCTCCCAAAATGCCTTGTACATTAGAATAACTATTTCCTAGAATTCATAATACAGAAATTTTTACAGAAGAAACAATATGGACCCCAACAGTAAATTTAGGGATTTCAATTTGTGTTTTCAAAAATTCCTATAACTTGACTTACCACCATCACATGTGTGCTAGATGAGTGGTTCTCAACCTTTCCAGACTACTGTAACCATTTCAGGAGTCTGATTTGTATTGCGTACCACCAACTATCACCTCAATTAAAAACTTCTTGCTTACAAAATCAGACATAAAAATACAGAAGTGACACAGCACATTATTACTGAAATATTGCTTATGTTCTCATTTTTACCATATAATTATAAAATAAATTAATTGGAATATAAATATTGTACTTACATTTCAATGTATAGTATTTAGAATAGTATAAAAAAGTCATTCTCTGTATGAAATTGTAGTTTGTACGGACTTTATTAGAGCTTTTTATGTAGCCTGTTGTAAAACTAGGCAAATATTTAGATGAGCTGATGTACCCCCTGGAAGACCTCTGTGTACCCCCAGGGGTACGTGTACCCCAGGTTGAGAATCACTGTGCTAGACCCTCTAACAACACCAGCAAGTTCTAGTCAAGCACAGCCCAGCCCCCAGTAGTCTCATTTGAGGCTGCTGAAATCATTAAAAATGTTATTAACATCTACTAGCTAAATGAATCTTCCATATCTCTTACAAATTCTTCCACTAAAAATATTTCCAAAGGCAAGCTAATAGGCCACAATGGTTCTTTCAGCACTGCCTTTAGTTGGAAATTAAAAAAACAACAACTGGCCAACAGGTAATTTGTACAATTCCTTTAAATCTTGAAAACTGACCTATTCATTGTCTAATAATAAATCTTTACTGCAACTAGTCTTATCTTCTTTCTGCAATAAATTCCTAATTATTATATTTCCAACCAATTTATCTGAGACTTGCGGTGGTGACAGTAGTAAAGAAGGCACTAGGTCTTGAAATTAAAAAGAGAAAGATCTAGGTTTTATATATATATAAAAATAGAGAAGGAAATTAGGTAATGGAACAAGCTAATACAGGAGGGGTTTGAGGCATTCATGCTAGAGGAGTGCAAGGATAGGCTAGAGTGGTGTTTCTCAATCCGTGGCGCTGACCTCTGGGGAAGATCCAAACTCTTCCACATGCGATTCAAAGGAGATTAAGGAAAATGAAGGGGAAAAAGAACAGTTTTCCTTTTTAGTTTAGGGCTTGCAAAAACCAGACCCCACCAACGAATGCTGAATACTGGAGCCAGGTGAATACAACAAAACATTTCCTGCTAATATTGGCCTGAATATAATACTGAATTTGCACCAACTTTATTTCAGCCTCTTATTATTATTTTTATTTAACATTTATATTGTGGTAGCACCTAAAGACCACAACCAAGTTAAACCCCATTGTGCTAGTTTATTTTCCCAGAATATACTAGCAACTACTTACCAGTAGCAATGTTCACAGAAACAGCTCATTTCATGTGAATCATAGAGAATATTTGTAGAAAGTACATTTTTTGTGTTGTAAATGTGAGCATTCACACCTGAGTCTCAGAATATTCAGCTCATCCGATCAGGGAACAGAAATGGTACCACGTGAACTATGTGTCCAATTAAAACTAGCCAACACAGCCTGAAATTTGAATAATGACTACTTTAACTATTTAACAATTAACTGTTCCCAAGCAATCTATAGTAGACCAAGAAATATTCTGAGAAATAATTTGGCAAATAATTTGAATAACAAATATGAAAAAATAATAAAGTTTTTGCAGATAATTTGTGGGCAGAAAAGGTGGCTAACTGATGATAGCACATACAGGTTTTATATCAGTATCAGTTTAGAAACACCTTTATAGTGGTATAACTACATCCACACTAAGGAGTTGCATCAGTGTAACTATATTGTTTTCCAAATCAATATAGTTAAATTGGTACAAAAACTGTGTATATACAAGCCTTCAGTCTATTGAATAAAGTATTTGTTACCAATTGTATGCCCAGCTCTATGAAATACTTAATAGAGGGTCCTTGTTTGCTGAACCCAAAGTGGAAATGACCCAGCAAAAACGCAAAATGAGGAAGCTACCCTATCTACATAATTCAAATGTGCTGTTCAATATTTACCACTAGAGCCTCAGATCTTTGTGGGTTTGCAGACTGTGCCTGGCCCCTGTGCAGGGTATGTAGGTGGAAGAATTTCTGCACCTTTGTTTCTCTCCCTTGTGCATCCATGCATAGCTAGGCACAATCTAGCTCTCAGGTTTTTTTTTTTATCAAAGTTTATGATGACAGTGAGGGAGTATAGCATATAACATGGAGAAAAAAAATTTATCATGCCACAGAAAAATGGTAATGGGATAAATACCTTTTTTCAAATGTACAAAATCATTATTGTTATATAGACAAATAACATTATTCTGTTTTTCTTCTCCTGTTTATATATTTCTTTCACGCAACATTTGCCCTTACAATCATCATAAAAAAAATCATGTTTTTCCTTGGCTGCTTTGATCATTGTGTCTCTGTCCTTCAGGTCTGACAAACGAAGTATAAGAAGAATACTTCCTTAGTCCTTCTCTGCACTCCGCTTCCTCCCTGGAATCCTAAATACCTTTCCCACATAAATCGGATTCTCAGCGACATTTCAATGCAGGAGCTTAACCTTCCTACAAATCCGATGGTGACTATCTCCTCTGGGCCCAACAACAATCCCACAACGCCCAACATTATTCAGTCTAATTGAGTTCTTCACATTGTCTAGATGACAGTACAACAATTTGTTTGCCTTTAACAAAACAGTGTTTATGTTTTTAGAATGAGAGATGTCCTTTAAGACATTTTGCACCAAGAAATCAGTGTCTGCTTTTCCAGGTTATCTATTCTAGCTTGTGCATTTGTTTTCTTATAACACACGTTTTCAATTTTTGCATCTAAGTACTTATCACTTGTATTTTATCAATTTTGCTCCCTGTATTTTCCAAAATTATTTTTCTCCTGTGGTTTCTGCTTGCTTATGTTTTATAAAGTCATGAGCACGCTGCTTGATTTTATAGAGCCTTTCACCCACAGGCTCTCAAAAGATTAATGAAGTCTCACAAGACTCCTTTGAAAGAGTTGAGAAATATTTCGATTTCCATTTTACAGATGGGGGGAAAATAAGGCACAAAGAGGTGAAGGTAAAATTTTTCACATCTGTGTGCCTAAACTTATACAACTAAATCCATACTTAGGCACTTAACATAAGCAATCTGATTTTTAGAATGAGTGCAGCTTTTGAAAATCTTTGAAAAAAATCAGATCACTCAGTTAGGAGCCTAGCTTTAGGCACCCAAATTTGCAAATTTTGGCCTGCATGGTTTGCTCAAGATTACAATTAGTCAGTGGCAAAGTCAGAACAAAATCCAGCAATCCTTACTCCCAGTCCTATTTTCTAATCCGTAGACAACACTCTTCAGCTGTCTAGTCTAGCACTCCCTCTTTTAGCTCCCGATAGCATATTTCTCTACATTGTTCCTGCCAAGCTTATCCACAGAGGGAGTAGGTCCAAGGTAAGTAAACAGTAACCAGCAAAATGAAGAAGAAAAAAATTCACATGGAACAAGCCACTGTGAGCCTTCTGTAGTGTCTTAACTTCTGACTTATCTCTGTTCCCACCAAGACCCCCTTGGTTCCTGCCTATCCCCAATGTTGGTTGTTTTTAATAATTTATTCCTTTAAATATGCAAAGGCCTGAATCCACAGTTGAGATTAACAGCCTTCAAAATCTTAGTTTAAAAAAGAAAGCTACTTTTCAGTTACAAGGGAGGAAAATAAACCATCTAAAAGCACTAAACTGTACATATTTTACTTTTCTCCCCTGCAGTTTAAAAAACAACTTGAATAGCTATTTTTGAATTTTGGTAAAAAGGAAAAAAAATCTTGAGGACCTTCTATGCTTAATTTTAGCCCAGAGTGATTTTTTAATGGCCAACTGATGAATTCCTAAAAATAATGGTTCATATCATGAATACCCACACAAACCTCTAACCAAGGACCTGACCCAATTTCCAATTAAATAAATAGGAATCCTTCCTTTGATTTCAGTGAGAGTTGGATCAGGCCTCATAAAAGCAACACTGTGTTGTTATATTAAAAGTGAAAAAATTTTACAACTGTGTTCTTGGTAAACATATAGCAGTTGCTTGTTTAGGACTGAGTGAGTCCTAACAATTGTTTTTTGTGGTACTGCATGTGACTTGTATGTACTGATGCAAACAAATCAATATAAATCATGTGAAAAAATTACAGAGATACTAATTTCCAGACCATACTATTCATATTATTATGATTATTTATTACGATTTTATATAGATAATAAGCTGTGACGTTCCTTCTAGTTTCACTGCCTCATGCCAGCTGGATTCTGTGAGAGGGATGGTGTTAGAAATAGAAGGCTACAGTAAAGTTAACTATGCTGTTTCCCTCCAACATCCATTTTGTTCCAAAGAAACACTTGCCAGAGATTAAAATATTCAAGATGGCTGTTTTCTGCACCCTTTCAGGGAGCTCTTGTTTTTCATGATTCAAACCTTTCAGATCTTCTTCTTTGTTCAGTCTATGAATATTTTATTCCACATCTAGTCTGCCTCTCAAATAATTAGATATTGGCAAAAGTTCAAAAGAGTTACTTAAAATATACTTTTTAGGTTATAAATTGATATACCTTTTATTGTGCTATTTTGATCAGAGGTATAATCTAATGTGATTTTAAATACCGTATGTAGCCTAGGTAAGATACACACAGCCATTTAGTGGACCCACACGATGAAAGGTACAGTAGTTCAGATTTAATGTTACATTAAGCACACCGCAATATTCTGTTCATTTCAGAGAAATCACGTTTAATATCCATTGAATCTGATTTTCTGCGGCTGTCTTTGTGGTCCAAATCTTAGGCCCAATCCCCAGGTCTGGATTGCCTCCTGGAGATCCATGAGTGCGGGGAGGGGGGTGCTCCCAGGGCATGTCTCCCCCCTTTCGCAGCAGACGGGGGGGGGGGCGCAGGGCCGCATCTGTAGCGTGATCGCCCGTCCCTGGCGCCGCGTGGGCGCCCCTCTGTGGGTGCTCAGCGCGCACGGGGGCTCCGTGGGGCGGGAGGGGGCGAGGCCGGGGCCGGGGCTCTCTACCACACCGCCCCCCTCCTCGGCACCTGGATTCCCTGCCGAAAGCCCCTGGCTCCCCTCCACGCCCGCTACGGAGCAGCTGCAGGGAGGCTGGGCCAATGGCAGCGCAGCCCCAGCGGGAGCCTGCTGCCGGGGGAGGGGGCGGCGGAGCAGGATGCTGCTGGGCCCGTGCGGAAGGAGGGTTCCCGGGGCCAGGCCGGCGGGGCGAGGCCTGCACAGCCCGCACCTCCCCGAACGGGGCTCCGCGAGCGAGGGGCGCCTGGCAGAGTTTTCTGCCTGCCTCAGGCCCCTCCCGTGGCGTTGTCTGGGGGAGGGGGCAGAGGGGCCTTGGCTGTTGCCACGGGCCGCACCCCCGGGGCAATCGCAATTTGGCCGAGCCGGGAATGAATATGGAGCAAGCTCAGGATTTGGCCGCCCATGACAGGGTTTATTATAGCGCCAACCCAGTGCTGTGGCCGGGGCGGGGGGGACCCCGCGCCCGCCGGTTACAATAGCCCTGCAAACACCGCCGTAATCAGAAACGAGCTAGCGAAAAGCGACCGGGGCGTGTAACAACCAGCCCTGCGCGAGCGAACTCTGCGCCCCGAGTCACTCAAGCGATTAACGCGGAAGCCAGACACACCGCTGTTGGGTCACTTCTGCAAATGCCGTGAACAGAAAGGAATGCGCGGGGCGGGGGGGGGGGGGGGGGAGAATGGGGGGCAGCAGACAACATGGAAGGGGCGAAAAGTATTTTGGGGGGGGATTACAGCAGAGATCAGCGGGTGGGGAAAGGATTTATAGGATGGCCCCGACAAGTTACCGAAGGAAAAGCTGAAGGTGGGCAGGATGAAACATCAACGTAAAGCAGCAGCAGTATCAATACAAACCGACCAGTTGTCCACTGAACTTTGCTTTCTGCTGTCCCGTCTGAGCCATCAATGTGTCTTCATTAAAGTCTCCCGATCATCATGTGTGTGTGCAGGGATAGATACAACAGATTATATTAGTGTCTATTATTGCAAAAAATGTGTAACAATATAATAGACAGTTGAGAGATTCTCTTGCCTTCAGTATTGTGTAATTCTCATTTATTTTCAGCATTTCAACAGTTCATTTCAAACCTTCAACCGTTTCAGTAAAGTATCAGAGCAGACAGATACAGAACATGATGCTGGAATTTAAATACATTTATCTTAGTTATGGATAAGGTCACTTCGCTTGTATCAAGTCTTATAAAAATTATCAAACATTACTACTAGGTATATTTATATCACAGTATCTCTTCTCAATTGAATTTGAATAAAATTAATTCATTTAGGAAACATATTTTATTTGTGTTCATCAGCAAATTAAAATGAGCTTTTTTCATGCTTGATAAGGGGAAGCTTTACTGATCAATAAATATACTTCGCCTCGCTCTTACATGGGTTCTACTCCCTACCCCACAAAACATTTTCCAGATTTATCTCCCCTCCCCCCCACACCCTTGATTTTAATTAGCTGGTGGGCAGATGGGTTGGGGTGCTTTTGTAAACTGAAGCAGTGCATAAATTTGAATGCACAAGCTTTGTAACTACCTTTATAACGTTAGTTTTACTAAGTATTGCCTACATGACTAGTTGTACAGTTATACAAATCAAAGGCATTTGAAATCTCTTTTTTCTGTGTATATTACACATATACATAAGGACAATTATGCTATACTGGCTAAATATGTTTCAACATTTTTTCTATAGACATATTTACTCAACACAATGTGCTAACTGGGGCAGGATTTGCAGTCCATGAGGTAAATAACAATACACATATATAAAAGGTATTCTATGACTTACTCTAGAAAACAAGACGTGTTTTATGGTTTCATTTTCCTTCCCCTTGTTAGTTTTGTAGGTCTTAACTTAGGAGTTAAGGTTTTATAAAACCTTAACTCTAAGTTATTGCTATCACTCTGCCTTTCTAGAAATGCTGCCTTTCTATAAATGCTGCACATTCACATTTCAAGAGTTGTGATTGTGTGTAAACCTTTCATGCCTAAATAGCATACGAAAATAATGTACAAATCCAAACATATATATATATATATATATACAGTATATGTATATATATACTTAAATCTCTATTCACATACCGGCTTTTGCCAAATGCAGTTTATGTAATGCCACAGGGCTTGATGCTTTTCTGGAAATAATGTGCAACAACAACAAGAATAACATTTATTCAAATGATTATTAAAATAATAATACCACTATTGGGTAGGAATTATTTATAAATAAAACATTGTCAGCTATAATTGCTTGGTATTGTAGTGAAACATGTTTATACTGTTTGTCTGCACATGACCTGTGGGTGCCAATTTTTCAGAATGGTTTGCTGAAATTTAAAAGACCTAAACGAGAGAAAACAATGCCAGCAAATTGCTGTAGATATATTTTCAAGTTTTTGACTGCATTCCTTTGTAATTGATTTTTCAATTTTTTCAAAATACAGTTTTGTCAACATCTAATCCAGCTAGCCAGGGCCATATCTTGTCACCATTGGAGAGTTTTCAGAGTAGCAGCCCGACATGACTTTTGAGAAAACTGTATGTTTTTATTTAAAACAGACACACTGAAAAGAAAGCTCTGTGAAGTACAACTTTACCGTGGAAGTAGGCTATTTCCAATACGAATTCTGTTGTCTATAAATTGTAAGTAGACCATACCAGAGTTTTCAGAAGCTCATCTCGAAAACAGCCGTATTTGCACCCAATGAAAAACTTCTTTGAATCAGGTCACGGGCTAAAATATACTAAAGGTGCCAACTCCTAATGGATACGTTTAGGTGAAGCTTCGAATGTAATTGTTTTTAACATTCATTTATGCAAAACACTTTACCGGCCAGTTGAAGGCTGATGAGCTGGTGCTCAAGGAGGGAAGAAAACGGGCCTGAAAATAGCTGCAGCTCCGGTATAAAACGTGTAGCGGGGATTCAAACGTATTCAAGAGAGTTTAACAAACCTACAACTGCTGCTTGGGGACTGTCCAGACCGATTTCAAATGCTCCTGCGGAGACATTTGCAGCTGAAAGTGAATTTGGCTCGACTTTCCTATCGACCCTCTTATGTAAGATGTTTCCTTGGCATCTTCGCTTCTTGCTCCCCCTCCCCGCTGGTTATTTAAGCACGTATTTTAAATACTGTAAAATGTCGCTGCTGCCTTCGTAGAGCGTCCAGATCCGTTGCTGAGCATTTTAACTTTGATAATAAATAATAATCCCTTTTGAAACTGGATTTTCCCCCTTAGAGCTTCGGCTCCAGGGTACATTATTCAGTTGTAACAGGCCAGCCACAAGACTGACTTAAATGCAACGTTTCCTGAAGCCCCGATCCTAATGACTCATGATCAGTACTTTATCCATTACTATCAGTATCATACATTTAAAGAGGATTTTCTTGTCCCCTTTTAGATCGGACTGGAGAGGTAAATAAACTGCCCCCTCCCCACCCGCTGCAGCATCGGGGGAGAGTTTGTTGCAGGGAATTTAAGGCGCTGGACGCTCGGGGCTCACGGAAAAGCAGCTGAAGTGGAGCAGGGGGGATCAGGCGAGCCCTGGGATGGTGGTGGGGAAACCGGGGGAGATGGGCAACGGCGGAGCCAGGAGGGGAAGCAGGAGAGCGGGGGCTCTGCAGGGAGGTGGGGATCAGCGGGGTCCTGGAGGGAGAAGGCGGAGATTGGGGGGAAGAGGGGTAGGGAGGGGTCCCCTAGGGGCCCCCCGGGGGAGCGCGGCAGGGCGGGTGTTCCTCTGCAGCAAGGAGGGGGCGAGGAGTCTGCCCGGTAGACGGTGTCCGGGGGATCGGGGCCGGGGCTCCCCAGGGATGATGTGGGACGGGAAATAATCGTCCCTGCCGCTGGGGCGGCTGCTGCAGCCCAGGGCTCTCCCTCCCCTGCTGGGGGACCGCCCCGCTCTGGAACAGGGGGCGGCTGCTGCGCGCGGGCTCTAATGGAGCCCCCTTCACCTGTACAAAAGGGCGGCTCTTGCGGGAGAAGCAAAAACGCAACCGCGTCCCTGGGTGGGCTCGAACCACCAACCTTTCGGTTAACAGCCGAACGCGCTAACCGATTGCGCCACAGAGACGTCTGCAGAAAGAACATTTCCAGAAAAGCTGATAAGTACTAAAGTCTCTGACACTCATCAAGAAATGTTCTGGGTTTGCTATAAAATAACGTATGCTGCATTTAAATAAACACAAGCTTTGACTGTTAAATCTAGTCACATGAAATTACTTGGTAGGGAGAAAGGAAGGGTATTATAGGTTTTCTTTTTGTACGAAATCTGTAAGAGTTGAGTTATTTCTAAGCTCCCCCTTTAAGGGAACATTAATTTGCTGGGAAATAAAGTCACATATCCCAGTGAGTTAACCATAGATTTTTACTTTCGTTACTGATTCATCCATTATGCATACACATCCAAAAGCTATTCCTGGATAGCATTCCAAATGTGCTTTATTAGAGCTTTTACTAGTTTGATTTTAATTGACTGAGGATTCTTGAAAAGGCAGGATTGTATTAGATGTACAAAGGCAACATTTTTTTTTTAATTTAGTGGTCAGAAACACCAGTGAAAGGGAAAGCTACCACTTCCTTATTTGACATATTACATTATTAACCAAATCCATACCAGATATCCTGGGATAAATCCACATCTACACCTTCCTAGTGTAAGATCTACACCTTTAAACCACTCTTGAAGTTTTTCCTTATCTTCACTCACCCCTTTAAGGCTTTGCCTGAGGGCAAACCTGTCTCTGTCCAAGTAAAGCTAGAGTTAGTCAGTCAGTCTGAAGGGTCACCATGCAGGGATAATAGGTAATAACTCACCTCCCTGCAGAGTTTGTGCACCTCCAATGCTCCCAGTTTCTGGCAATCTAGGAGCCAGAATGGGACCTGAGGCGCCCATTGCAACTCCTATTTAAATTAATGGGAGTCTCTCCATTTACCTGATGAGAGTTGGATTAGGCCATGAGTTTGCATTCCCAGGAATGGTCAGCTCTCAGAATGTTTGTGATATCCTGTAATTTTTGTGTGTTTAGCACTGGAATCATGGAATGGTATCTGGTAAGGGCTTGGTTCTATGCTCTGTACGGCCATTACCCACTGTGTGACCTTGGGCAAATCACTTAACTTCTGTGTTGCACAATCCTCATTTATAAAAGACGCACTTTTTCAAAGGGCTTTGAGAACTTTGGCTAAAGATGCTATATAAGTGCAGTTACTATTACTCTGTTCCTCGGTGTATGATTTCACACCCTTGGTACTTTTGTTGGTAGCACCTTCATGCATCTTTATGGCTATTAGGAGGGTGGAAAGAGAGAGATATGGATGATACCCAGGCCCCAAACAGCATTTAAAATAATCTTTTAAAATGAATTCTTTTCAGGGCGCCTTGCACCCTGTCAAGTGCTTTCCTGCTTGTGATAAACGGGCTATTCTCAGTGTGAAGAACACTGGTTGTGGTTCTCTACATGTCTGAGTCCCATCAGCTCTCCGTCACCCTGCTGTGCATAGTAACATGCACAAAAACACACAGCAAAGACCAGAACAGCAGAGGTAGCATATCAGGACCCCAGTTCAGTAAAATACTTGAGCATGTGCCTAACTTTAGGTGCTAATACTCTCGTTGACTTCCATAGGACAACCCAAGTGCTTAAAGTTAGGCATATGCCTAAGTAACTTACTGAATTCAGGCCTAGGATAGCCTCAGAACCAGCATGGTACTAATCAGTAATTTGGGAGTGCTTTTGAGCCTTGATCCCACTGGTTTACATACATGTTTTACTTTACACACATGAGTAGTCCACTGATTTCAATGGACATACGTAAGTTGTTAGAAGATTGGAGTGTTGGTGCTTGCATGTAAGAGAGGGATGATGTAGAAAGTGAGAAGGAATTGGGTATTGTTTAAACGGACCTTATACACACCCTATACCCTATGCCCTCCGTCAAAAAAATGCAGTTTTATGATCTAGAAAACTGAGAAAAAGCTTCCTATGTAATTTCAGCAGTATGGTGGCTGGAAGTCAGAGGGCTCTCCCAATTACACAAAAAAATTAACCAAATTACTAACTAAGTTTCTACACTTTTTCTTGGGAAGCGTCCTTTCTGCAATTTGCTTTAGAAGTGTACAGACCTAAAAGAGTAATTTATCATTCTGTACATCATTTTCTGAAAGCTAGCTGCTTTCAGGGTGCCATCCATTCTAGAGCCCAGCTAAATAGCCTTCTAGACATTGCAAATGTGGAAAGATCCACGTCCATGTCTTCCAAAACATATTAATTGCTTATTCTGGAGTTGAAGCTTGGAGATACAGCTTAATGCGACAGAGTTTCTTGCACCTTACCATGAAATATCTGGTGCCGGACACTCTCAGGCCTGGTCTACACTGGGGGGGGGGGGAGGATCGTAAGTTAATAACGTAGCTGAAGTTGACATACTTAGATCTACACACCACGGTGTCTTCACTGCAGTTAGTCGACTGCTGCTGCTTCCCTGTCAACTCTGCCTGCGCCTTGCATGACGGTGGAGTACAGGAGTACAGGAGTTGACGGGAGAGCGCTCAGGGGTCGATTTATCGCGTCTAGACTAGATGTGATAAGTCAATCCCCCGCTGGATCGATCGCTGCCCTCTGATCTGGGGGGGGTAGTATAGACATATCCTTAGTGCTAGTATACTGAACTAGATAGGCCACTGGTCTAATCCAATATGGCAATTACTATGTTTCTATGACAAAAAATAATCAAAGTCTGATTTCCCTCTGGGAATCCCATGAGCCAACTTTTATTTTTACAGAGCTCCCAACAACAAACCATAGAAAAGTGTGGTTCCAAAAGAGCGATTCAAGACGAGGATTAAAGAGCAAGCTGGTTTTCTTGACTGAGAAAAAGGGTTTTATTTCCCTAGTAAAATGTATTTGTGAATGGCATCCATAGTCTGTATTTTTATCTGTATTATTTTAAATAAACATTGGTTAGTCATGAATTTTGAAAATAATTTAATATATATTGGGTCTTTATTAGCTATTGCTAATCGCAGGGTATTTAGTAACATCAGAAGTCAATCATTGTTCAGAATGTTTGAGAGAGTCATCCTTTATAGGAAGGGAAAATGGGGTAAGCTGCATGGTTCTGGATCACAAGGCTCAGTCGATACCATGTGACAGCCATTCAATGACAGAGAATATGTGAACTGAGTTGGTCGTCTCAGCCCAGTTCTTTCCTAATAGTCAAGCGTCAACATCACAGAACAACCACCACTATTGGCCATAATTCACAGCCTGGGCAGCAAACTCAGCTGAGGGGCCAAGGATTGAATGAGAGAGAACTATTCGCTTACTCTTAGGCGTGATCTCATCTGAGGCACAATAGTAAGAAAGTAAAGGGAGTTTGCATTGCCACTCCTTGTAATGTATCTGTCCTGTGGATAATGTGAGCACTTCAGTCTTTAGGACTGTCCATTTAGCAGCTTTCGCAAGCACTAAAAGAAATTCCTCAAATTTAGAAAAGCATTTTAAAAAAGTGAAGAGGAGTAAAAATTGTCACTAGTACAAAAAGTACGTATCATGCCAGTGATGGCTACACTGATGTAGCTTCCACATGTCTCACACACAATTCTGTTTGACAGTCCTTAGATAGGGTAATCCTTGTCTTTGCAGTTTTGTAGAACTGCATCTACTTTTATCACTTCTTGATCTACAAATTGCTTCAGAACTATGAGAGGCAAAGTGGAGATGTTATTCTTTTCTGTTTAATATTTGGAAGCTTTATTTTTTGAGAATCCAATTGCTTCTCCCCCTCTTCCCCCCAGTCCTGAGATAAATTTGGCTTCAGGTTTATAAGTAGTATTGGAGACAAATGTACCAGAATTATTTTGCTAGATTCCCTTATTTCCAAGAAAATGTCTCACTGTCTTTGTTTCTACACCTCATCACAGAGCTCAATAAAGAAAGATCAGAAAGCTGAAATCTGTTATCCTTTTGGCTGGAACACTGTTTCTTTCTATTTCTTTTTCTTCTTTTCTATTAAGGGCCTCAATGTGTAAGTAGAAACTGCCATAAAACCAAAGAATTTTATATACTCAGAAGAAGTTAAAAAGGGAATCTCTTGTGGTTTGCAACAAGTCCTAAATTTGCAACAATGCTATTATCACTAAGTTTCTTACTGGAGCTTGAATAGCTCTTGAAATATAATTAATACTGAATATTGTTGAGATAAATGAGTCTGATGCTACTCAATTTTAGTGCAGCCATTACTGACTGAGTGTTTTATGGAACACAGAGGGAGGCAGACAAATTCCTAGATTCTACACTCCCAGAGGCAGCAAAGCTTTTCTAAGGTTTCCGGTGGTCCAGCATTCTGAGGTTCAATATCCAAAAATTGGCTGCATCCTGGAAAGTAGGCTTATTCAGGACAGCACCTACACATGTGCTGAAGTCCCATTAGGAGTAGATCACAGTTTACAGTAGGATTTTCTTAAATTGGTAATGCTGGGAGGACAAATTCTAAAGCAGATTCAAACATATACATCTTTTAAAATCTTCCCTCAATTTGAAGAAAATAAGTGGATTTGTTCCCTTATTGTACCTGTCACTCTGCTCAATAGATAGCCCAAAGTGAATTAAAAATATAAAGAGAAAAATCACTTTTTCCTAAAAGGTTGATTGCCTGGCATTTAGTCCAGGATAAGCGTCTACATCTCCCTTCTGGAAAGCCTCTACAATTGGATTGCTAGTTGGTTTCTGTCTGGTTGAGCCAGGATATGTTGAGTGGTTAAATAAGCATCCCTACCATTCCTCTCTATTTCCCCTCATTATAAGTGACATCCTTCAATATAGACTGCCTGACACAAATGCTGTGTGATCTCCCATTTTGGTTGTACATTACTTACATCATGCATGCCAAATCATAAGAGTCCAGTTATATAATGTTATAGATGCTAATCAATCCTACATATTTTAAGAGTCCTAGTCATTTTTTTTTCTATGTTTACCATGTTTTAGGACAGGTCTTCATCCAAAGTGTCCCAACATTTGAATCTTAGTCCAAGAAACAATATCCCCACTAATTTCAGCATTGCCAAAAATTCTAAAAGATTCAGTGGATTGAAGAGTCTATAGATAGATTCCCAAATCCTTAATAAACTAATTCCCAAAAGAATCTACTTCAGCGCCAGTACTTCCTTGACAGGTGGTCAGATTAATCAATTTTAGATCTATCTTTATGTCAAAATTAAGCAACATGACTAAGTGCATTAGGGGAAAAAGCAGATAGCCCTATTCACTACAGACATTTCCAACTAGTGTCTTAAATCTATTTAAGGGTGTTTTCTGCTAGCTCAAAATTTTTGGTAATCCAGCCAACAATCTCAGGGAATTTAAGATGGCAAGTCTAATTAACATGATGGGCCCCTTCCTGAGGCCTTTGCCTAATCAGGCAATTTAAGAGAGGAGACTAACATCAAATTCAGGTGTTAATGCTTCTTTATGGGCACATTTACACCCTTATGTGGTTCCTGCGTTGCATATCAAAGGCGTTTTCGAAGGAGGTCTCTGTATAATCTGACACACAGAGTCTAAAGAACCACACTAAGATAAGTACTCCATATATTTTACGCCTTCTGGGTTGCCTACAGTTCTCTGATAATGGAGTTCAGCTGTCAAAACTGGGGGCCCAAACTTTCATTTAATCTAATCTTCCATCATGAAAAGAATCTTGAACTACCTGGGGTTAGCCCTGGCATCATTCTGCCTGAATCCTCTGTCCCTGAGAAGGAGTGCTAAGAAGTTCCTTTCCATCACTGCTTACCTCAGTTGTTACTTGTAACACTAGAGGGATCCTGGTAAACTCCAGGACAGCATGAAATCTGATAGCCTGAACCTGCAAGAAAATATTGCTTCCCATGGTTAGTGCAGAAATGCTGTGACTCAGGAAGCATAATTTCTTCCCCAAAAGGATTCTTTAAAAGGTATTTAGAGTGCCCAGACAAAAGCAAGAGACTATTCCTGCTTCTGCTTTGTGATTTGGGAAAGGGGTCAAAAATCAAATGTCTATTGGACTAGGAAAAGGGGATCCAAACAAGACAATGCCAAACCCGAGGGGAAAAAAAAGAAGTTGGGCTTGTTTTTGGCTTAGTTGGCTTGTGAGTTGCTTGTTGGCTAGTTTTTGGCTTTGGGCTTGTTTGGCTTGTAGCTTGTTGCTTCTTTTTATTTAATTTATTTATTTATTTATTTTTGATCGGCTCCCTGCAAGCAGGGGCAAGGGGAAGGAGAGAGTCAAGGGTGTACAGCGGGCCCACCACAGTCCCAGACTGCAGGCCAGGGGGCTCTAGTCACATAGAGTGTTGGGTTTCTTAGGTTTTGGCTTGTTTTGGCCTTGTTTTGAAATGGGATTAACTTGATATTTGGCTTATTGTGAAAGTTGGGGTGCTTATTTACCATGTGAAAGTTGGCAACTGTGATCCAGATCTATATATTTGAATTAATTAAGTCAGTATAGGCCCTTTAAGCCAAGGAACCTGAGGTGAAAATACATTTTGCCAATCCAATGAATGAAAACATCAGAATAAAACCAATGTGAAGACAGCATCCAAACATCTTCTCATGTTTCTGAGAGGTACAGATGCTATGGAAATGGAGGCCCAAAGCATATTTATATATAAAAGTGAGATTGATGGTCTTGTCGGTGGTAGGAAGGATAGGGGACAAAAACGGGAGGTGGGTGCAGAGTAACAACAGAAGACATTTATATTTAAAACTGTTAAATGGAGGACAAAAAACAACTTTACCTTCTTATGATTCTTGGAATTAAAATGAATCCTGCTTTATGATGACTTAACATATGTAGGGATTTGTGGAGACATTCTAAGTTAGATCTACAGGCACCGAGATTTAGGCAGTGAGGTAACAAGACTAAAGAAATGATTTCCTTCTTCTGTGCTTCTGTCTTGGAGCAAATAAAGAGATAATGAATGAAAAATAAATTTCTGGGTCTTAAAATTGAATGTATCTATCTGTGACATTTGGTACCTTGGGGGAGCACTCTGTAACCCCCATATTCCTCATTTACATATGATTGTGATCTTGGATATAAAGCATGCCTTGTAAGGTATCAGGGGAAAGATTATGATCTGCTGAAAGTCATTTCTCTATATGTATATCGCATCCATAGAGGAGTGTAGGAACAACAATTGTCTTATACACCTGGATCTTGGTGTCCTGCCATTGGTCACGGTTTGTGAAAATGCATCAGAGAAATTTTCCAAAGAAAGCACTTGTGCACTGGATCCTGTGCTGGATCTCACTGTCGATTTTTGCATTTTGAGAAAGTTGGCTACTGAGGTAGCAAAAGTGTTCAACTGTCTCCAAAGTCTGACCCTCAATGGTGATTTGTGATGGGTCATATGCAAGGCCTGAAGCAGGTTGATAGAGCACTTTAGTCTTCTCAATATTGAGTGAGAGTGACCTATCAACAGCACCTCAAGGGTTTGGAGAGGTATCACAAACGATGCCTCCAGAAGATCCTTGGTGTCAAGTGGCAAGATCACCGCACTAACACCAGCATCCTCGCTGAAGCCAAGGATTGAAGCAATGATCCTCATGCACCAACTTCACTGGGCTGGACATTGTATGTGGATGCTAGACTCTCGTCTCAAGCTTGTTGTAGCTTGTTGATTCTTTTTTTGATTGGCTCCTGGCAAGCAGAGGCAAGGGGGGGCAAGCAGGGGTAAGTGGGAGAGAGAGTAAGGAGTGCACAGCGGGGCCACCACAGTCCCAGACTGCACGCTGGGGGGATCTAGTCACATAGAGTGTTGGGGTTCTTAGGGATTGGCTTGTTTTGACCTTATTTTGAAATGGGATTATCTTGATTTTTGGCTTATTGTGAAAGTCCGGGAGCTTATTTACCGCGTGAAAGTTGGCAACTGTGACAGTGGCCACATGTGGGGCCTTTTCTCCTGACCCCCACCTATGCAACAAGCAACAAAGACAGAGAAGAAGACTGAAGACTGCAAGAGAGCAGACAGGCCTAGATTTAAGGGACAAATCTGGATATTAAAGACTGCAATATCCAATGGGGTGTTAAAAACTGCTTAATCTAGTTGCTACCCAGTCTAATAAGGCTGAGAGTTTAGACGGCGTGCTTATCTTTTATTTCTTTTGGTAACTAACTCCGACTTTTTGTCTATCACTTAATATCACTTAAAATCTATCTGAGTTTGTATGAAGCGTGTGGCAAATCTGCTCAGGTTTTCCAAAGTCTGCTGTATATCCACTTTCCATTGATGAAGTGGTGAACCCAGTGGAGGATTAACAAATTTGCCACCCCTAGGCCCTCAAAAAATTGCCGCCCCCCCCCTCCTCACACGCCAGCTCACCTCCGCTCCCCCCACGGCAAGCCTGGGAGGGAGGGGGGAGAAGGGGAGTTGTGGCGCGCTCGGGGGATGGCGGCGGTGGAGCGGAGATGAGCTGGGGCAGGGAGCAGTTCCCTGCCCCCCCCAAGAGTTACTCCCTGCACCTGCCGGCCCCAGCTCACCTCCGCTATCCCCCATGCGTGCCGCTACTCGCTTCTCCTCCCTCCCTCCCAGTGCTTTCGCGCGGCAAGCCTGGGAGGGAGAGGGGAGAAGGGGAGTTGCGGCGTGCTTGGGGAATGGCGGCGGTGGAGCAGAGGTGAGCCGGGGTGGAGAGCGGTTCCCAGCCCCCCCCCCCGCAGGTTACTCCCCGCGCCTGCGGGCCCCAGCTCACCTCTGCTCCGCCTCCTCCGAGCGTGCTGCTACTCGCTTCTCCCTCCGTCCCAGCACTTTCACGCAGCAAGCCTGGGAGGGAGGTGGAAGGAGGGAAGTGCGGTGCGCCTGGGGGAGGAGGCGGGCTGGGGATTTGGGGAAGGGGCGGAGTTGGGGAGGTAGCGCGAGCAATTTTGCCACCCCTGCAAATTTGTTGGCCTAGGCAATAATACGCCGCTGGGTGAACCAATTAATAAATTAGCACTACTCATCTTGAGCAGTACAAGATGGTATATTCCTGGGATACAGTGCTGGGAGCTGGAGGGGATTTGGCTCGAATGCCTTTCTCAGTGTGATTCATGAGTGGCTCCTGGCACATGCATGCAATCTATCTGGGTGTGGGGCTCCACATGCTGTTGTGCTGAGTGATAACAGTGCCTGGAGGGGTTTGCTGCTGGTCACTAGCAAGGCATTGTGAGAGACAGCCCAGGCTGGAGAGAGTTAAGGGGGCACAGCAGTCTCACAGTTCCATGCTGCACCCCGGGGATCCCGTCACACTATCTATCTGTCTTTAGTGACTGGTCCAGGAGAAAGAGAGAAAGAGAAGGGTGCAGACAACAAAAGAAAGGAAAAAAATAAAGATATAAGGAAAAAGTGAACCAAGAGAAAAAGAGCAAAGGGAAAGTGAATTTGAAAATTAGAGGAAGTATAATATTAAGATCAATTTTCAGCAGTACCATATTCTTGCTTCCTTGGATTTTTTTCCAGTAGAAAGGTGCCATTTTTGCAGCTTTAGAAGCCTCTGGTGGGATTGATGGCAAAAGGAGAGAATACAGAGGGAATTAGCTTCTCTTAATGCCCCAGTACTGCTGCCCTCTTGGATGGTGGAGTTTCCACTAAGGCAAAAGAACAGACAAGGTACCTATTGATTTACTCACAGTCCAGCCTCCCCCTCTTCCTTCTCTTGGCCCCTGGCTTCTCAGATCTTTCTATTAAACTTTTAATAGTGGGGAACCCCGGGCTCAGGGCAGCACTGCAATCATTCATTAATGTCTACCTAGCGAACAAATAACTCTTTAGCTGCACCCTAGGTGTCCAGCTTGCTTTGTGCCTGGAGGGGGATTTGTAATCGAAACAGGGAAGCGCAGGAGCAAAGGGAAAAATGGGCTATAATAACCTGGGAACTGGCCTTTCATTCAGGTAATGTACAAGACACATGTTAATGATTTCAGCTTAAGTACCAGGCAGAGAACTAACTAACCATGCAGAAAACCACCTGCATGTGCCAATGTAGTTGCACAGGGACTTCTAGGGAAAGGGACAACAAGAGGTAGGTTGCTGGATCTGGGGGGAAATTGTTTTGTTGTTTCTAGTTTCATTCTTTATTCTTTTCGAAAATGACTTTTATAATATCTCCCTAATGGACCAACATGTTAAAAATTCTCCCACATATGTCTTCCTGTCCCTTTGGCATAATGTAGTTCTGTGGCTGGATTAGCAGTTTATATGGATATTTAGATACACTGAATTGACTTTTTTGGCAGCTGTACTGTGAATAGAACCAGGAAAGCAGGCAGGTATGGACTAGGGTGGGAGAAGAAAAGACTGCAGTGTAATAAGTCCATCTTCAGAATTCAAAATCTGCTTTGCAAAGACATTCAGGATGAATTTTTGTGCATAGCAAATTAACAAAAATACAAAGGAATCTAGTTTGCTTTTTAGAATGTTATATACAAAATGATTTGGATGCAAAAAGGACTTTTCTAATCTCTTTCTTCTTCTTCTTTTATTTGTCCATCTAGGTCTGTCCTCTCTACAATGCCAGCTGAGTGAGGCACCAATTTGTCCACCTTGCTGATGCCATAAAATGGACACATCAGCCTGCTGCATGTAATAGTGAGGGGATAATAAGATAAATACAACAAAAGGAAAATGACTTTAAAAAGGGGGAAAGAACTATAAATTCCTTAGACAGACAATAGATTTCCTTTTTCATCCCTAAATATTTGCAATCAATACTTCACTACTTTCCAGGCTACTCAATAATCCAATGACAGTATAAGAGATGTGAGGACCTAGTTAGTGACTACAAATTGTTGCTGATGGCTCCTACAGAAGAGCTATCATTTTTTGGATAATCTCTTGCAGAACACCCTGAAGCCTTAGACTTTAATATAAAAATATGTCTATAGGAAGGGAACTGGAGTGATGTTTAGGTTTCATCCTAATCCCTTTGAAATTAGCTGGTGCTATTTTGTAGCATCATATGCTAAAATAATTACAAAAGGTGAAAGAGGGGTATAATACTAATGTCTAAAAATCTGAATGTAATGTACAAGATTTAAGAATCCTAAAAGCACTTGGACATTAAGTGAAGCTGAGCAGGTCCACAGGCAAACAAGCCAAGGTAAGGGTGTTTTATATAATGGCCCATAGTCCTTTCTTCTCATCTCTGTTGACTTTCCCATGGGGGACTTCAGAGGAATGTTATTAATTATTAACTATCATTATTAGTCCCTGTTATAATCTATTACAGAGGTAACAATGATCTAAATCCTTCTCACTCTGCACACACAATTCGTTCGACTGATTTCAACAGGCCTACTCATGTCAGTAAGCCAAGAAGAATTTATGCATATGAAAATAAAGAAGGTTATTAAGATTCTTTAATGCTTAAGAATAGGAAATATCAGTTCTCTGCTGCTTAATACATTTGGGCTAAAATCCAGACATCAGCGCTTAGCTCAAGTAGCCACAACACGCATTGAAATGTACAAAGCCTAGTGGAAAGGGATCTTCCCATCCAAGCACCTCTAGGGCTGCAGAGTACATTCTGCAGCCCTTAGCACAGACCTCTTATGGGGTGGAGAATGGCAGGATCCGCAGAGCAGCAGATCCCTGACACGGCTCAAGCCCAGCATCCCCACTCTCCCCTTACATGCTGTGATGCAGAGACCCTGCTCAATCAGCTCCATGACAGGCAGGAGATGTGCATCCCCGTGTGACCCTTGGCATCCAGCCAACTTCCTCCCTTGTGCAGTAGACCCACACCTGCTCAACTGCACAGGAGCTCCCGATAGCTGCAGGAGGGGCCCCTAAGTCTCCCTCCCCCTCTTTCTATCATTATATGAAGTTGATTCTAAATTTCCTGAGGTTCCTATTTGAATTATATAGCTGAGTGCTTAGTTTACATACCTGAAATTCAACTTCAGTAAAGCAAAAATGTTTCATAAAAAAAAATACAAAGGGCATATTTAGCCACGGTCATTGTGTAGGCTCCTCGGTATCACACTCTGGGATACTTAGGTTTAACACAAATCTTTAAAAAGAACATAATCCAAAATTGTTTCTTTTTTCCACAGTCCCTTACGTTAGCTAAAAAGGATTGTAATTAACTGTTTTGTTTCTCACATTGCAGGTTGCTACACTACATACCTTCCGATCAGTGTCCAGGAGAAACTTTACCTCATTGGAAATACAAAACATGAAAAACATATGCCCACGTATGGCTTAAATGTTATAGCCCTGCTATTTTTGCCATTACACAGTTAACTGGTATTTAAAATACTGTAATAACATTTGCATCGTTTTAACAATTGGTTTCTTTATGTATTCAGCATTTCCAGATTTTCACAGATTTTACTTTGCTTTCTTTGCAATATATAAAAATAATTTGCTAACCTGCTTACAGAAAAGATGTGTGTCTGTTTATGCACCTGGAAACCTTTAATCTTTTTTTTAAATTAAAATAATCCATTCAATTGTACAATTCAAAACATTCCACTCCCCAAAAGATAAGCAAGCAACCCTAAAACAGCTCTTGTTTTCTGAATTTGTTCTATATGTTTTAAATACATGATTTGGTTAAATTCGTTAAAATCTCAAGCCAAACAATATAAGCTGGAACAACCCATTACTATAAAACCAATACAGAAAATAATAATATTTATTATCTTCTATAAATCTAAGGGCCCCATTCAACAAAAATACACCCAGCACTTGTGGCCTACATGGCCATAGAGAACCACAGACACATTGAAAAATTCATGTTTTGGGGCTTCTTCCACCTGTAACAGGGTTTCACTGTCTAGTAGATGTATTTTTATCTAATACAGCCAATAGCCATTAACCCACTCCCCAACCCATATTTCTCTTAAATTACATAAATTGGAAAATTGCTCATTTCCTCTTCCTCCAGTTGTGGTTTAATATATCATGAATTTAGCTAAATTTTCCTGAGAATGGATGTGAGATTACACTTATATACAGATATCCTTGCATAAAACTATTCAGTGATACAAAACACCCAGGGACTTCAACTGTACCATATTATAAATAAGGCCCTACTTGAACTGCGGGATAATTGTCAAAAAATTGCGGCTGAGTTGCGGACAAGCCATGGAAAATTGCAGAACAGTAATAATGGACCTTATTATTTGTGGTAATAAAGTCCATTATTACTTTTCCACGATACTGTATTCCGAAAGCGGGGGGCTTCCGCTGCCGGCCGCCCAGGGCTGAGAGCAGGGTTTCCCGCTGTCAGCTGCCAGGGGCTGAGAGTGGGGGCTCCTGCTGACAGCTGCTATGGGCTGATAGCGGGGGCCCAGGGCTGACAGCAGCCGCCCAGGACTGACAGCAGGGGCTCCCGCTCTTAGCCCCAGAGTAGCTGGGGCTCCCACTGTTAGCCTTGCATGTCGCAGGGCTCCTGCTGTCAAAACTGAGGTGGAACTAAGCCGAATGTTGCAGAATCTGCAATTTCTGCAATATCATAATCTAAGTAGACCCTTAATTATAAAACACATATCACCGCATTTTTAAGTGTATTTCAATAATGCTTACTATTTGTCCTACGTGAAAAACAATTGAAGAGGGATGTATAAAGGAACTCATCATTTTAGCCTTTATTTATTATCAATAATTTCAGTTACATTTACAGAGGTTTTGGAGCCCAGCCCTGGAAACCTGACTCAGTAATTTTCACTGGTGTGAGTTCTCATGTCAGGGAGGGTTACAAGACTGAGCCTTTCATTCCCATGTAATATAATATAAATTTAGGGGGGAAATCAATCTGATCCTGCAATCCTATTCCTCTGAGAGAAGTCAATGGGACTATTTGCCTAAATACGATTTATTCAGGTGAGTAAACACTGCAGGATTGAGTCCTAGATTCAAGAGCTTTATAGTGCATTTAGTAGAAGGAGACTCATCACAACTACCATTGTACTTTGTGTCAAGTCCTGCTCACCCTGCTCATGTGGGTGGTTCTATTGACTTGAATGGGATTATGTGCATAAATAAGGAAGCAGAATTTTTGCCTTAAATGTAAAGTGACTGACATTAATAATATGAAGATCATAGACTGGTGTTCATTAAATCTGAGTTTAATAGTCTAGCTAGAGGATTGTGTCAGCATTTCCATTATAAATCCCATTTTTAACTAAAGCTGGCACAGCAGGACTCAGCCCAGGAGAATTTTCTTTACTTGACATTTGCAAAATATGTTTTGTTCATTTTTATGTTATACAAGTGAGGAAATTGATTACCATTCTGAACTATGCTTGTGCAACTAAAAATTGGGTTGGCTGCAAGTTGCACAGTAACTACTATTTGTAAGGATTTTTAGAATGAATACTTAATTCCTATTGTTAAAACATAAAATTTAGCAGCTACATACAATCATTACAAGGTACATGTACATAAAATGTGTTTCGAAATGTATATACATTTATAGTTACATAATCGATTAAACTATCACAAACATTCTCTTTAGTACATTTTCTTTTCAGTTCAAATTTGTATTGTCTTTGCGTAGATGTATGAGTCACACACAAGTCTTCTGACATTTTAATGATGCAATCCTGCAAATACTTATGCACTTGCGTAACTTCACTCAGATGGGTAGTCCAATTGAGCTCCATGATGCTAGTCATCTGAATAAAGCTACTCACATAGGTAAAAACAATGAGGAGTCCTTGTGGCACCTTAGAGACTAACAAATTTATTTGGGCATAAGCTTTTGTGGGCTAGAACCCACTTCATCAGATGCATGGAGTGAAAAATACAGGAGCAGGTATAAATACATGAAAGGATGTGTTCGCAGGATCAAGCCCTAACACAGAGCACAGAAATCCCTAGCCAAATCCTGTTTGTCTTACACAAAAAGTCCAACTTTTTAAAGTTAAGAGACTACCTACATATGTAAGGTGAACAAAATCTGGCCCCATATCTGACAACAAGACTTCTATTTACCAGACACAGCAGCAAAGAAAAGAACATAATTCATTCATATGAGCAAACTGTAGGTATCTAATCATAAAACCATCGAGGAGACTTAAAATAACTAGCATATACGGATAACTTTTTAAACATGTATTTTTTTAAATCTTGAAGTTTTCATCTATATTTTATTTTTTAAGAAATTATCAAATAACTAGTGCAGCTGTTCCTCAGTGATTAGTAACTATACTTTTATCCATTATTTGAAGATATAGTCTATGAATCACTAACTTCTAGTCTTTGTTACTTGTTTATTTTTATCACATCTTCCTATTCTAAGCTTTAGGTGAATGTAAAATTTCATAATTTAAAAATGCTTAGAGACGCCTTGTTCTGTTACAAAGTACAGATTTTTTTAAATCATGTTAATCTGGTTATGATTTACATGACATTTAAAAGCGATATCAAATGGTGCTTCCTTTCAAATAATTACAATTATTATTTCAATTTAATTACATTTATTTCTGTATATATTTCAATGCCTTATATTTCCTTCTGGCATATATCAAGAATAAATCATGAATCACAGGAATTCCAGAAGGCTAAAATTTTTAAAACTTCTGACAGACTTGGGATTTGACAGACTCTTTGTTTTAATTGTATATGATTTGCCTCGGGTAACATCTTGTGAAATTGTTCTTAAAATAATTACCTCTAAAAACTATTTAAACTGAAGGGACATTAAAAGGTCTGAATTTCACAGACTTTTTACTTTACTAATAAAAAACTACAAATGAACCAAATGTACTTTTTGCTACTTTTGAGTCTCTTGTAAATATAAAAGGCATGGATCCGGTTCCCAAGAAGTCAATTGCAAAACTCCCATTGATTTCAACAAGAGCAGGAGCAGCAGGTCCAAAGTAGCAGCAATGCATACTGGTTCGTAGCATAAGATACTCCTTAGCGCAATCATCTTCTGGACCACCTCCCTGCCAAATCATGCTCCAATTTGTGATTGCACAACATGCAAAACTACACACACACAATATGTTTGTTGTCCTCTTAACTTAGCTTGACCCCTCCAGCCTAGTGCCTCTCTTCTCAAACACTAGTTCTTTCCTCCATCTCCACCCCAATCCCACTTTTCAGCTCTCTCCCCAGGTCCCACGTACCTACCTTCCTTGGGTGCACTAGTGACCCTTCCTGGGTCCTCCCAATTCTTGCTCATTCTCCCATCTGGACACTTCCTCTCCTCTGTTACCAGTCTCCTTACTTCCCTCAGACATCACGCTCCTTCCTCCCACCCAGCCCCACACTGCTTCCTCCCGCCAGACTTCTAGGCAGCTCCTTTGCTCCAGTGACTGATTGGTTGTTCACCAATCCCCTGGTTATTTTCTCCCTCTCCCATCCTCAAAGTATCTCCTTGGCCTGGGGACAAGGCCTGTATTTTGACTCCCTTGCCTCTGGCATGTGGTGGGGAGGCTGGTGGCTTGAGTCTGCAGTGTGGCTGTTCTTGGAGGGGGAAGAAGGAGGAAGCTTTTTTTCAGCACAGCTCATTTGATAACACAGTCTCCTCTACTGGCAACTCCTCTTTCCTTCTACAGATGTCCTGGCTCCGGTGCATCAAGGGCTCAGAACCAGCAGTCTAGCTCTCTGAGGGTCACTGGGAAGGGCTCTTTTAGGAACCTCTGCTATACATAAAACATAACAATTACACATTAACATTACTGGATACATATATTATTATTACAATAATAAAATACCAAGCTATTGTTATAAATATAATAATATGAAACAAAAATACATCACAGTCTATCAGATACCCCTAAATAAAGACCAGATATACCTCCCATATAGCTCAATGGAAGAAAGAAAGAAAGACCTTATGGATTTCAGTGTGAGTAAAGTCAGGCTGCAGCATATTATAGCAAAATATGTTTATTCTAATGTAAGGTCACAGCAACACTAAAGCAACTATTTTAAAAACACAACATGTCCCGAAGTTACGACAGATAATCGCATAGCCTTTTAATAAAAGATTCAAGTTTCAAAAGTGAAATTTATGTTTAATATTATTTGCACATTTTTCTCATACTCTGTGCTGCTTTAATTTTACTATTGCACATCAATCTTAAATGCAATTGTATCACACAAAGAAGAGGACACAAATGACTGTGTACCAGAAATAACTGTTAAGAACTATTGGATTTCTTTGCTGCCAGCAATGGTCTAATTCTGGATCCAATCCTGCTGCTGTTGAAGATAATGGGAATTTTGCCATTGAGTTAAATGGGAGCAAGATTGACAAGGTTTCATAAATCAATTGTATCGTCTGTATGAAGATTCTGGGACTTCGTTGTCTTATTGCACCCAGCCAAAACAAAACAACATTTTGAAGTATTAAACCATTTCAGTTATTGTCTTTAGATTTTGTTGTAACACAGATCTTCTAAAATTCAGTTAAAATAATGTATTAAACTGAAATAAAAGATAAGACCTGATCCTGCAGTTCTCAGTCCCATTGACGGCAATGGACATTTTGCCTGAGAAATGACTGCAGGATCAGGAACAAGGAAAGAATACAATGTTTAATTAATAATATAAAAAGAATATTTAACAACATGCCACCAAACAATGAACTTTGGATGCACTTGCCCTTGCTAGAGATGGAACACCATACGAGAGGAATCTAAAGGAGACATAATCCCTCTCCAAGCAGACAAATGAGTGGGTATAGTGGGCAGACTGCATCATCCTTTAAGATGGCACAGCCTGCTGGTCCTGGGGTGGTACAAAAGTGGAGACACAGCCATGACCCTGCCTTCTCCTTGCTCCATGTGAGGTGATGCCCATCTCCCAGGAAGACATAGAAAGAACAATCCTTGGGCTCCCCCAGGCACACGTTCTGTAACTGAAACTGGACCTTGCATGTTATCATACTAGTGAAATTGTGTAAGGGCCAGTCGCAATCTGACCCATAACGTATTAATCCTTCTGAGGCATCTATCCGGTTCTTCAAGAATAACTGGATTGTCAGTTCCATAAATCTATCCATCAGCTGTTGGGAAACCCAGTGCTCTTTCACAATGAAAGGAGCCTTACATGAAAGGAATATTTGAGGTGGGGAGGAACATGAATGTCTCCAGCCACATGTTTCAGGAAGAAGTCTTCTACCTTGAATCGGAAATGGTTTATTATTGGACTCTCATACAAGAACACTTTATTATAATTTTATTTTTTTCTATTATTCAGTATTTATATAACACTATAGGTTTGTGTGGTCATGTACAGAAAACACATGTAAGAAAACCCTTTTCTGGGATTCAGACAATCAGCAAACATATATAATTATCTATTTCCTTGAATGCTATGTAGAGAAATGATGCTCAGTACTTGTCATTCTTTTATATGTCTTACAGTTAGGAAGAAGAGAAGAATCATTATTAAGCAACACTAGTAAAAAGGACTTTTAAACAAAATCTCAGCAGGAGAAGGTACAGTAGATAAATGATGCACAGCAGATCACTGGAAATTGATCATCATCATCATGATTTCAAGGGCAACCAGACTGAGCCAAGTCCTGTTTGCATGACACTTCTGAAGAGTCCCATTGAGTTCATGTGAGTAAGGAGAGCAGGATTTAAATGTAATAGTATTTTAAAAGGTATATTTTATCATGCTCAGCTAAGTCAAAAACAGGTAAACTGATTTGACTCTTTTTTTAAAAATCACCTTTGGGATTGTAATAAAGGTATGACACGCAGGAGTATTATGAGAAACTAATCTTTATTTCTTTACTCAAGTCACATGACATTGGTCTGGGTTAGAAAAGATTATACCATCACATGGCACAAGGGTCAGTTTCCACTGATTGCAGGGGCTACTGTGTCAGGGGCCAGATCAACCATAGCAAGTTTCAGCCCAAAAGTTGAATGTTTTGAGAGATTTATGAGAGAGTAAAAACTGCAATTTCTAATAAAAATTTGTGTGTAACCTCACTATAACATTTTTGGGTAGAGAATGCTTTTATATACTGTGCATAATATTACAGTTTTAGAGTAGTAACTTCCAATTATGGCAACAGAGATTATTTAGTTTTCCTATAAACTACACAATACTGATCTCAAATAGAAGCAAACCTACATCACAATTTAACAGATTGGACCAGTAGTTTACAAAACAAAACATTCTTCTTTAATCCAAGATAAAATTAAGAAGAATATGAACAATGCATCAAGAAACTGTATTTTCAGGTAATAATTCAGCATTTTTCACACATTTATATATTTGTTTAGAAATCTAATATCAATTCTAATTATTCCATCATTGCAAATAACCTCACCATCACATTCTGCAAATAATGTAGTAAAGTTTATTAGGGCTGTCAAATTATTTTAAAAATTAATCATGAGGTTAAAAAAATATTCGCGATCAATCACATTTTTAATTGCACTGTTAAACAATAATAGAATACCATTTATTTAAATATTTTTGGGTGTTTTCTACATTCCACACTGCTTTGGATAGGTATGGAGCAGAACCCAACATCAGCATGGAAGCATGTCCTTTGGAACAGTGGCCGAAGCATGAAGGGGCATAGATTCATAGATTCATAGATTCTAGGACTGGAAGGGACCTCGAGAGGTCATCGAGTCCTGTCCCCTGCCCGCATGGCAGGACCAAATACTGTCTAGACCATCCCTGATAGACATTTATCTAACCTACTCTTAAATATCTCCAGAGATGGAGATTCCACAATCTCATACGAATGTTTAGCATATCTGGCACATAAATACCTTGCAACGCCAGCTACAAAAGTGCCATGTGAATGCCTGTTCTCACTTTCAGGTGACCGTGTAAATAAGAAGCGGGCAGCATTATCTCCCATAAATGTAAACAAACTTTTTTGTCTTAGCAACTAGTTGAACAAGTAGGACTGAGTGGACTTGTAAGCGCTAAAGTTTTACACTGTTTTTTTTTTAGTGCAGTTATGTAACAAAAAAAAATCTACATTTGTAAATTGCACTTTCATGATAAAGATATTGCACTACAGTACTTGTATGAGGTGAACTGAAAAATATTATTTCTTTTGTTTATCTTTTTTACAGCGCAAATATTTGTAATAAAAATAATATAAAGTGAGCACTGTACACTTTGTATTCTGTGTTGTAATTGAAATCAATATATTTGAAAATGCAGGAAATCATCCAAAAATATTTATAATAATTTCAACTGGTATTCTACTGTTGTTTAACAGTGTGATTACTTGTAATTAATTTGTTTTGAGTTATTCACTTGAGTTAACTGCGATTGACATCCCTAACATTTATATAAAATAATTGTATAACTGGACACCATAATAACCTCTCTTAACTAAAGACAGACTTTGTATACGCATTGGCCAGTTATCCATAGACTACAATAAAATACAAAAATGTAGGTGTTCCTTTATTTTAGAACTATGTACACATTGGTGTTTTTTATATGTGACATCATAATTCACTACTATTACCCACTCCTGCTCCCACTGAAGTCAGTGGCAAACCTCCACTTACACCACTGGGAGTGAGAGCAGGTCTTGCTTCTCATTTTATAACAGATGTCAAGTAAAATATCGAACTTTTCCCACTCCTTATAAATGGAAATAGCAAACAAAGCTAGTTTTGAATAAAAATCATTGTCATATAGATACCACTTTTTCTAAGTAATTAGTCCATCTATCTGGAAAACCATTTCAGAAAGCATGAATATGTTCAAGATTATCCGAGATTATCCAGTATGAATGCTTAATTTGAATGAATGTATCTTAGAAATGTGGGGTGTTAACTGATTTGTATCAGATGTAGGATATTACTTTAATCAAAAGCTATACTAAATAAAAATAAAAGTATTGAGTCTTGTGCTATATCCTGTATTCTAACTGGTGAAGATTAACACCCTATCAAAAAGAAAGATGGGGGCTAAATCTTTTGTCATTTAAACAGGTGCTACCTCACTGGAGTCAAAAGTCAATGGGGGCTGCAGGAGTGTAACTGAGATCATATTCTGGCCCATTGTAGGCACAATCCTGCAGTCTTTACACAGCCAAAATTCCCATGACTTTGATGCTCATTTTGCCTGAGACCCTTAGGGTGCTGTATTTGCTTTTTCTATAGAAGCACTATTAATAAATGAACTGTCAGTCAAAATGTTGCAGCCATACAAAGTAATACATTTCTAATAGTGCACAAAAGATTGACACACTGAATATTTATTTTGTTAGTTAAGCTTGTGCATCAGCAGCAATATATTTTTGTATCAGGAAGATAACGTCAAGAACAACCTGAGTTCTATAAACAGATTCTGCTTCAGATAAAAACAGACACATTTTATCCAAAATATGAAAAAAGTAAACAATAAAGTTTTATATAGAATAGTGCAATAATCCTTGAGAATTAATACTATGAGCAGGTCATCCTCTCATTTTGACGGCACTGGTCAACAAAATAAATGAAAAGTAAGAGTAAATGGGAATCAATGCAAAGGCCTAGAGAGTAATTACTATTTTTAAATATATTAATTCTGTACCTGGTGTCAAATGGAATGACAGTCGGTCCTGAATAAATACAAAACTGCTTTGGCATTGCCATTTTTTTTTCAAGATGAAAAATGCACTGGCTTGGAATGTTTATTTGAACCAACCATATGGTATTACTATAGAGAGTCTGGAAGTGAATGCATTCTTTGGAAGTACAGTATCATAATAAATTATTCTAGCAAGCATGCAGAATGAACATAGATCACAGACACAATCTGATTTGGCAGTCCAAGTGCAGACACTGCCTGCACTCCTAGAGTCAAGCCTGTATAGCAGCTATAAGTTACCAGCAATGGGCCCAATCCTGCATTACATATTCAGGAACACTCTCACTGACTTCAGTAGGAGTTTGGCCTACATGAAAAGTGAAAGATCAAGCTCAATATTTAAATTTATTAGCACACATGATGGGATTAATCATGTTCTCCCTGAAATCAACAACTAAAAATCTCATTAACTCCAATAGGGACAAGATCACGCCCATTATGTGCTACATATATATTCTTCCAATCGTTACAGTATTTTGTTTTATTGAGTGTTTGTCTCTTACTACTAATATGATTGTGACTTAAGTCCTCATTACTGCAGTGCTGGTGATATAACAACACATTGCTATATGAAGCACTGGAAAGCCAAAGAAATCAGTTTTGCCAGAAATTTCAACAGCAGACTGATGCACAGATCTTTTTTTCCAGATATTCTAATAAGGAACGCAAACAGTCATGAAATCTGTTTATATTCTGGCTCTTACAATTATTAATGATGAAGTACTTTATAGTACCATAATCAATCTTTCTGTAGCTGTTTAATAGCTATGCAAAGCAAATCAAAGAGATTATTCTCATAACCAGTGATAAAATACTGACCAAACCCAACACATTTTGTAATCCATCAAATAGGAAACCACTGTACTGGTGTAATATTAATGCCCCAAAACAAAATGCCAGGCTTAAATAATATGAATGTTGTGATATGATGTTTAAAAGTAAGAGAATTCAAAATAAGGCTGAAATGTAGCCCTGGACTTGCCTTGTTTTGACACTGCAGTAACTACTTATAACAGGATAAATTACAGATGGGACAGTTGAGAGTTTCAGTTTTAAACTTCCATCCCTTCCTTTGGTTAACATTGTCATAACCTTCATGTTGCCTAAATACTGGTTGTTATTATTGTTATTAGCCCAAGCCTGCAGTCCTTACGCAAATCTCCCAGTGATGTCAAAGGGAATTTTGTCTGAATGACTGATGCAGCATTAGATATTATTTATTCATCTGTCTACCACATAAAAACATCTATTTACAAAACAATTCTGGAAGCATCATCTCTTCACAGGTAAGGTTGAAGCCAGCTTCCCATAATAATATGGATATTGCTTAGCACTTATATAACACTTTTTACCTTCAATGAGCTGTATAGACATTAACTAATGAACCTAGATCTCAGCATGAATTAAATTCTGGGGTACTGTTTTTTTTCTTCATTTACTGATGTTTTAAGTTAACTATTTTATCTTAACTCTGTTTCAATTTTATGTAACTTGTTTATTTGCAAAAATGGCCAATATAAGCAATACAATTTGATTGACTGGTTAATTGAAGTAACTAATCTGTAAAATATACATAACAGATGATTTTAAAGAGATGGAGCCAAATTCTTTGCTGGCACAAATTGGCACAACTCCACAGACTTCACTGGAGCTGAACCATTTATGCCAGCAGAGAATTTGGCTCATAACATTTGTCTAGCAGACTATAATACATAACGGATTAGGTAAATAGGTACTTTGTAAGTCTTTACATTTGAAAATTCATATTATCTGCCTGATAAAAGAAGCCTTTTAGAGTCAAACAGGTATTCAGCTATATTGGTGAGCCATCTATTTCTTAAACTGTATTATAAAGGAACAGCTCTTTTGGATCCATTACAATATATTCTGAATTCTGCCTCATTTGTGTAATGTACTGTCATTTTATGACAATATAGACTGAAACAGCCACATAATCAAATCTGTTAATCTCATAAACTGTACATAAACTCTATGTGTTTGTTTTTATCCATATGCCCCAAATCCAATTTTTCTAGCAGAAAGTTGTTACTATGGCTCAAATCCTCTTCCTATCCCCTCTGAATAACTGGCCCAGGTGCTTGGGAGCAGGAAAAGAAATCTGCCTCCTAGGCTGTGATGTGGTTCTACAACTGCTACTCCAGCCTAAGGACCAGAATAACTTCTTTGGCACTAGCAGCCCCCATATCACACGGTGGGGAAACCGCCAGAATCAGTGCAGCCTATGGATCATCGGCCCCATCACTGCCCCTTCCCTGCTTTGTCACTACTCCGGGGTTCAAAGCTGAGGACTTTCTATTCAGGACAAAATTCATTTTAATAATAAAATATATAAATAATAATTGTGTTATTTTGTTTAGTATCAACTACATGCTTAGAACTATATAATGCACAAAAATAGCAGTCCTTGCCCGGAAAAGTTTGCAGTCTAAATGGTGCACACACAGAAGGCGAAACATTCAGGGAAATTAAGAGGTAAGGCTCACAGAGGTTTATCTTTAACAACTTCTTCTTCATTTTTTTTTTTTTTGCCTCAGCACTTTTTCTTGAGTTTCATCAACTAAAGTTCAAAATTTCTCAGCATTGATTCCTTGTAAAGCTCCTTGAAATCAAGGCTTTGCCCATATCCCCTGCCTAGCATGGAGCAAAAGTCAGACTGACCCCATATGCTAATTCAGATCTACACTGAGGGCTTCAAGCTGTCTCAACTGTGCCTTCTCAGAGAAAATACTAAAAGAATAACAACATCCTTACTTGCAAGTTGGAGAAAATTTTTGCTCTGTTCACACACCAATGGACTACATCCCCATTCACCGTCATTGAAAGAAAGAGAGACAGAGAAGGAAGGGGGGTGGGGGGGGGGAGAACGACAGAAGATAGACTGAGACAGAAGGCAGCAGCAGAAACAAACAATCAGTAGCTAGAGACCAAAGAAGGGGGGAACAGCAATAGAGAATGTCCAAAACACCAGTGTCCTAGCTTTGTAAAAAACAAACCACACACACAAACCACACCATTAAAAGCTAAAATAAAACCATGCACACCTATGATGTTTTACCCTTTTCTGCTGTCGTGTTCTATGTATAGCTTTCTTCTGCCTTTCTGTTCCTGTCCTCTCCCTTTCCTGCTTTCTCTCTTAGTTGTCTATCTTAGTTTTTCTCATTTTTCATTCAATATGTCTCCCTCTAGCACTCAGACTCTCCTTTTTCTTTGTCTCCTGAATCAGCATTCTTTTGTTCTTCCTCCTTGCTCCTCTCTGGCTGTGTCTCTCTCTCCTTTTCTTCCTGTTCCTGTCCTCTCTTTCTTTTTTTATTTCTGCTCTTGCTTTCCTATTCTGCTTCCCATGTGTTTTCACTGAATACATGAACACAGAGCACAAGCAGTGGAAAATATTTTTAATTCTGATGCTCCTTTTCCATCTCCATGTGCTTTTTAGCTGCTGTAGCTCTGTTAGCTTTAAAGCACACATGAGGAAGTCACTTGTACTCCCATGTTCTTGAAAACTATTAACAGTAGCATAGTGAAGTAAAAGCACACGGGAAGGGAATGTGTCAAAAAAGTTGCTTGTACTCCCTCCAGCATGTGGGTCACATTTAACAAGGTCAAGGGACAAGTGTGGCCTATGGGCATTAGTTTGACAGGCACTTGCAAAAGGGATCATAATCTTCTTCCTTCTACCTGCCTACACTTTGCAATTAGGCATTTACAAATGCAGGGTCATGAAGTTTCAAGTGATCTACTTCAATTCACAGGCTGAATGAGACTAGTGACAGACAATCATCTCTTTTCTGATTCGACTATTTTCAGCATAACTATGGGCATTTCCCAGGCACAAGACCATGGGAATCTTTTGTTTTCCTTTGCCCCACATGAAAGGGCATCATTCACACACTCTGGTGCTGACCACTGAGGGGTATGCCTCTTTGGCATGTGTTGCCCACTTCTTAGGGCAATGCACAGTGCATTTCTGGAGCTCTGCTTGATTCACTCCTTTGTGGTTCAGTTAGCCCCTTGGGGACATTGTCTGCTCTGCTGTTTGCTCATGTTACGCACATTTTGACACCTCTTAGCTGGCCTCCATGGGTTTCCAGAGCTATTTGTCTTTTTGGAACCATCAAGCACCAGTAATTGCATGGTTTTCTTTCCTCCCTTGTTCCACTACCTCTTTTTCTAACAACATACATGTCAAAAAATGTAATAAGTGAAGGAAGACATGTAGTGCCCAGTTTTACCGAATATTTTGCCCACGCTTTGTGCTGAAGAAATCACATTTGCATTGTTGTACGGGCTGACTACATGAACTGTTATTGCCTGGCACCTATATTCTAGGGCAAAGATGCAACTCACTAGTGAGTGGGTAGTAGCCAGGCAAACTGAGGACCTGGAGATTGACAGCCAAGAGGCTATGGGTCAGATCTTGACACTGTTGCTCAGTTTTCACTCAGGCAACCTCTTACTGACTTCAATGGAAGCCTACCTGAGTAAAAACTGCATAATAACCTCAGGATTTGGCTCTATGGATGTGCATTACATGTAGGTATTGAGAACAGGATTTCTGACTGAAAAGGTCAATCACTCTGTCAATGCACATATACCTTGATCTTATATAGCTACTATATGCTTAAGACATTGCAATGCTGTGATATGTGTGAAAATATTGGAATTAAGGAGTATCTAATATTTATTTTGAACAAAGAGCATAAGATATTAAAGCTTTTGTCAAGAGAAAAGGTGCTTCTAATACATAATTTCCCCATTTAAACGAAGAACTGATAGATGATTTTTAAAATAAGAAAATTCTTCATGTATAAGATAAACTATACCTTTTCAGGGGATGCTTTCGATACTTATATTCATGTATAAGATAAACTACACTTTCAGGGTATAGCATTTAAAAATTGTTGATTATACCATATGCATAAAAACACTGTTTATTATTTCAAACTCTTCACATGTGCACATTGACAAATACTGAAAGAAATATATTTTGATCTTGTACTAAATAAAATTATAGCAAAAAAAATATATTGTTGAAAAAGACAGTGTTATTTTAGAAGAACCCCACTTCTCAGTTTCCTAAATCCTGATCTTGCAATGTGTGTTCACCTAAAACTCCCTCTGGAGTCAGTAGGAATTTGGGATGTGCACGCAATTCAGATTTAGGCCTTATATCTCAATGATGAACTAATTTTTAAAAAATCATCAGCAAGCTGTACAATAAAACAAAACACAACAAAATAAAACAAAAATATACCCCCAGGCCTCAAAGTCACTTCATATCCAAACTATAGGATACTCAAATTCCTTCATATCCTTTGGATTCTTAGGATTCTTTTGTAAATCTAGCTCTACTTTTTTATCATCATCTCTACTACATCCACATTGCTTTATATTAATTAACGTAAGAAACTGCAAGATAGGATCCTAACATTTATGTTTTTGGTATAGTAACATTCTTTTGCTTTGTGGCTCTTGTTAGTATTCATTTTGACAGAATACTGACAAATCTGCAAAAAGATTTTCAACGATATGGACCAAATCTTGAAGTCCCTTATCAGGCAACATTCTCTTTGAAATTCAATGGAAGTGTTTGCTGAACAAGAACTTCAGGATCAAGCCTTATATGTAACATATATTTTTTGTAGTAAGTGTTAATACCAATTTTATGAGAACATAATTAGTGTACGTATAGTTAAGCTCATATGCAGGTAACATCCACATAGGTATCAACACCGTCATATTCTACAGTGTATAATAACATACAAAAACAGCAATTTCCCAGACTCTCCTTCCATTTTTTCCCATCACCCTAGGCCTAATGCTATTTAGTAAAGCAAGATTAGGGTATCTGATGATTCCTATTGATTCAAATGTGGTGCTAGGATGCCAAAATCCCCAAGAGTAAAAGAACCTTCCCCATCACTACCCCACTGCTTATTGATCTAATTCACCAACCAAGCATTGTAATTTTCTCTCACAAACAAATAAATCTTGCATGAAACAGAGAGAACATGAATACTGGTATTTTTATATGGCATTGCTAAATTATTACATTTAGGATCAGCATAAAGATCCTTCTCTGCTTTCCCATGTTGACCATCATGTATATGTCATCTAATAATGGGCAGGATCCTAAACTGTATTTTGAAATCAGAATTATTTGTACATGCTGAATAAACTCAGCGTTACATAAACAGTGGGCACTATCCTTTACTCCTTACCCTGGCAAAATTCCATTGACTTCAATGGTACTACTTGTCTAAGGATTATTTTTGTAATGGTTGCAGGATCAGATCCAGTATGTGTAGCCATCAAATGAGATAATCCACATACCTACTGATTACTGCTCAAAATTCTATTAATTGGCATCTTTCTTCATTTATGAATTGAGCCAAAAAAATTAAGAATAGATCAGGATGTTATAAATTGTTGGACTATATCCCTCTGAAAATATTGGTTTATATAGGGTAGTATTTTAATCTAAGAATTATGACTCTGATCCTGCAAACACTTAAACACAGGCATCATTTTCAGCACATGAATAGACTTGGATTTAATTGCTTAAGTGTCTGCAGGATCTGACTGTATGAGCACACGAGTTATGTCAGAAATGCTAAGCATTGGAATTGAAATATGTGACGTAACTGTAAGAAATCTAACACATTTCCTTCACACAATCTGGGAATTGTTTGTTGTATAGAATTGTTTCAATGCAAGGGCCTGATGCTTCCCCCACTGAGTCAATAGAAGCAAAATAGAGCTCCAAAGTTGTCAGTACTCCTTATCAACATTAACTTTCATACACTATTATAGTTTCATAGATGATTAAAAGTGATCAATGCAATATGTAATTGCTGATATGATCAAACCAAAATAATTTGACACCATACATAAATTTGCCCAATTTTGAACACAATGCTCAGGTTACTGTAAGTATTTCAAGAAAACATCAATACGCTATTCAAACTGTATTTGATTTGGGATATGCAAGTATGTTTTATGGTAGCTGATACCCCTTTTGAGATAATCTATATGGATGAGCGTTTCAACTATTGTAAATCAGTGTAACTCCAGTAATTCAAGGAAGCTGCACTGATTTAAATAATCTGAAATCCTTACATTTTCTAAAAATTGCTCAGGTATTCCCCACTTAACTGTAACAGAAAATTTTGCTGTAGGAGGATCACAGAATTTTATTTATCTACCCTAGCTGTTTCTAAAGTGCCTATCATTTTGGTATCTAAGCATCATTTTGGGCCATCTGTAAAACAAACATTTTCAATTAAACCCCTCCTCTCCTCCAAATTTCAACACTTTTAATTCTACAAAAATACAATATAGTTTCATTCTGGCATCCACTACAGTTTTTACTTTCCTAGCATTGTTACAGACCACACACAATCTTTGTGGCTCTTATACAAATATTTTTGCTGTTTGCAACTGCTGAATCTTTCATGTGACTAGAAGTAAAACTACCATAGAAAAATCTCTGTAAATGTCAGATTATAGATAACTGTTTATATTTTGAGTATCTATTTTCCTTGATAAGAAGCTGACTAGATACAGAGCTAAGAAAAACACTTTCTGTTTGTTACATAAACATAAAATGATTTTATCAATTTGGCCACATGCTAAATCAGATTTTAGTGGCCTGATATTAAGCACCTGGAGACAAAGTGATATCTAAAAACATGTTCCCTTAATTTCTTTTGAGGTTTATCTATTTTATAACTCACATTTGCTGAATGCCATCTTACAAAAATTACTCCTTTTTTGCTCTTCTATATGCTGCCTAGTATTAATGTGAATGCATGGTGACAATAATAATCACTGAACATAATATTCTCTGTATAGGCTTCCAACAGTGAAACTATGATCTTTGCAACAAGGAGATATAAACAGGTAAAGTAAGACTGATTTAAAACATTGACAAGTCTTAAAATGTATTTGGTTTGCTCTCCAAAAATACTTGCAAAATGAGATTCTTTTCAGTAAAACTAAAACATATGGAAATTTAAATGTGGAGGACAATTTCTCAGTGTACTGAATGCATGTCTGTGTTTGAACCCTTCTTGGGAAGCATAAATTATATACACAACTTATAGATGTCTATAAATCATTTCAGCGTTGTGATTTGAATGGTAGCAAAAATGTTCATATTAAAGTCTATTGCAATTAAATGTATGTTGTCCATAAATACAGAATAAAAATATGAAAACCCAGAAAGATTTATTTTGTATCATACTTTGTCAGTATTTCAAATGGTGTTTATTTGCAATATAAGACTAAAATTTACATAAAACGAAATCAGCATTTCTGCTGAAGCAGCAGGCTTTGCTTTTTGTGCTTCTCTGTTCACTGCTAAAGATTTGCACCCTTTATATAGGCCTCATTTATAAATCTTCATAAATCTGGTCACATATGCTAGAATTTTATCTTGAAGAAATATCAAATGTCTACATAGCTTACTTTGTTTGTGTGTGAGAAAGTGGGAGGCTGAGAATACAATAAATTGTAATTCATTTTATTAGCAAGACTTAAAAATGATTCTGAAACTATCAAAAGGGCAGAACTACTATTATATGAGATGTATTATATTATACTATATATTATAATGGTGCCTGCTAAAACATCTATATAAGTCTTACATTATTTTAATTAATAACCCCTTTTATAGGAGAGCAGGCATAAGAGTATACAAGGTATGTCAAAAAGTGGCACAGAGATATGAGGTCTCAGCCTCAAATCAATTTTATACTGAAATTTGGTTTAAATGGATTTGACATTTTTAAGTAAAATGAGGGGCAAATGTAGAACCTTTATGCTTTAAAACACTTGCTTGTATTGTTATAATTCAGAACTGGCTTTGATTCTTTGAAAGAGCGCAATTTCCCGGACTACTTCTGCTTCTGAATATGTATTAAAAGAAAAAAATTCTAATGACTAAGATGTTAACTTTTAAAAAGTGGATAATTCAGATATGCAGAATATAGACCTTGATAAAGATTTTTGGTTTTTGTTATCTGTGCATATGGGACTGTTCCCATGTGCTAAGGGAAAGTGGAAAAACAGATCTAAATTTAACTTTATTCCTTGACAAATAGAAGTAATTTGTGACTAAGTCAAAATGAAGTCAATTAATAGCAAATAGATAATGCTTCTTTTTCATTTTTGTTTTTAACACCAATCCCACTTAATCCAGAAAGATTACAAAACTGGAAACATTAGTTTTCACTGTAAAACTGGAATAAGGAATTTTAAATACATGATTAGAAATAAACTAAACTACAATAGTTTTCATCAGAGGTTACAGAAAGTATACAATACATCCTTAATATTTTTGATATATTTCACTTAAAAATTGATTTGTTACATTATTGATCAGCACTATCTCTGGCCACTTTTAGGCAGGTTTTGTTGGAGAGGCCCTTTCTACAACCAGACAATGTATTGTATTGGATCAAGGATTCAATATTTATCCAAAAATTGCCAGAAAAGCTGCAAAATTATTTTTAGAAAATATATTATGACTAGTTCTACACTTATACCTAATGAAAGAAATACCTACAAGAGCCTTATCAACAGCACAATATGGGTCATGCTTTGGTTCAGGGCAGTATTTTGTTTTCTGCTAATGAAGATGGGAGAAATGTTCCTGGGCCATTTTTGTGTGTATGTTCTTTTAGTCTATCATTGCAATCATCGTTATTACAACAGTGATTGATCTAAGAAAGCAAACAGGGCCTATATTTGTCATGGGTTTCTCTTTAGATATGAACCAAATGAAAGTTATGTTTCATGGTTACTATTTAATTATTCCTTACCATTTTTCTTTTTCTCTTATAATCTGTTTCAAGTATTTTTTCCAATAAAATATGCTTTATAAAAGGAAAACTCATTACTTACCCGAAAGAAAAGGGCAGGATCCTAAACTGTATTTTGAAATCAGAATTATTTGTACATGCTGAATAAACTCAGTGTTACATAATCATGAGCACTATCCTTTACTCCTTACCCTGGCCAAATTCCATTCAGTCAATCTCTGGATCAAATTCTCATTGATGTCTGTAATGGTTATGCATAATATCCATGGCAGGATATCTTCCTAAATTATCACATCTTCTTTTCCACTGGAGAAGACTACGTAGAAGACAAGATGCAAACCTAGATTTTGATCCAACTTCATACACTTCATGAATAACTATTCTAGGCATGCTAAATGATTTATCATTCAATTTTGAATATTATTGCAATGTTAGTTTTAATGAATTCATTATAGCTGAAAAAAATAGACAATGGGTTGTGGCAGTTAGTATGACTGATTAGTTATTGTTCTAATCTTAATGTATTTACTTTGTACCATTTTTAATATTCAGTTTAGTTTTCTTTTGGAAAATACAATCAATAGAGTTTTTACACACTATGCGAAAGCAACAAAATAACACTTGTATTAACCTGACAAATTTGTGAATCAACTTGACCTTCTATCTGAAAAGACAAAAGACTGAGATATTGGGGCAGATTAAATTAAAAATATAATTTTTGTAATGAAGATAAACTAAACTAATGTATAATCTTTTCATGAATTTCAGGCATTTAAGGAAATACATAGTTAATTATAATTTAGTTTTCAAAATGTTGTAAATTGAAAGAAAACTCTAGAGTATGAATTTCTGTAATAGGCTTTTGTGCTATTTATGTGTATTTCAAAATCTTTCTTTGAGTAGTTATCCTTTATTTTATAGCTGTGATCTCTTTTCCTCTGTAACTCTATGTTCATATTTCTGTCCTAGCCTCCATTTTATGTTATCTCCTCTCTCCTCCATTTTATATAGTCTCTTTCATATGTGGGTAAAACAGTCACTATATACTATTATTATATGACACAGCTGCACAGATAGCCTTATTTTCTCTCTCCTTCTTTCTGTGGTCTTTCACTATTGCAAAAGGAAACTGACCAAGATCCCTGTCTGCCCAGGCTTCAAAGATCATAACTCCGGTGACTTTCACTTTGCAGCCAATGTGTCAAAACAGAAATATTGTTTCAAAATGCATAGCAGATTTCTAATTTGTATTTTCTAATAGTATGAATGCATTATCTTGTATGCATATATATAGTATGGTATGTATACAATACATTATATTTAAAGTGTCTGATCCTGCAGTCACTGGGTGCTACCCCCACCCCTAATTAGGAAGGTGACTGGGCCCTAAGTACACAAACTCTGTTTATACAATAGCTTGACAAGACAGCCCATAGTACAAGAAAAATGTGAACTAAATGTTGTTGTTCTTACCCATTTACATTATAGGCTGTGCCAATGTGAACAGTCATATACAGACTCTTAGCCCATTTATTTTTCTTTTTTAAATTAAGAAACATAAAAATGTATGTTAGAGTAACATTAAAGAATTTACTTAAGTAAGTTTACACAATGAGACTGTCTTCTTGAAAGGAAAACTACAGTAATTCTAAATCTATAAAACCTAATCCTGCAATTCTTACTCAGGAAAAACTCTCATTGGCTTTAACTGCAGGATCAGGCCCTTTAGATATCTATCTATCTATCCAGATATCACTAGACAGAGAGACAGATACCGATATGAAAATTGTAAACATTTTTAAAGATAATATGCTATTGTTTAATCACCTTGATAACTATAAATGGTGCTCGTAACTCCCAATGAAAACTGTTTTTTCAGTGCTGCTTCCCAATCTGTCCAATCTGCTGAAAGCCCTGTCATCAACCTGCAAACAAAAAGTGATAGCAACATACTTCAGAAGATGAGCAAAATGGAAGTCTCAATGTATGTAATAATTGTGTTGATTTTAATTATAATATTTAATATTAAATATATATATATACTTTACCTGTTATTCTTACAAATAACAGCTAGGATGAGTAAAGCGGAAAGAAATTAGAGAAAAGTATTTTTCTTTCTAATTTTTTTTTACTTTATGCATTTGGCAGCACAATGTGTATAGACAGACAGTTTCACTGTTTCCCCTGTCATTTGTGTAGGTCTTTAACATAGCAACAGGGGAGAGAGAAATCTTTTTAAAAATAGGAAAACGTGATTTTAAAATCACAAAAATAGACAGGGACACTCAGGAGCAGGTGTATACTTTTAAATCATATTTTAAAATTACCTAGATTTTAAATTGATGGTGTCCCTTTAAGAAAAATTCTCCTTGACTTTAGTGGGAGTTTTGCTTGATTAAGGAGTGCTAGATTATACATGGAATGGCTAAGAACATTCACATATGCAGGACAAGTATCATGTCTAAAAATGTTTAAAATTGTTTTATTTTTTATTCAAGGATTGTCATTTTATTTTTATGCAACAGAATTCATATATTATCATGATAAGGCCTTTTACATGAGGATGTCAAATCAGAGTCAATCACATGATTTGGTCCTTAGCTGACTCACAAATACATGCCATCAAAGGGCCTTATTACTTATTATAGACTGTTAATCTTAAAACACAGCATTTAAATAACAAGTAAACAAAATATAAAGTGCTTATATAACATATTATGTCAACACCTTGTATCTCAGGAATATATTACTCACAGGGTCATCAATCAAAATAATACTCTTTCTCAGGTGGCATCTATCTACACCAGTGTTTTCTATATGTGAGAATGCATATTATATTGTTGTTATAGTGATAATATAGTTGTAGCTAAAGAAGCATTTTGCTTCTAAGCCCCTATTTCGGTTGCTTATAACTTAGCAAAACTTACCGTTTTGGTTGACATTTCTCCTGGCAGTTCATTAACCCAAATATGACTTACTGGGAAAGCTTGGTAAAATTCCATCCAGCAAGTTTCAGATAAAAGTTTGTCATGTTTATGAAATTTTTAGGCTACAGTTTTTTCAAACTCATATTACTCTAAACCAATTTAATTTGAAAAGTTATGCTTCAGTACATTTGAAAAAAATATTAAGAAATAAAAGTATTAATGAGTTAAAATAGTTGTGCTGCAATACCTCATTATCCTTATTGTTTCAAGGGCCAAATCCTTCACACAATGAAGTCATTGGAAGATTTGCCACTGACTTCAGATAGGAGCAGGGCTGAGCCCAGAGTGCAATAATCCAGATAAACACAAACTATGTGCATATATCTGAATATGCTCTTTGAAATACAATCACTTGTGTTTATTTTAATAATTACACATTCAAGCAAACAGCGTATCTGTGTCAATGTGTGATCATTTGGATCTAACTCAAGTAAATGCACAAAAATTCTGTTTTTGTATTTTTTTTAGAGACATACAAAAAGAACATTAATAGAATGTTACAGATGAGATTTTAAACACACAAATTACTCACAAAATTCATGGATAGTGTTTCCACAGCAACATTACATAGTTCATATATTTAAAGCATAACTATATTGCCATATATATTAATAGAAAATTCTACATATATGAAAAAGAGCTGAGTTATATTTGCAGTGGGAAACAGAGCATTAAGGCTTAAACCCACAAAGGTATTTAGTCTCCGAACCTCCACTGATTTAAATGGAAAACCTTCGGCGTCTAGGTCTAAAGTTCTCTGACTTTTGTGTATGTAAACTCTCAACCATAACATTATACTGATATCATTTTTTTTCATTGTATAGGTATACATATTACAAAATGTCTGTATGTACAAGAGAAACATTAAGGCCGCAATCCTACAAATACTCATGGGACTAATAGTATGTAAAGTTAAGTATGTGAATAAGTGCTTGCAAGATCAGGGCCTGTTACTGTATTGCATAATGGAAGAACAAATACTAAATCAGACAGATTCAGATTTCCACAGCACTTGAGAAAGTATCAGGTCAAAATATAAAATATAAATCTACCATTCCAGCTTTTAAAAAATATTATATAATAATACATAAACAATAATTATTGTTGTAGACAATTCTAATGACCTCTCTCCATAGTGTCCATCTATCTACAGTATACCAGTAGAGTTATTCAGCAATTTATTTGTGCAATTCCTAGAGGAAAGAGAATCATACAAAGGTTTGGAAGCTGCACATTGATGTAAATAACATGTAATACATTTCACAAATGATAATGTAAACCATAGTAAGATATATAGCAGAAAAGAGGAGAAAAAATGCATTCCCTGGGGCTGGAAAGTTATTGAAAGTTCAGAGCCAGGGTAAAGCCAGTTTACAGTGTGCGCGTGGAATTTCCTTGGCTGTTCCCTACAAATAAATCAGTGGTGGTATTTACACTGCAAAAAAAACGGGGGGGGGAGGGGTTAACACCAAAAGTGTGTAAAATTCATGGATGTCCATTAGATTTTTATTATTTTTAGTTAGAAAATGGCTTTGCTACTACCCTGGTAAAGGAGACATAGAGGACATTGAAAAGCAGGAGGAGGGGGGGGGGGTTAAATACAAAAGCACTTATGTGTGGTGTCTAGCTCGGCAGAAAGGGTGCCTAGCTTCCAACAGCAGCAGCAGCTCCTCTCGCTTTCTAGGGCTGGGCTGTAACAAGCAGCCGCCGCCGCTCTAGCTCCTCCGGAGCTGCGAGATCAGCTGAGCCTCGGTGTCACGTGGGCTGTGTGTCGAAGGTCACAGCGCTCACAATGGAGCTGTCGGAGTATGTGCAGAGCGGCTTGCAGATCCTAGCCGATTCTGGCTGCTTTTCTCCTAGCGCCTACACGGTTCTGCTCCAGACGGCTTTCCAGAGCCTGCTCAACGCCCAGGCGGACCAGGTAGCTTTAGGTAAGCGCTGCTTCTCGAGTAAGAGCCAGGAGAGGAAAGGAACCTGCAGTGTCTTTCTGGGCGCTGGAGAGAAAGAGGGAAATGGATCTATTTTTTATCTTCTGCTACATTATTGTGACTTGTGTTTGCAGCTAATTGTAGCTAGAGTCAGACCCCTAGATCCCTGTACTGTAACGCATACTATGCCACCTGCACCAAGCAAGACAAACACCAATGTAATCGCTTCCCCACGTAGTGTTCTTCCCCCATGTTTGTTATTTCACTGCAGAAATAACTGTGCATTTCTCGCTTGTGGCCTAAGAGACTGCAAGCTCCAGTTAAATGAAAGGAGCTTGGATGTTTTGGACAGTTGAGTAACTATCACTTCTTGTCCTGGCTGGTTATTCGAAACAGCTCTGTAGGGAGGTTAAGCTATGTATATTTGCCAACGGGAGAGGTTAAAATGAAGATGGCATGGGTCAAATGTGTATGTGGCAGTGGGTCCAGTTTGGTTTTGGCAGCTGCAGTCCCAGTCTTTAGTTGATGTCCCTTATAAGTATTTTTAATTCCCAGCTCCATTTATTTTCAGTGCAGTTTAGGTAATAAAAATCTGTTGCCTGGTCAGTAATTGCACATGCAAAGTAATCGTGTGTTGACATTTGACATGCAGCTTCGCACAGCAGTAGGGTGGAACAACAGGATTTGTTTTAATTATTCGGCTAGTGACTGCAATATAGTCCAAAATGTTTATTGGGAAATGCAAATCACTTTGGGGGGTGATTGTAGCTAAAACTGTAATTGTTGAACAAAATTCTAATTTACTTGGGGGAGGGGTTAATCAGTCTTTTGGTGAAATTTAATCTGCAGACAGTTCCGAAGTAAATTGTTATTCGGAGGAGTATTTACACTAAACGCGAGTGCTTGAGTGTTTAATTGTGTGATGTATATAGCAATTAAAACGAAGGCATCCGCCTATTTGTGTCCGTGCGTCCTCCTGGGTCACGAACAAAAGTTGTGTTTGTTTTGTTTTGTTTTCCCTGTGGGATGTTTCTTCCTATGGCAATCCCAACAAATCCGTGCAATTAGTTTATCATTGACATTATTCTTAATTGGATCATTGAATTTAATTCCATAAATGAACTGAATAAAATGGGGGTGGGGGTTGGATGGAAGAGGCGATTAGGAGAAAAGGAGCTAATATACTCAGAAAATTTGTGAAACCTTTGTATTTATGTTCTTTTAAATTTTATGAGCCGGATTCTGATCTCGGTTATACCGGTGTAAATCCGGAGTAATTTATACTGGTATAATCGAGGTCAGATTCTAATTCCATGTCTCTGGTGATAAGGCTTTGAGAAATGCTTGCGGGTGGGTGATGGGAAGTTAAGGGTTTCCCTATGATACGTAAGATTTTTAATGGATTGAGGGAAGATGCATGTACCCACTTATTATTGAAACTAACGTATTAGCAATGATTTTCACAATATGAAAATACCTGTCTTTTGTGCTGTATTTGGTTTAATAACTTGCCTACATATTTAGTTTCCTTCCACCCTCTAAATTATGAAACATTTTACTTTGTAACTTCTTAGAACAGTTCATTTTAAAAAGAAAGAGACGCCCTTTTAAGTTGTTTTCAGGCTTCAGGAACAAGTATATCATCAGTAATTCATTTATTTTAGATCACCCAGTCTTGAAACATATTGACCCAACAGTATTAAAACATTGTCATGCAGCAGCTGCAACTTGTATACTGGAGGCTGGAAAACACAAAGCCGACAAATCTACTATAAGGTATTTTGAAGCCACCCTATTCTTCTAGTGGCTGTTACTTTAAATTATACTGCTAATTTCTATTCAAAGACTAATACACTTCTGTTTTTTTCTCTCTAGCACGTATCTAGAAGACTGTAAATTTGATAGAGAGAGAATAGAACAATTTTGCACCGAATATCAGGTTTTAAGCCAATTTTAAACTATATTTCCCTTTTATAATTATTCATTCAGTAGAAGTTGGCAAATACATGTTTTCCTTTTTTCAGAAAAACAAAGATACGTTGGAAATCATATTGGGAAGGTAGGTTATTCTGTCAACAGAAATCATTTTTCAGTTATAGATATTATTTAAACAAGCAAACAAAAAACCCAAATATATTATGGGGGGTTTATAATGAGCTATTTAAATGATTAAAGTAACAATCGTTCAATTGTATTTAATACTTTTGAACACAAATTTAAACAAAATATGAACTTTCCTTTCCCCATTTAACACTCTCTTCTTTAAATAAAGTTGTGAACTTTTGAACAATCATTTGAGAAAAATCGTAAAAACTTGTTAGCGTTTGTTTAGCCTTGAAGAACTGACCTTTACTTTTAGGATAGGATACACATAACCATTGTATCTTTCAGTATAGGCAGGTGTCCTCTGCACGTAACCGATGTTTCTTGGCGCCTGGAATATCAAATCAAGGTAATCTTACCACATTAGGAAACTTTGATTTGATTTCCTTCTCTGTGGTAACGTCTGATTTTTATGTGTGTTTTGTTATTACTTTAGACCAACCAGCTTCATAAAACGTATCGACCTGCCTATTTGGTGACCTTAAATGTGGAGGTACTGTATATCACTTTTCCCAGTATAAGTAGATAAAAGGCAACTCCAGGCTCAGGACACATTTTAATTAAACAGGTGTTATTCTTTTCCTTCAGAACAGCGACTCAAGATCACACCCTGACGTTAGTTTTAGTTGCACTATGGAACAGTTACAGGTATTTTCTTATATCATCACTGTTTCTGTATTTGACTCCAGCGCTGTGAATTTTGATCGGGTGTCAATCAACTGCAAAGTTTGTAAACAGTTCAAAAAATATATGGGGTTGGGAAGAATGCCTTTTGTAAAAACATATTAAATGAAATATTTTATTGTGTTTGTACTTCTGATGTGAAGCTGCCAGCTACACGAAGTTAGTTACCTAAGAATTACTCTTTTGTTGGTATGGCTTTAGAAACGGATGGAAAACATTTCTTAATGTAATGCTAATCTGAAAAGAAATCCATCAATTTTGTACAACTTTAATCTCCTGTGATACAGAGAAAATATAAAGGAGAAAATGGTATGGTATTTGGATAACCACTACATGATTGGTTAAAATGTATAAACTGAAGAGTTTTAATCGGTGCTAATTGCACCTAAAGAGGAAGTAATGAATTGAAATATACATTGATCTCTGCTTAGCAATTAAGCATGTAATTAAGTAGTTGGAGGACTGTTATCCTGAAAAATATTAGGGAAAAACTGTGAAAGGCTGGGGGGGGGGAGGGGGATGCAAAGATATTCCTATTACAAATTTTAAACTCAAGTGAAATGTTTCCCCAAAACTTCGTTTTACCTGCAAAGATATATTTTGGTTAGGTTTAGGTTTTGCTGAGTTAATTAAATTTGACATGCTTTGACTGCAGGATTGTGTTGGCATAAAAGTTGTCATTAAATATTTTCAAAATATTTGAAATTTGCCTATGGCTATTGTGATAAGTATCTTTTAATGTTAACTGTGAATACACTGTTGATACAATCTTCATTTTAAAATGCACTTCAATATTTTAGTAATGGATCCATGTGAAACGCTACTTTTGCAAATATATGTGGAACACTTTAAGCATTGAAGTGTAGTAAAAGTTATTGCTTTAATAGACATCTTACATTTGTATCAAATATAAAAGTCCTCTGAGGCAAGTGCTGCTATTCCCATTTTGAGTATCTAAAAATAATGTATATTTGTCTCTATTAATAGCCAGTTGTTCCAAAATATGTTCTAAAATGAAGTACTCCATCTTTTAGGATTTAGTTGGAAAACTAAAAGATGCAGCAAAAAGCCTAGAAAGAGCCTCTCAGATGTGATCGAAGGACATTGACAATCCACCGGGTTCAAGAGGAAGAAAAGTGCACTGACTCCTAACAGTTTCTTCGTAGGGAACATGATGAATCAATTTTCTTCTTTTTAAAATCTCATGTAGTTCAAACTCTTAGACCTTGTTACTTATGTATCAGCTATTTAATCTGAAATTCTGTATTCTAGTAAGTGTAACTACTCTTTCTGTGCAGTCCAATTTATGTTCTTTGTTAAAGTCCTGTTTTATCACAACTATTCTTACATTAGATGGCTAGATAATTGATTTGTCTTTAAAATATTCACTTTATTTTACTTTGTGCTTCTGAAATATTATTTTTCTGATATTTTTTTCCACACGTTATAATAAAATGGATTAATTTCTTCTCTCCATTTTTGTGGATGAAAAGTTCCCAAGGGGAGGAAACAGCAGCTCCGTTTAAAATGACCTTTCCTTGGAGGAACAGTATTATCCTTCAAAAGGCAAAAACTAGTTCAGTGCGATACTGTTAAGGTTCTATCGATATAATTTGTTAGATTGTAATGCCGTTGTCCGTCCATTGCTGTATCCTTCACTCCAAGTGATGTTGCACCTTGTGTGAGATTAAAATTCACTCAAACTTTACAGTTGGAGGCAAAACTGCCAGTCGTTGATCTTGCGCCGGATTTACTCATTAAAAACTCAGAGCAAGCACCACTCCACAGAGGCAGGCAATGGGTCAAGGTCTGCTCTCGTTGAGAAGTCCATCCTCCGTTAGTTCAGTGAGGATGTAGAGTTGGAACTGAAATGGGACCTACGTTGTCTCCACAACCTCTTCACACACACATCTTCCGCCCTACTAGCTGGAAGCTTGTCCCTCCAGAAATTATACCCTGTGTATGAAATCAGTGTTGATACATAACTCTTCTCCTACTGATCCTCTTCCTCGCAGCGGCTGTCTTTAATCAACGGGCGGGAGGAACTCAATTGCTGAAGAGAATAAGCACCGGTTTAAATGCAGAAGCGGGGTTGGCTCCTGCAGTCCTGCCTCGGCCAAAACGCGGAGGCGCTCAGGTGAGGACTGCCGCTGCTGGGTACAGCGCTGCCACTCCTTCATTAAAGCCCGGAGCCAGGCAGGGGGGTTTACTGCTCTGCAGCGATCCTAGGACGTCAAAGGAGGGGAAGTTAAGATGCGACTGACCTTGCCCACTCCCCTCCCCCGTCGGTCAATACTCCCTGGTATGATCTCTTCCCTCAGGGACCCACATTCTCTATCGTAGCCCCTCGGGCGAGCAAGCCCCCGGAACGGGCGGAGAGCGGAGCTTTAGCCTTGGCAGCTTTACGCTGTGGTGGACTGTGTCCAACACGAGGGAGCCTTCCGTCCACACAGGGGCTGTGTCCCGCGGGGGAACAGGAGCTGGGCACAGCCCCAGCAAGGAGCGCCGTGCTGGGGGAGCGATAGGAGGGGCCGAGTCAGTCCGGGTGGGAGAGGAAGAAGGAATATGCCCGGGGGATAGTAGGGAGCCAGGCGTGCGCGCAGGATGCACTGGGGACAGGATACATGTGGCAGGAGTGGGGGGGGGGGCAGGAGGTGTCAGGGCGTGTGGAGGATGCAGTGAGGAGCAGGATGGGTATGCTGGGGGTGGAGGATGCAGAGGCAACAAGGGTCTGGATGAAAACGGAGACCGACGCGTATGTATAGAAAAGAGTGAGGAAGGGGTAAGAGTCTGGTGGAAAGGCGGGCCCGAGAAGGTGGTGAGTGTGGGGCGGAATGTGTGTCTGGAAGGGGGCAGAGGGTATGTGCAGAGGAGGGGGATCTGTGCTGAGTGTAGAGGGGAAGGAAGGTGGAATAGAGGAGCGGAGGCTGATGGTGGCATGTGGATGTGGAGGAAGCAGGACGCAGGCGGTGTGTGAATAGCAGTGTGGAAAGGCAGCCGTGGGACTGTTTGCAGATGGAAGAGGGACAGGAGCACGATGTGCAGAGTGGGGGCAGGAGGCAGGGAATTGTGTGTGTGCATCGAGGGGGGCAAGTGTTATGTGTCGAGGGATGGGGGGGATGCGTGTGCTCAGTGCGGGAACTCCCGGGCAGTCGCACAGTGCGGGCAAGGACTGGAGGAGATGCGTGGAGTGGAGGGGGAAGAATGGGCACCGTGTGTGTGGAGTAGTGAGGAGAGCCCGCGTGGTGAGCGCGGCCGTGGGATAGAAGGGGGGTGTGAGCAGAGCGTGGGGAAGAGGCAGCTGTGGGTGTGTACAGCCCTTAACTGTGCAGAGATGGGGCAGGAAAGGTGGGCAGAGGAGGAGGCAGCTGGTGTGTGTAGATGTGGGGCGAGGAGGAGGACGGAGGCGGTGTGTGTCGAGAGGAGGCATGGACCGTGTGTGCAGAGCGGGGAGTGTGTGTGAATGGAAGGAGGGGTAGCAGGCTCGCAGTGTCTGTAGCCACTGCCAGCGGGGGAGAAGAATAGGGATCGAAGGGGTGTGGAGGGAGAGGAGGAAAAGGCAAAGTGTGTAGTGCGGAGGGAAGCGGAGAAGTGGGGAATGTGAGTAGCGGGGGGGGCCGGGGCAGCGTGTGTGCAGCGGGGAAAAGGAGGAATAGGCAGGGTCTGTGTGAGTGCAGGGTAGGGGGAGGAGGAGGAACAGGCAGAGTGTGTGTGGAGTGGAAGGGGGAGGGGGTGGCGTGCGAGGAGGGGGAGGTGGCGGCTGAGTTGTGGGATTGGGTCATGGGGAGGCTGACGGGCTCCGACTACACCGACACTAATTCCCAGGCCACCCTTAAGGAATGAGGAGCCCCACGTGATGCTGGCGGGGCGGGCGAACTCTGAGCCATTTTGGGGACGGTGTCAGTTTCCACTGTGTGCCTTCAGCGTTGCATTTTTTCCCTCCTCCGCCCTCCCTTCCCTGTTTCCCCACCAACAACTATGAAATAATAATAATAAAAAGGAGACCAAGAGGCAGAGCAGGGGGCCGAGGGGGAGACAATGGGCTGGTGGAGACAGAACCCATCCGGATTAGAAAGATTTTAAACTCCCAGCTCCTCAGCCGCCCAAAAACCAGACTCAGAGGGAGAGAGACAGAGGGAGTGAGAAGGGTCGGTGGAGGAGAGGAGAAAACCCGATTGTTTTGTAACTAACATGAGCTGAGAGCAGCAGCAGCAGCAGCAATAAGCTTATTGCAATTGACAGCGTCTGCAGTTCATTTCAAGATGGCCGCTTGGCTCACATTCATTTTCTGCTGAACGACTTTTAACTTTCATTGTCTTTTTTGGCCGCTCCGATCATCACCCACCGGCTCCTTTTTCCGGGTATGTATAAAGCGAGGTGTCTCCTTGCCAAGGACGGGGGGCGGAGGGGGCTTGGCGGCGGGTTTAGGCCGGTTTGGGGGCTGCAAAGGGGAGCCTAGGTGTCCCCCAAGCTCTCCGTATGCGAAAAGCGCTGACAGGCTGCTCCAACCACACACACACACACACACACACACACACACAGACTCACACAGCAGCAGCAGCAGCCTGTGCACTCACTTTCGTTACGCACCCACATTTGCAAATTTTAGTTCCTTTCTTTCCCCAGCTGCCCCCTAAAATGTTTCTGTGCACATGGCCCCCTAGGAGAATATTTATATTTCCAGTCCCTGTTTCCAGCCCGGCCTCAGCGCCCTTTGTTTAAAGGCAGATTTTGATTAAACGGGGACGGTTCATGAAATCTGGAGCTGCCTAGGTCAAGAGATTTCAGTCCTCTCCGAAAGAAATATGCTTGGGGGGGTTTAAAGTGTGAAATACTGCACCCATTTTATAGAGATAGGGCCACTGGGGGGTAGTGATCCTGCTGGGGGGGTTGTTAGACCGGGGGGGACCGCAAAGAAAATGTTATTAACTTAAGTTGGACAAACACTTCTGTGAAATTTGATGGCTTGTAAGATGGCGGTTCCCAGTTGTTTCCAATGCCTCCGTTTGCATTTGTGCTTAAAATGCTAAAGTTTCTGGGCTTGTACCTGTTGAGGGGGGACAGGGGAGACCAAAGTTGAAAAATAACTTTTTGTGAAGAAATCACTTTGACTGTGATCCTTGAAAATTGGGTGTGCAGATTTACCATAGCGAAGATGGTGTGACTGCAGGACATAATGGGTTTTTTTGAATGACTTTTTTTTCTTTAACTGGTATTTTCCTTCTAAGCCCGGGAAGGGTAAATTAACATGAACTTCTTGGTAAAGTCTTTAAGGTGCCGTGGATTTACTCCTCGTGCTGTTTATGGGTGGTACTAGAAAGTTGATTGTATGTTTATGTAATTGTGTGTGGCCTTGACAATACACAACTTGGCGCTTTCCTAGCCATTTATTGTTAATATTTGGAAGTAAACAAGAAAAGAGAAGCAGAAAAAAATCAATTTATATAAAAGGAAAATCGTCATTTTCCAGAATCTAAAAACTAAGCGTCGTGCCCCGCTCTCCATAAAGTTTAGGAAAATGTAGACATATATACCCAACGCCAAGTATAGCATTCAATAGTTTTCTGCATAGTTTATAGTAGCCAGTGTTTCTTTATTTTACAGGACTCTTAAAGACTAGAGAAATTCTGGAAATGTAATCCACTAAAAATGCTTAGAGGCGCTATTTACAATACATCCCGTAAACTAAGACAGACTTTTGTTGCAATTTACCAGAGATGCAAACTATTGATCTATACCAGATCATGGCGATACCTACAAATTCACATGTTAGTTTATTTAGGTAGACTGATTGGGTACTTCAAGTAGTTAAATTTATGAGCCTGATTTTAAAGGCTGGGGGATTTTTACCCTCTGCTGCCATTCTTCAGTTCTTTCTTTACTACAATATGCTGTGCAAAGACGTTCTTTGGGGAAATACTATCCTTACAGCTCCTTTAAAACATATGTGGACATTCTTTAGTGAAGGGACAATAATAGTATTCATAGTAAAAGTGGCTCTTATTCCTAAAGATAATAAGGCTTTAGATGACAGGCTTGTTATTACTGAACAGCCAGTTCTTCGAGTGGATATAGGTGCAAAGTACGCAAAACCGTCTGAATGAAGTTACCTATATTTTAGGCATACTTTGTTACACACCTGGAAAACCGAATTGGATAGTTTATTGCACTCAGATTTTTTTCATAGTCTAGCTGATTATAACCACAAGAACGTGCTTCTGTTTTTCTTCATTTTGACATAACCCATGTAAGGCCTCTAAACAGTCAGTTGGCTGTCACTGTTTACCGCTAGCAAGTTTTACCATCATGTATTGTTACATTTAGTTGAAGTTTTTTTGGTTGTGTGTGTAACTATATATATATATTAATATATATATATATATATTAATGTTAAGGGATAGTTTGTGTTGGCTGTGGTGAGTCTATGGATTCTTAACGTTAATACCAGTAGAAAAACCTGAAAGGATTTTCCTCTAACCAAAATATGACGGTCAGGTTTTGCTGTAGTAAAATATATAGTGTGTGTGTGTATAATGGACACACACATCTAGAGAAGTATGTGTGTACCAGGTGACTTGTAGTAAGTATTTGGGTGTTTGATTCAGTTTGCTGCATGAGATCACAGATTTCAAAGACAGCTCATAGTATGCGATTAGCAGAAAAAGAGTTAACTTTAGGCTATAAATAATATGCGGTAGGGGATGCTGCGACTAAACAAGGATCACGGTTGAATAAATTCTCCATTTAGGAAGAGGCTACGCTAGCGTGAAATAAAACATGTGTTAATATCTTTTGAAGGGCTGCCCTGGTATATCAGGGCTTGGGAAGAATTCTAAACCAACCGTCCTATGTGACCTCTGCCACGGTTTATTTTGCAATATAGATGTGTATGATTTACACGGTGTTGGGTTTAACAAATAAAATACAGAATAGCGAAAGCAGCAGCCTATTCATATTTGAGTAATGTAAGAAACCCCAGGTCAATGGCATTGCAGTAATATACTTCAGAGACTGAAGTAAAGCCGCCTTGCATTTATCCTCTCGTACAAAAACATGCTGTCGATATCAATAAAAAAGAGTGGCAGGTTGGAGACTGTTGAGGCGATCTTTGGAATCAGAATACAGTGACATTTATGTCTTGACTCCCTGCGCGGTGCCACACTCAGCCTTGGGGATATCACCTCACCATAGCCCTTTGCACATGGCTCGCAATCATTTAATATTGGAGAGTTTGTCTACTGTACATAGCTCGTTCAGAGAGTCTCATGTAGCAGCAAGTGAAGTTTTCTTGCTCAGGTCGCTCGTGGGCGCTGTGGACACTTTCTCAGAAATGTTGTATCCCTCACCTGGCCAGTTTGACTGACATTTACAACGTTTCGGAACCTGGTTGGTATCGTTGGTTTTCACTGCTTGGTATCGAAGCTTGCGAGGATCTAGGGAGAATCTCAAGCACTATCCAACAGCGAGTTTCATAAACTCAGACATTTCAGTCGAGGGTAGCTTCTAGACTTTGTCCCAGGAAGGGTGAGATCAGGAAACTTGGTCGTGGAGTGGGAGCACTGGAATGGGGAGGTGACTGGCATGCATTTGAGCAGCATTGTTATGTCACACTGTTCAGGTTCTAGTTGAAAGCAAGTGATGTACTGTACAATTGACGCAGCTGGCGATTTTTCCCCCCTCCTTGGAGTTTACTCTTTTCCCTCTTATTCTTTCCTATATATGATTTTTGTTAGTGTTGTTGCAGCCGATGGGGGTTTGTAGGCTGCGGGCTGGGAAAATGACATTTGTTTTTCACTCCTGTCGCTGCACAGCGTTGACAAGGTGTTGATTTAGCTTTAGGAATGGTCGGGTCACGTGGTTCTTTGCATATTGTCACTCCCGCACTGTTTAAAGTAGCTTTTATTGCTCAAAAGGTGATTTGTTCAAACAGTCTGAGATTTGCACACCGGCTTCCTCCCAAACGGACACCTCACCCCCTTATTGCAAATCTCTTTTCACCTTAGCAAAACTTTGCACCGTTCCTGTCCGAGCCGCGGGAGAATTTCATTTTAGACCCCAAAAAGCGTTAAAACGAGACCCAGTTAAATAAACATCTCGGTAATGCGATCGCAGGGAGCTGGGGCGAAGTCTACAGCTGGCGAGCTAGGGGGATCTGCCTGGGAATGCGGTTCGGCTGGGCTGGGCTGGGAGAGGGAGGGAGCAGAGGGGAAGAGGAACGATCTCAGACAAGCTCCTTGCACCGAGTCGACGTGGATAGAGGCCCCTGAGAGGATCCGAAATGGCCGAGACTCGGGAGGAGCCTCTTGCATTTGCCTCCACTAGTCTAAGACCCCAACACCGGCTTGGCTCAGCTCTCTGGCCGCCCGAGACCCCTCCCACCACCAGCTCCGCTTTCAGCCCCCACCCCCACCCCCACCCCCATCCTTCCCTTCCAAATCCGGCTCCGCTCCCTTTGCACCCTGCGGGATCGTGCGGCCGCTCTGCTGAGCCCGGCCCCACCAGCCCCCTCCGCGCCGGACACCACCTCCCCCAGCTGCACCCCAGCCCCAGCCTAGGTTCCTTCAGGCCCAGGCTCTGCCCGGCGCCGCTTCGCAGACACCCGCAGCCTGGCCGGGCCGCGCCCCCTCCCCGGCCCGGCTTCCCCCGGCCCGCATCCTCTCCCCGGCTCCCCCCCGCCTGGCTCTCGTGTGTTCCCAGCGGTGGCAGGATGCCAAGTGTAAGTGTAAGTTGCTATAGCAACCCCCTCGGATAGCTGAGCAGTCCCGAGCCTGCACCGAGCGCGGCGCGAGGGGGGAGCGGCCGCCGCCCGGACCCCAGCCCCGGCCGGGTGGGCAGCGGGCAGCCCCCGGGGCCGGCCGGAGCAGCTCCGAGGTGCGTGTCCCCCATCCCCACCCCAGGCTCTCCGGAAATGCCAGGGCGGGCGCAGCGGGAGACGCCGGTTCCCCTTTGTGTGGCTCCCCTGCAGCCCCGTGCCCGGCCCGCCCCACGGAGAAGGGACCCGGCTCCCTCCGCACCCCGGGCTGCGGGCTCCAGCCGCGCCGAGGGGATCTGGGCCAGCGAGTAACCGCAGCACCCGCGGGGGAGCGGGTAGGTGCTGTGCAGCAGGCTCGCCCTCCCGGAGCTGGCAAAGGGCTTGGACCCCGGCCCCCAAAGCGGGGCTGCAGGCACCTTTGGCCGGGACATTTCCCTGGGCTGTGTCACCCGGGCATCGCGCCCGCCCGCAATTCCCTGTCTGGCCACTTCTCCCCCTCCGGTCTCCTTCCATATTTCCCTGCGTTTTGGGGATGCAACTTCAGCGTGGGTGGGGAAACGCGGGATCTCTGTCTCTGGGACACTGAGCTCGTCCCCTAGTCAATGGTCCTCTGTGTGTGTCTTTCAGAGCCGCCTTTTCTTAAGCAAAAATGCACCGAACAACCAGAATCAAAATAACCGAGCTAAACCCCCATCTCATGTGTGTGCTCTGTGGCGGATACTTCATTGATGCAACAACCATCATAGAGTGTCTACACTCCTGTAAGTACAGTAAGGCTCTTCGCATTGTCCCTGTGCTGCTTCGCACCTTTCCCGTGCAACCGGAAAAATGGAGCTATTAGCTAGAACATCCAATATGCAGATTTGTGCGAAAGACGATTTGTTCACATTTCATTTGACAAAAGCCTTTGTCTTTGTTAACGTAGTGTGTATATCTATATACACACCGAGCGTCTCAGTTTCACGTTAATTGCAGCTAATTAGAGAACTTGTTTAGCTTAAGCAGCGCATTTCTGACAGTGGACCATTTATTAGCTTGCATGGTGTAAAAATCGCACCTCTGTCCATATTTGAGTATTACCTAATAATATTACTAAAAGCCTTCGTGTTTTTACTTATAGTCTGTAAGACGTGTATCGTACGTTATTTGGAGACAAGCAAGTATTGTCCTATATGTGATGTCCAAGTTCACAAAACCAGACCGCTTTTGAATATAAGGTAGGAGAAAAGTGTAATTTTACTTTATAAAAGGGGTCTAGCTGTGACTATTTTGATGTTATCTCTTCATCTACAATTTAAATCTGAGAGGAGTTGTCAATTTACATGCTAACGTTTGCCTATGTGCTGTCTTTGGAGTCTTGTCACGGATTGAAATCGAAGACTTGACTGGATGCGAGACAGAAAGTTTTTGTATTTTTTGGAATACACTAGCCGCTTGAACAATGTCCTTTCCCCTCTCCTTATTTATCACAATCCCATATTTTGCATCTCCATGTTCCATTTCACACAGACATCCTGCAGTGCAACCTCTTAACTGTTCTTCAGAAACATCAAAAATATTTATGAAACTTAAAAGGAAAAGTTAAACCTTAAAAAAAAGTCTTCATCCTTCAGCAGGATCCTTCATTGCTCCTTTGTGATGTTTATCTGCTCATTTTGGTTGGTGGTTACAGGTTTTTAAAAGGCCTTCATTCAGACTGAGTGAACACTGTACGAGATAGATTGCTGGTGGACAGAAAATATTTTCAGTCAGATAAATTGCAAAAGAGTTAAACTTTATTTTAATAACGTCAATTTGTTTGTAAAGTCTTGTGGGTTAATTTTAATATAGCTGAGCATTTTATTTATGTAGACGATCCCTCATTGCTACGGGATTGATTGTAAATGAAGAGCTGTAACTTTTATTCAAGTGTTGCTGCATTTGCTTATTTGTATTTTGGGGTTGTTGTTTTTTTAGGTCCGATAAAACTCTCCAAGATATTGTGTACAAACTAGTACCAGGCCTTTTCAAAAGTAAGTAGTTAAATCAAATAACAATACATAATTACTATGCTGCTTTTTTACCTATAGTACAGAGTAAACTAAATGAAACATATATGCTTTCCCATCCAGATGAAATGAAAAGGAGAAGAGATTTTTATGCAGCTCATCCATCAGCTGATGGTAAAACTTTCTAGTTTATTAAACTTTTGGTAAAAATAACACAGACTGGACCTTATACTTTAGCTAAGACATCTTAATATTTTCTCTTTAATTTATAAATTATTTAACCATAAATACATTTAAGACACCCTAGATTCAGGTTTCTGATTAAAGATATAATAATGGCTACTTAAATACTAATACATTATCTTAGTATTGAGGTTTTCCCTGTTACTGAGAATTGCCATTCTGTCTGATTTTAATTTAAAAATATAAACTATTGTGGAAATTTCTGTGCAGCTGCCAATGGCTCTAATGAAGACAGGGGAGAAGTTGCAGACGAAGACAAAAGAATTATAACAGATGACGAGATAATAAGCTTATCCATTGAATTCTTTGACCAGAATAGGCAAGTTCTGTGGGCAATATTTTATGTTTATCAGTATTAACAGCTCTATCTATTATTTGTTGTAATTGTTTCATTGTTTTCTCCAGATTGGAACGGAAAGGAAATAAAGAGAGAGAGAAATCAAAGGATGAGGTAAATAATCTATCTTTACTAGAGACAAAAGCCTAGACAGAAAAACAAAAATTACTTTTTGGACAGTTTGGTGGGTGAGCTAAATAAATAATTACATCTATCTGCCAGAAGAAACAACCCCCATAAAAAGATATTAAACAGAGGTTTGCAACCTCTTACTGTTATAGATAGAAATAAATTACTTTGGTGGACAAAATAGAAGCTGTGTTAATACTTTTAAAATGGAAACTGAAGTAGTTTATTTTTATTTTTTAAATGTAATTTATTAGAAGAAAGACCATTTGAATTTTTAAAATATAATCACTTTTAAAAAATATTATTAGTAGAGATGTTTCATCTGTTTTAGCCCCCTTACCATATACAATTACTTATATAGTATTTGATTTTGCTCTGCAATTTTTTTTAGTATTTAGTGCCTATTTCCAATTTTATTCATAAGGAATTCTCAATAGCAATCTTAAAACTGTAGTTGGTCATTTTATAAAGTTTGTATGCTTTTAGTCAATTATACTGTGTCATCCTAAATTAAACAGTTAAAATGTGCTGTTTGTTCTCAGTACATGGACTGACTTTTTCCAAATATACTGTTAGGTGAATGACAAAAGATATTTACGCTGCCCTGCAGCAATGACAGTGATGCATCTACGAAAGTTTCTCCGAAGTAAAATGGACATACCTAATACTTTTCAGGTACCTGGATATTTTTTTGTTTTGTTTTGTTTAACAGTCCTTTTATTCTAAACCTTCCAGAGCTGGTTAGATGTATTGTTGTTTATTTATTTTATTTTCAAGTGGGTTTCTAATTAGTTGTTTAACTGAGAACCAGAAAATAATAAGAACTAACCATATTTAAAATGTATAATGTAATATTTTGTAAGAAATAAGAAAATACTTTAAAATCCCACAGAAGCATTTGTGTTTGTGCTGTATTTTTTTCAAATTTATTTCTGCCCTCTAAATACCGAGGAAGTTGTTTTGCATAGACTTTGAACAAAATTAAATACTGTTTTCATATATGCCAGATAAATGGTACGTATCAAAAGTTCTTCTTTGCCAGGCAGTTTTGGAGTAAAAGGTTTTGAAGTCCCATTGATAATATTCCTTTCAGATCACTTTTCCCTGGAAGGAAAAATATATTATGCTTTAAGTTATTCTATTCTGATACTTATTAATTGAAGGGTTAATGTCTTAAAAATAGATCGATGTGATGTATGAAGAGGAACCTTTGAAGGACTACTATACACTAATGGATATTGCCTATATTTACACTTGGAGAAGGGTAAATACCTGCCGTTCCTCTTCTCACGCTGTAATCTTTACTGGTGCAGAGAGTGTGCTTATAGAGCCTTCTCTTTGTTTTGCAGAATGGACCTCTTCCTCTGAAGTATCGAGTTCGACCGACTTGCAAAAGAATGAAGATCAGCCACCAGAGAGAAGGCTTAAATAATAGCGGAGAATTAGAAAGTGACTCTGGGAGTGACAAGGCAAGCAGCCCAGCAGGAGGCATCCCCTCTACTTCATCTTGTTTGCCCAGCCCCAGCACTCCAGTGCAGTCTCCCCATCCTCAATTTCCTCATATCTCTAGTACTATGAATGGAACCAGCAGCAGCCCCACCAGTAACCACCAATCCTCCTTTACCAACAGAGCGCGGAAAACATCAATAAATGGCTCTTCAGCAACTTCGTCGGGCTGACACCTCAATGAGACTGCCGAAAACCCTGATTTATATAGATCTCTTCATGCCATTACAGCTTTATAGATGCTAATACATGTGACTATCGTCCAAATCGCTTTCTTTTGTAGTGACACCGAACTTGGCTATGAAAGATGGACTAGGTGACTGTTTATATGGACGTTAATTACAACGAAAGATTGTTCTGTAAAGAATTATTTTCAAAGGACTGGGAAGCAAACAGAAGTATACCATGATGTGTTAGGAAAGAGGTGGAGTGATTTCTGTCCCCATCATTTAGACGTGGGAAGCTCCGGAAGTGGATATAAACCTTGGGATGTAGTTTGTTAATCCAGACTAACTCCTACATTACATTCTCTTCAATTGTTATTGTTATTATGCTGTTTTGTGAACCTGTAGAAAGCAACTGCTTTTTCATCTTGAAATGCAACAAAACGGAAAGAATATGCATAGAATAATGCATATATGTAGCCATGTCACTGTGAATAACTATTTCTTGCGTATTAGCCATTTTGATTCTTATGTTGCATCCTTACTTTTCTGTTGCTGCGCAGAACCGATCAAAATGAAAGTAAACTTCAGTTTTACAATTTGTATGCCTAAAAGCGGGTATTACCGTTTTATTTACTGACTTTGTTTAAATGATTCGCTTTTGTAAGAATCAGATGGCATTATGCTTGTTGTACAATGCCATATTGGTATATGACATAACAGGAAACAGTATTGTATGATATATTTATAAATACTATAAAGAAAATATTGTGTTTCATGCACTCATGATATGGTTGTTAAATTTCCAAACTGGTTCGACCCTTGCAGATGCCACCTGTTTGAATTTTGCTGATATTGCAGAGAACACTTTGTATGTGTGTGAAAGCTTCAGTCTTTGAGAGCTATCACAAATCTCTGTTAACCTGAAAGCAATTGGCAATCTTAATAGGATTTTATGGGCTTTATCTTGTTTCAAGTGATATATTTTTACTTTTACCCAACGATACTAATAGTTTAAATGGTGCAGTGAAGAAAAATTAAGGAACATGGAAGTGATTTACCTGTTTGGTTAGTTTTATTATTTGGTGTGATGGAATTGTGTTTTTAAAAAGCACATGGAATCATTATAGAAGCCATAAAATATGTGGTATAAATTTTAAGGAACCAGCAGGTTGCTGGATGAAGGCATTTTATCTAAATTTGTTTTAATATATATGTATATGGTACAGTACTAACTTCATTAACATTTAACAGGTACTTTAATATTTCCAATAAACTGTGGAGAACGCCTCTTCTTTAATGTTCTGCCAATAGGAGCATTTTATCAGAGGCTTCCAAAGGTCTTATTTTTGAACTAGAAGGAACACTTTTAACTTAAAATATGAATAGCCCCGAACACTTTTCAGTTTGTGCTTTGCTTTGGTCGAACTTCGTGTGTGTTCATCACCCACCATTTATACATTTGTGAGGGTGTTTATTCTATATGGATATTGTTTCATGTTTGTACGGGAAAATTGTAGTTAAACATTTCATTGTCTCCAGTCTGCAACAGAAGCACAATTCTATTGCTTTGTCTTGCTTATAGTCATTAAATCATTACTTTTGCATATAAATTGCTGTTACTTGTCCTGCTTGTTTTTATAGATCAGGTGACTGCAAATCCGCCACAGGGATTATTGATGTATAATGTCTTGTTAAACGAGATTTGATATTTTTTCCTGTAGTAAACATGTACAGTTCCATTTCAGCAGTTAAAACGTTCAGTTTTATATACAGGAATATCTTTCATTTATAATTGATCAAACAAATAAAAGGGATACTTCATTCAATAAATAGCAAATAAGCTTTGTTAATCATGTGATATGAAAGGACAAATAGAGTGTTGTTACTGAAATACTCTGTGTGTGTGTGTGTGTGTGTGTGTGTGTGACAGGTTTCGGTAAATAGAACAGGTCACCATAGAATGAAAATAACACAATTGTCTTAAGAGTGCTGATTTATTTCAGATGCATGCATAGTAAACAAGCAGAGTTCTTTATTTCACCTGAATAGTTCTTGGGACTAAGTGGTTAATTCTCAAATGTTGACAAAGGAGATTTATTTTTCTTCATATCCGTCCTACCTCCACTTTAGGAATGGTGGGGCTAGGGGGAGTAGAGACTGTCTCTCTCCATCTCTAGATTACCTTTTTAAAAACTTCAATGGAACAAAATATTTTTTAAAAGTAAAGATAGTTCAATCGCACGGAGAATTGTCTTGGCCTGGTTCCCTATCCTATATAAAATATGAATTAATTCACAACAAAGGCCGGCATTGAGCCCAAAACACTGGATTGCACATAAATCAAACTAAACTTCTTTATTTTGGAGCCAGTTCAATAATGATAAATGTTGCAATAAAAACTGAGTTAATATTGGTATACACAACCTTTCCGTCAAGAATAAGTGCAATGAAATGTGAGTTGCATAGTTCCCTTCAGAACTTATAAAATGTATATGGTACACTGGACTTCACTTCATCCAGTCCTTCTAAAAATGATAAGCCCCTCTAACGATCTAACGGAGATGTAGTACGTCTGTTCTTCACTAGAAAATGTTTTGCTACATGCTGTTTTGTTACTGTGATGCACATATATTGCTACATTTATTTGGGAAAAATACAAGATAGCATCTTGATGCTTACATCAAAGCACTTCAATCATTCTCCTGGTATCACAAGATTGTCTTAGCAAGTAAAATGCACTGTTGTCAGGGGAAGAATGGGTAAGTCTTTAAATGGTTCTTTTTAGCCCGTGAAGATGAAATGGACATTTAATGTGATAATATAAGAAATTCCTCATACTCGGATTCATTTTAAAGATTATTTTTATCGGGAAAATAAGCCAAAGTGTGCGATGTCCAATTGCATTTGCTGTAAAAACATGTTCATCAATCAAATCTATCCTATACATGGATAAAGTTTAAGGCAGGTTTATTTTGTATGCATAGGAACACTACGTTTTTCATTGCTCATTGCTCCAAAATTCGGTTCCGGTTCAGCTGACAATTGCTCCACGCATAACTTGTGTCCACCCAGAATGGTGCATGCGAATTTAATGGCCCACTCGATCCACTCTTTTGAAAAGTATTTAAGAACTTTTTCCCCACAAGCAGAATTGTGTCCCCTGAGTTACGAAGTAGTGCTTAAAACAACCCATTTCATTGTCTTTCAATAGGCCACTATCAACGTGTAGCTATTGCAGTTCCAAGGTGAACTCCAAGGAGCCTTTAACGTCACGTTATTAGACAGGAGAGCAAGAAGCTTATTTCATTCACATGCCAAGGTGCCTGAGAAAAAAGGCATCTTTTTAGATAACTTGGTTCAAAGAAGCTTTTCTTCAGTTCTTTGGAAATGAATGGGGGCATTGAGACTCTGATGTTTCAAGTTCAAAGGCAGAGAAAATGTAAGCGTTAGATAAACATGTATGTAAAGTGCAGGTAAATTTCTTCCTTTCATTCTCCAACATTGTCAAGCATGTCACTCCATTGCCCACCCTCACTTCTGCCAAAGAATCGACCTGTTTCGTTAGGAATTTCCAGTGAGAAGCCACAACGACTCTTTGCAAGGCTCTCGCGGATTAATACTGAGGGGAAAGCGTGAACACTCTAGTTTTTTATAGCTCTATGACTTGCAAGCGATCCTTCATATTGACCCTGGCCCTGAATCTATTGTACGTATCCTCTCCTAATATATAGCTGGTTATTACCTTTCAAAACATCACAAGTGAGCTCTTGCAGTTCCGACCTTTACCACCAAACAGATTCACAAAGATCGGGTGCTTTTAGATGCACATGTACAGAACAACGGGCTCCCGTTTTCTAGCTAGACAGAGAAAAGCAAAGGCAACCTACACTGTGAGTTACCTGGGCAGGACTCTGATAGTTTTGCTCCGTGCAAGCACCTTCTGCCTTCCTAATTTTGATATTGTCAAATTCTGAGACAATGTTTACGTAGATAAGCGTTTCCTGTTTCCGCTGTTAATTTTTAATGTCCTTGCTTCTACTCTGGGTACTTGAAACGGATTTCCTTTATTTTAGTACTGTATAGGCAGTTTCTTTTTCTTCGCCTTTTCTAATAGGTCCTATACAAGGAATGCCTTTGCAATTATTTATAGGCGTATCTAAGGGGCTGAAGACATTAAGTGTTCCGATCTTAAAATCGTTACCATGTCAGGAAACCCCAACGGGACAGCTGTTTTAGTGCCGTATGAATTCAAATTCTGATATCGTAGTTTTCCAGATTTGCTTCTTGCATTCCCTTTTCTGCAACCAAACAGAAGAGTCACAGAAAGACAAAAGATCAAACCCTAACACCTTCCAGAGTCTCGGGTGTCATCTCACTGCTTACTGGATTTGAATACCTATATTTATTAATGCACCGATTAATTGTATGCATTTAAACATGTCAAACGCGCGGCTAAAAAAAAAGGGGGGGGCCCCACGAAGACATTTGGGGCTCGTTTCTCGAAAAGAAGAAAGAAAACTTGCAATCTGTGCTGTCGCTTTGAAGCTGGGCTGCAGCATGCAAATGGCTTGAAACCATGAAGAGAGCCACGGAGGCGATTTTGGTGCTTAAGCCTGGATACCGAATTGGGGATACGACGTTCTCCTTTCAGTTCCTGTGTGCCTCGCTACAGATGTTAATAGGAGCCATGCAGCAGGCGCCTTTTTTAGTTCTCTCTCTCTCTCATCAGCACATCGCATTGAAACTGATGCCCGTACCTCCATGTGGTGACTGCCACATATTTTCCTTCTCGAATTTGGAGGAAGCGAAACTAGCGGTGTTAAGCGCCGAAAATGAATTGTTTTGCGCTTTTTGGAGGGTACAGGGGGTGAAATGCAGCCCTGCCGTTACCTGGGGGTATTATTTTCCCGCATTAACGCGCGGTTATGTGAAAATAACCACATTGGCTTCTTCATTTGGAGCAGTGAGCGTCAAAGAAAATATGTGGCATCTGCAAATTCCCCCCACCCACTCCGTCCGCTGCGGGTTTGCTCAATGCCTCCACTGAAGCGTACAAGGTTCCTCGCTGCGGCGGCTCATACCGGAGGAAGAGGCCATCTTGCGCCTGCGCAGCTCCGCTCGCTGGGTGAACTTCCCACTTCTCTACCGCCAAATTCAAATGGGAATTTTCAGGCCGCGCACAAGGCAGAGAGCGACGGAGCAATCGGGAAGCGGAGACGCTGCGGGGAGCCCTGACATTCCTTCTGATCAGCCGCCAGGCCACAGAAAGACACATGCCCCTTGCACAGCCATCGCAAGCCGGAGAGCTAACGGGGAAACGAAAGCAAGAGAAAAGCACCCACCCTTTTTACAAGTAGCTTGAAAATCATCATTGCCAGTTTGCCAGTTGCGATCATGAGCGGTCGCCACGTAGCAACCACTGCCCCCTGTAACCCTTTGCCCAACGAGCAGCCATAGCCAAATTCATCCCTTAACAAAGAACCAACCATTGCCAGTTGCCATCTTTCTCCCCGTAACTGTACCCAAAGCACCCATTGCAGTAGCGATCCTGGGCAAATTAATAGCCATTGCCAAAGCAGCGATATTTGCCATACAAGCAATAATTCCCAGCGGCCACCGTTAGCAAATAAACAATGTTGGAGCTATAACCATTTCCAGAACGAGAGCCATTCCCAGCTGCAGGTCCCTGCTCATTCTGCGAAAGAAGCATTCTTTCCAACCAAGGCTATGCAGATCAACTAACCCCACATTTCTCTGGGCATTGCTAGAGAAGGGAAAGAAGAAAAAGCTGCTCCTCTTCTGTTCTCCTGTGATGACACTGCGTGGAAGACACGAATCCCTCAGGCACCGATCGCCGTCCACACTCACACATAACTCCAAGCCGGGACACGAGTGCAATGCAACCAAGTCACAGACAGAGAGATGTGTTTATTTAATAACCAGAGCGCGCTGATCCGTGTAATAAGGGATACCCTTGAGAAGCCGTGACCCACTGACACGCAGATCCCAGAGGGAAAGTGAACTCCTGACCACAAGGTGAATGGGTGGGGCGGGGGTGGCAATGCTCATTGGCTGGTTTAGAGCAACTCCCGCAGCTCCCGCAGTCTCAGTTCTCCATGGGACTTGCTTCAAACGCGAAATATTTGGCTTACAGGGAGGTCCCTCCAAATTCTGCCTGCATCCAGCGGCAAAAATAGGAAAAAAAGCTCCAGCAGACCAAAGGTAAGGCAGGGGCCATTTGAAGAAATTCAGGCCTCCCCCCGAATAAACGAAGGTGACTGTAGATGCCATTTGGTGCTTGTATTTTAATGGCACGTTGCTGAATATCGCACCTCAGATGCAGAGACAAAGGGCTGTATTTTTGATCGCTGTAAAAAAAATGCAAATTCTTTCCCCCTCTGACTACCTTGACGCTATTTACATTTTCCACTTCAGTGTGGCTGCCCCTGTAGCGACTATTTCGCACAAAGAAGCTCAATGAAATCTCCTTTATGATACAGAAGCATTTAAAATCGCACAGCTAATAATAATACAAGAAAATAAAAACTACCCCCTAAAAAGTTTCCTCTGGTACTATTTCCCAGCGACAGTAGTGAAATTACAGAGTGACTCAAATCCCAGATTAGTTGGAAATGCTCTTTCTGTCTTGTTCTGACCTTTGCTGAGAATAACGATCATTGACATTTCCCTCAGCACTGACATTTTTAACTCTTCAATTCTGAATCGGTGAAAATGATCGCCAGGAACCTTCTCTACCCAGGCACTTTTTGATCGACTAGAAAAGAGAATAGACAATCTCTGAAGCTGCTGCTGCAGTGGAGGCCTCAGAGACTGACAGACCGTAGGACTTGCTTTCAGATGGAGATGTTCGAATGATCAGAGAAAAATGTCATCAGGGCGCCTGGTGAAACCTATGCAATACAATTTCTGCCTCTCGTGTAGCCTCAGCAAGCAATCATAAAGCAACTCCCTCGGCTCAGATGTATTTCTTCTTAAAATAAAATAATTCTCTTGGTAACATTATTTCTGCTGCTCTTGGACTGTGCATGCGAGTGGGTGAGGAGGACGTCTGCTTTCTAGCAAGGGGTGGTTTTTGGTGCTAGTGAGGCCGCAGCTCGTGCTGGAATTAAGTCATTAGGGGTTTTGATTGCACATAGGTGGCAGTTTGGGAAATTCCCAGGAGACCCAGTTTGTGGCTGAGCCTTGGGGCCTCAATCGCCGGGCGCGGAAATACAGAGTTGCATTTTCGCAGTGGGTCACCCTGAGTGTGGGGAAGGGGGGAGGGAGGAAAGAAAGAGGTTGTTGGAAGGACACGGAAATGCGATGACAAACGAGTATGAAGAGGGCTGCATATAACCTAATCACATACGTACGGAGAAGGGTGTCTATAACCTGATCCTAACAGGATTAAGTATGCCATCCCCTACGGACACTGGAAGGGGAACAGATAACCTCCCACTCCGTGCTCTGAAAGGTGTGTACAAGTCACCCTCTACAAATGGAGAGGCGTGTATGCAACCCACCTTCCGTGCTCGGAGAGGGGTGTATAATACCTCACCCTCCTGACATGGGTAGGGAGGGATATATATAACTTCACTCTTTATCCTCGGAGTGGGGTGTATATAACTTTGCCCTCTGTGCCCTGAGGGGCGGATAGATAACCTCACATTGTAAGCACTGAAATCGTATCTCCTTTGCGTTGACTGTGACCACAGCTCCCATGCAGGAGGGTATACAATCCATTTATACAGTGAGGGGATCTGCCATCTTGTCTCTCTTTAAGTGGATTGGCTTTTCCTTTCTTGGAAGTGTGTGCACCCAGTAACACTGGCCTGTCGTAGGAGTACCTTCCTCCCCTCCCTTGGCAGCTGCCTCGCGGGGTTCCCAGGCGTAGTCCCCTTCTCCATGCTCTCTAGGTGACTCCAGTGAGCCCAACAAGCGGTGGCCTCGCTATTCCCGGCGCTTTCCTTGCCACCTCCCTGCTAGGTGCTTAGAGCTCGCAAGCTGTTCAGCTGATTTGTTGCTAATAGCAACCACACGACAGCGATTTCCAGCCCGCTCTGCTGCTGGTGCCTCTTGTTACACCTCCTTTTTCTCTCGCAGACCGGGGTATCTTATCCTGTCGGCGCGGCATTTATTTGCCCCCACCCTTACACGCAGCAATTGAAGGAATAACGTGTGTGTGCTTTTGTGTCTTCGCTAGGTAACACACAAAGCTGCTCTTCGCGGTCAAGATTTCAATATTGGCGTGACAACCTCTACGCCTTATTAGCACAGACTCCGTTTACTTCGCATTGTCTGGGACCATTGTTTTACATTACCAACGTGCGGATATATCTCAGCTCTCTCTGTGCATGTTCTGTGTCTCTATCTAGATAGACACGAACAGTCTTCAGCCGTAACTCAAATTATACACTCACACATATTAATAGACACACAAAAAAAGACCTAATTGGTTTCAGATCCTCAAAGTAATTTAAGGCTTCTTTCAGTTTTGGAACACAACATGTTCTTCTCTGTGTCTGCCCAAGCTGTGAAGGTTCTACAGGAAACCAGTGATGTAACTATACACACGTGTCTGCCTCTGTCTGAATCAAGTATTCAGGACTACGAGGTTATATTTGCTGGTTTCATTTATGTAAACTGACTTGTATTGTTTTACCTTCCTTTTAATTTAGTTATATTTATTTTGTTACGTCGTTATTCTTATCCTTTCTCTGAATTAGTACTGTGACCGGGTATTAACTTCCACAAAGCAAATGTACACGATTCAATACCATTTACAAATCTCTGTTAAAATGCCAATGTTGCTTTTTCAAGTCATGAGAAAGGAATGACTAATTTCTAACGTGTTTGACATTTCTTTAGGTTTCTGGCATCAGTCAACAAAATTATTTATTTTAAAAGATTTTGTAAATTAAACTTATCGACAAAAATCTGAGAAGAGGACCCATAAAATTATTCTATTTAGGTATAGCTCAACATTTAGGAAAAATGGAATATTATATTGTTCTAATTGTACTTCTCTTATTGAGTCTCTGTAAAATTAACTCGGGGGCCAAGCCAATGCTAAAGTTAATTAATGAACTAAAACGACTCGTTGACTACATTTTAATATAGGAAACACTATGCCATGACGATCCCCAAGACCAATATATTCTTCTCTAAGAAAGCATTTAGTTTTCCGGACACCCTAAATACCAATAATAATTCACTTCGCTGGGGAAAAGTTATCAGCTGAAGTTAACAGCGTTAACCTCTAAGCCACAGAGGAAATCCAGTGAGCTCTCTGCATCACTCTTTCCACCAAAGCCTCAGACCTGCTAAGACTTAAGTGATGGCGACACTAGGCAACTAAAACGTCATTTTGCGGACCTATCTAAATACTCAAAGCAGTTATTAACAAACTTAAACAAGTCTGGTTGCCAAGATAAGTTGTAAGTATAATGCAAGCAAATAAATACTACACAAGACTAATGAGTAGCAGGAATTCTGCTATATTATTGTAACTTTACATAATTCTAAGGAACATAGAAAATGTGATTTAGGAGCTGCAAGTTCTGCCATCAACTTTTAAATCCTTCTCAGACACTGGAAGCATTAACGGGTTGGCTTGAAGTCGTAAACAGGAGTCCTTAAGACTGTTACATTTAGGTGATAATACAAATCCAGGACAATATAATACATAAACCCATCAACTAAATGTAACTCGATTTCAAGCAGTCTTGATATATTTCTCATTCTTTGTGAATATATAATTACCTATATAGTCCAAAGCAATTATGCCATTTAAATGAACCATATATGTGTGATGATTTTAGACTCCTTCCGGGAAAAAAACGCTACCTCCAAACTTCGCACAATTTAAACACAATTTAAGCGATAAGAGGATATAAGAAATACTTACCTGATCTCATACAGGGAACTGAACAACCTGTTGCAATGCATCCTCACTGGCACAAATACGAAAGTAAAGCATATGAAAAGTTTTTTTCTTCAGTGTTTCAAAAAAGCACAGGCCAACAACAGCTGTGCTGTGCACTGAGTTGAAGTGAATATCATCTCATTTTCTCATGAGAACTGCATCTTCTAATGAATCAAGGGACAAGATTAAAGACCATCCATATTAATGTGAATTGGCGCGATTCACTTGAATAATGGTTGGGTTTCTTGTTTTATTTTAAACTTGAAACCAGTAATGCATCAGCTATCACGTTAACATGCCTAAGGCTACAGGTTTTCCATTATAAGCACTCACAAGCCAAGCAATTAGGTCTGACAACCACGTCATTTCCATAAATGACTTTCTGTCTGGAACACTTTTGCAAGAATCAATGATGTCTCTAGACTGAGTTTCTATACAATTTTTCATAGTTTATTACTATCTATGTAAGTAGACCATCACAACGTACAGGAACGAAATAGAGCAGGGATATTTGGATATGTTTATTATTATAATTTTGGCTTTTTAATATCTATGAACACTTGACTTGTTTAGCCAGCCAAATCAATTATATCTGTAATTAACATCTTTACTTCTTTAAAAAACGTTGAACATAAATCATTAGTGTTCGTTTATTTTTGTAATTTAACTTAAGAACCCGAAATTAGAATGACAGAAATGTGTTTAACAGCTGTTGCCTTTGTCAAATACACGTGGTGACAATTTCCCAAAATATTTTCTGTTGCAAATAACCTCTTTGACAGTCTCATTTGACGAGTCCTATTTACTTTTGGAGCCAAACATACAGCCACTTTTTTTTAAGTAGAAGTTTTTGAACTAAATATACATTGAAACAGTTGATTGTAGTGGATAATGCTGTTAGTTTCAGTCCATTTTATTTGCAATTGAACAGATTTCACTGATTATTTATTAACGTAATATAACTTTCTTAAAACCTGGGTAAACTTTGCTAAACTTTTAAATGAGGCTGAAAGAATAACTTCTTTCAACTGCAAGGTATTTAAAAACCTTTCTTATTACTTATCAGATAACACGTTCGTATCATAAGTAATATTTTTCATCGTAGTTGTTACATTTTAAGCCTTAAAGAATAACAAGCAAACAAACAGAAACAGTTTCCAAAATCATGATGAGATTTTGTTTTACATTTTGAGCTATATAGCTTTATACTATCCATTAGGATTTGAAATACATCGGACATAGAGTAACTTGGCCAATATTTGGGTTAAATACTATATAAGTAAGAAGTTTTGTTCACAGATATTCAACTTATTTAGAATCACCATCAAAGGAATCTGGAGCAGGGTGTGCAACCTAGGTATGTTCAAACTCTGTCAATCTTAATTTCACATTTCAATCCTACTGTTTACTTTAGATGCTATAATGATGACCTCCGCAGAATCTTAGTTCTGCGAGATCAATTATAAAGCCAGACTCCAAATTTGTAAAGTAATTATGATACTTGGCATGGAGCTCATTAAAGAGAGTAATTCACAAACATCGTATCCTTCTAGTACTGGAGTTTTAAACCCTAAGAGTCCAATGCAGTGACTAGGTTATCTAATAATTTAATATCTGGAGTCATAAGAACGGCCATACTGGGTCATACCAAAGGTCCATCTAGCCCAGTAACCTGTCTACCGACAGTGGCCAATGCCAGGTGCCCCAGAGGGAATGAACCCAACAGGCAATGATCAAGTGATCTCTCTCCTGCCACCCATCTCCACCCTCTGACAAACAGAGGCTAGGGACACCATTCCTTACCCATCCTGGCTAATATCCATTAAGGGACTTAACCACCATGAATTTATCCAGTTCTCTTTTAAACGCTGTTATAGTCCTAGGCTTTACAGCTTCCTCAGGCAAGGAGTCTTTTTTGAAAAAAACATGAATGTTGTAAACCGCAAAGATAAGCAGCATACCTGACGAAGACAGAAAGTTGTTGCTTACATCCCACTGGCATCTGTACATTACTCCATTGTCACCAACAAATACAACCTTTCTTATTGGTTTTAGTCCTAGATACTGCATTAGAAATTACCAAAAGCTATCAGAGAGACAACTCTATCGCGTACAATATGCACCGCATTAAGCTCTCACACTGACAGCCTCATGCTTGGAACAAACTTTCTCCAGACATATGCAGTAAATAACTCCCGCTCTTTTAGAGGGGAAGAAATGGAATTTTCTCATAACCCCAGTTTTGAACGGCAGAAGCCACGTGGGCGCCCCCTTACTTAACTTGCTCCTGAAAAAGGCAATAGCTTTTATTCGAAATTAGAATCGAGTATTCTTTATTAATTAAGACATCAGCCCTCAAGTCTGTGTACGTGTACGTGTGCCCAGACAACTGTGTGCTGCGTACACATATTGCATTATCATAAGGAAGCGAGTCAAAACCAAAATTTATTTCTCGGCTGCACATGCGCGATGCGCAGCGCAGCCCCATTGCCGGCTCAGCGTCGACACTTGCCCCAGTCTCATCAGCCAGCTGCGCGCTGCTGCTGCTGCTGCGGGGGTTTGGGTGATTTTAATCTCACTGCGATTCTTGTAAAGGAAACAGAACAAAGTGCCCGCGCAGTGCCTGACGGCGAAGGGCTCTGCCTAGCTCATCGATCTGGCGACGAGGGGAGGGGAGAAACGGCTCCGGAGCAAGCCGCGCGGTGTGCGCCTCTCGGCTGTGCTCCGAGGCGGCTGCTCACGCTCCGTTCCTGCCTGTGCCGGGGCTGGGTGAGCCGATCTGGTCTCTCCCCGCCGGAGCTTGGGGCAAGGAGCGGCCTGCCCGCGGCTCGCGGGGACAAGCTGCGCGTGCTGCTGAGCAACCTCAAGTTGACAAAAAAGGCTCGGTGCCGGGGAGAGGCTCCGGCTCCTTCCCCCGCCCCTGAGGGTTGGTCGGAGCTTCTTAGCCTGCGCAAATGGAGCAAATGCCTGATGTTTCCAGTGACGTGACCGAGAGCGCAGGGCGGGGGGAGTCCCGGTGCCCGTAAAGGGCGAGCGTTATGACTATGGCTGATCTGTTTGAAGTACAAGTTGTCCTAGGGGTGCAAAAAATACTAATTCCCCTGCTTCCCCTCTCCGCCAGCGGCTGCCAGTAGGTGACAGTGACACAGGCAACAAGCGGTTTCACTATAACGAGAAACATCCCCCCCCGCTTTCCCAACAAACAGAAAAGGCGTTTCCCCAGCGGTTTAGCAGCAGCACTTGGAAGCCACCCGAAGTTGTTCCTTGCTGAGCGGTCAGCCAAGAGTCGCCGCGATGGAGATTTATTTTCTATACAAGACACTCAATGGGGCAGCGGCTGCTTTTCCAGCCAAGTGGCTGGCAGCAGGTCTCCTGCCAACCCCAAACGTGGGATTAGCGAGGTCACCAAAACTAGCAGCAGCCGCGTACGGGCTGGGTCGCTGCCTGCAGCAGAGCCCTCAGCAGAAGCAGCAGCGTCGGCATGCCGAAGTCACCCCCCCCCCCCCCCGGGGCCAAGGTTGCCGCTGAGCTGAGGATTCAGTAGGCGCTGCACCGGCAGTTTGTTTGTCTCCATAGGGAATCACCACCAGATAGGACGCTTCTCGTAATACAGACATTGCTCGGGCAGCGAAGTGAAAGGAGGAGAGCCCGAGCCTGGAAACATGCACTACCCCCGCGTAGTGCCGTGCTTGCTGCTGCGCGCAGTGCCGCGGAAACCCCCGAGGGTAACCAGAGCTATAGACCTTAGGCAGGGGAGAGTCTCCAGGGAACGTCCGCAGGATCGGGCCCGTGGGGTGCAGCTCTTGTGAGCAACAAGAGCCAGGTCTATACGTTGCTTACTGCAGAGCCGCCCCCGCCTTTCGGTCCTCCCCAAACTCCGCCGCTTTACCAGGGCTCCAGAAAGCCTCGAACTCTGGGGGGGAGGCGATGCGTGGGGGTGGGTAGCTGCGCCCGCCTGGCGCCTCGAACAGCTCAGCTCAGTTCCGTTCCGTTCCTCCCTGCTTGTCCAAGGGGACTTCTCTCCTCCGGCTTGGGGCTATGGCTTCAACTCCCGGCTGCTTGGCGGAGAGCAGCATGCAAACGCAGAGGCTGCCGATTTCCTTTTTTAAAAGTAAATGTTTTAAAACTGGATTCATTCTTTAATCCAGTTACAGAGAAAGGAGGGGCAAAGGCAAATTGTTTCCGACGCTTAAATCTTTTTTGTGAAGACCTTAAACAGTTGCAGGAGACCCAGCTGGGCTTTGTTAAAATGCCATTCGAGTTCTTGTGAGATATTGATTTTCACTAAACACATTACGTTTTCATCCCCTCCAATTAATAAAGCGGAGGGAAAACCCAGAAGTAATGAAAGCAAACAGGGTTTTAAATTAAACCACAAAAGTAGACCTGCTAAATTTCACTCAGTTGAGGGGGTGAGAGATCCCTTCATTTGAGATTAATTTTAAAACATCATTTAAAGGCTTTCCCTCGGGGGAGGAAGGATTTTGCTGTGGCTTTCACTGAAGCACTTAAAATCTCATAACTTGATGAAATCTTTCTTCTCTGGAGCCTAGCACAAGCAGAAACAGTGGAGATGTTTTCCTTATAGGTCATGAGCACAGTAAATTTCAAATGAAGCTGAGGGTCTTAAGCACCTCTTAAAATCGGACCCCTTGTGTGTGTGTGTATGTATAGAAGACAGAAATGTCTGTATTATTTTACATATACTACAATGACTTAGAATGACTCTCTCCTTCTCCGAATATATATATATATAAAACCTAAAACTTGCCACTTAAATATATAGTTGAAATATAGGTGATTAGATAGATAGATAGATAGCAAATTTTAGATGACAAATCTGAGGAATTGTCCCAGATTGCAGTGTTGTTAGAGGAGATTTTGGAACAAACTGATAAAATAAACAGTAATACTTCACCAGGATCAGATAGTATTCACCCAGGAGTTTTGAAGGAACTCAAATATGAAATTGCAGAACTACTAACTGTGGTATGTAATTTATCTTAAATCAGCCTCTGTACCAGATGACTGGTGGATAACTATAATGTGACACCAACTTTTTTAAAAAGGTGTCCTGGTAATAAGGCCAATAAGCCAGTACTAGGTAAACTGGTTGAAACTATTGTAAAGAACAGAATTATCAGACACCTAGGTGAACATGATTTATTGGAGAAGAGTCACATGGCTTTTCTAAAGAGAAATCATGCCTAACCAATCTTAGAATTCTTTGAAAGTGTCAACAAACAGGTGGACAAGTATGATCCAGTGGACTTTCAGAAAGACTTTGACAAGATCGCTCACCAAAAGTTCTTAAGCAAATTAGGCAGTCGTGGGAGAAAAAGGAAGGTCCTCTTACTGGTCAATAACTGGTTAAAAGATAGGAAACAAAGGGAAGGAATAAAAAATGGTCAGTTTTCACAGTAAAGGGAGGTAAATAGTGAGGTCCCCCAAAAATATGTACTGGTACCTGTGCTTTTCAACATATTCATAAATGATCTGGGAAAGGGAATAAACAGTGAAGTGGAAAAGTTTGCAGGCCATACAAAATTACTCAAGATAGGGTAATTAAGCCCAAAGCTGACTGCAAAGAGGTATAAAGAGATCTCACAAAAACTGAGTGCCTGGGCAAGCAAATGGCAGATGAAATTCAGTGTTGATAAATGCAAAGTAATGCACACTGGAAAGCATAATCCCAACTATGCATACAAAATGGAGAGGTCTAAATTAGCTGTTAACACTCAAGAAAGAGATCTTGGAGTCATCATGGATAAATTCCCTGAAAACATCTGCTCAATGTGCAGCAGCAGTCAAAAAAACTAACAGAGAATTAGGTAGCATTAGGAAAGGGATAAATAATAAGACAGCAAATATCATAATGACATTATATAAATCCATGGTATGACCACACCTTGAATACTGCATGCAATTCTGGTTTCCCAATCTCAAACAAGATATATAAGAAAAGGGAAAAAAGTAAAGGGAAGGGCAACAAAAATAATTAGGGGTACGGAACAGCTCTATGTGAGGAGAGATTAAAAAGACTGGGACAGTTAATCTTAGAAAAGAGACAACTGAGTGAGATATGACAGAGGTCTATAAAATCATGAATGGTGTGGAGAAAGTTAATAGGGAAGAGTTATTTATCTCTTCATATAACACAAGTATCGGGGTCACCCAATGAAATTAATAGGCAGCAGGTTTAAGACAAACATAAAGTATTTTTTTCACACAAGACACAGTCAACCTGTGGAAATCTTGCCAGGGGATATTGTGAAGGCCAAAAGTATAAAGGTTCAAAATAGAATTAAATAGGCTCATGAAGGATAGATCCATCAATGGCTCTTAGCTAAGATGGTCAGAGACACAACCCCATGCTCTGGGTGTCCCTCAACCTCTGACTGCTAGAAGCTGGAACCAGGGGATCGGGGATAGATCACTGGGTTAATTTCCCTGTTCTGTTCATTTCCTCTGAAGCATCTGGGACTGGCCACTGTAGTCTATCGGGCTAGATGGGGACCATTGATCTGACTCACTATGACCATTCTTATGTTAATTAATGTGCGTGTTCCACAAAACACACAAAGGCAAACAGGTAATGGGGAGACAGCTTTTCTTCTAGGGAGAAAAAAGGCAATGAAATAAATAAAAGCACGATATAACGATGCGATAAAATACATGATATGGTGTATATGTCATTATAGTAGAAAGACATGCCATACATTTTATGTTGGATATGTAATGTGTCCGCTAGGACAGCCGGATCCTGCACTTACGCACTTGTTTAACTTTATGCACAGCGCAGTGTATAGACCGTCTATAGCTCGTAACAGACTAAGCAGCCAGCAGGTTCATTGCACTTTCCCCACTATGTACATGCGCTGCTAACAGCCCCCAACGGATCTGCGTAGCAGGTTCGAGCACCCAAACACCCGCACGCTCTGTGTCCATGGCCGGGGCTGCCCCCGCCCGCGTGCGCGACGTGTCCCGGGGGGAGCAGCTCCGCGCGCGCTCGGCTGCGGGGTCAGCCACCTGATGTCACAATCCGGCGGAGGCGGCTCCGCCCCGCGCCGGCGCCCGGCTTCCGTTTGGTTACCTAGGAGAAGATACACATTGCAGCGCGGCGCGGCGCGGGCCAGGCTGAGCGCGAGGCAGTAGCTGCCTGGTCCGGCGCGGCCCTGCTCGGCCCGGGAGTCAGCGTGAGGGGATTCGCGCGCCGCGCTGGTAGCCCAAGTAGAGAGCGCCAGGTGCCCCCTCAACCCCTCCCATTGACTCGCGAGCTTCTCCACCACCCGGAGCCATGAGCCAGAGGCAGGTCTTACAAGGTATTTACTTATCGGAGTTGCCACCATGGGGGCCAGGCGCAGCGAGCCCCTGGCTCCAGCCGTGTGCGGGGCGGGAGGGACTGGCCCGGCTCGGGATCTCTTCTCATGCTAACTCTGTCCCCCTCTCCCACCTGCAGTTTTCGAGCAGTATCAAAAAGCCCGAACTCAGTTCGTTCAAACGGTTGCTGAACTTGCTACTAGGCCACAGAATATCGAGACCCTCCAGAATGCAGGTAAAGCGCTTCCCTTCTTCCGCCGATCGGGGCCACAGCCCTCTTGTGCAGGCACCAGACCACAACACATGGCCAGGGTGACTTTTACTAGTCTGTACTTAAAGTATTTGCACCTTAAGGCCAGTCTGCATTTGCTTATCGAACTGACATGTCCACAGCAAAAGAGATGTAGTTGCACGATTCGTTTCATAGTCGCTATGCCAGGAAAAGAGAGGAAAGGAGGATCATACCCTCCCACCCAGGAACGAGTCTGTAGTTAATCTTTTTTACTTCCCTCCCTCCCCCACTGCAGTTTTATGAAGGAGAAAAATAACGCAGGTGTTGCATTTAAAGAACAAATGCTAGGGTTTACAGTCTGCTACTATCTAATTTGTGTGTTTAAACTATTGATGGTAGAAGGACAGCATTTTACTTTGCCATTATAATGGTGTCTCACAATGTTGGAGTAGAAATATTGATCTCATTGATAGAGGTGAAGAGAAAAACTTTACAGCTTTACAGAAAGACTTTAAAATATAAATGGTTCCTGTTAAGTTCACAAAAGCTACAAGTATTTTAGGCACAGTGTGCTGAATGAGAAAATAAAATATCTGCAAATTTTTAATATTCAGCATTTATCTGCGGAATTCTTCTAGAGACCGCTCAAGACTTTTTGTTTTGTTTTTGTTTTACCTGTTGCTTAGGCTTCCAACTAGTCAATATGTAGATACTGTATAGTTCTCATTGCAATCATATTTGGGCACCCTGTCTGTTGTATCTTCCTGGGTGAAATTCGGAAGTTTAACAATACCCTCGGATTGCACACACATATTGTCTTGCTCGACTGCAATTTTATTGCTAATTTTTTTAAGACTATGGATACTTTTGATATGCTCTCCTACAAATTCCAATTTATTTGTGTTTAAAGGAAAATTGGGCAGTATAAATGAACATTTTTTATTTTGTAAATAAAATTGTATTTGGAAGCATGAGGAATCATTAATAAATGGACTTTTAAATGAGGCTAATATTGTAAAGCAAAATCCTACTCAAAAGGTAAGCAGGTATATATTGTGATATTTGTTTATAAATTGTTGAATGCTTGCAGCCATCTGATGTGTTCTGCAACCACCTAGAAATTCAGACTTATTGCTATTATGGAATTTAATAAACCAAAATAAGAATTGTCAAGCATGTGAACTGATGAATAATACAACCCAACTTTACTTATTTTATGGTATTGATGAACTAATTAGAATACTGTAAGCATTTTTTTTTAAATACTTGTTTTCCAAGTCTGTTAAACTGGTAGTTTTCCTGAAATGCTATAGACGCAAAGAAAACATGTACAACTCTATTAATAAATTTTGAACCAAACCATGTCACTATACATAAGTTCTTGTTAAAGAAATGTTGAGCTTGATTGTGCAAATGATCCATGAACGGAACACCCATTAAGTAAGTCTTTTATAGTATTATATGCCTGTGTATACTTCTTGATTTTGTCTTCCACAAAACCAGGGTATACACAACCTGATCTTGCTGTCCTTACTGATGCAATTTGTCCTCATTTGTGAAACAGGACTGTTTGGTTGAATATGAACTACTCATGATTAAGGGATTTGGGATGGGGCCGAATATTTTAACAAATTGCATTTCTTTTGGAAACAGTTCTGCAAACTATTCAAGTCAAGATCAGGCCTTATATTTGCTATTTAAAAAAATGCCTAAAGAAGGTTTTTGTTTTCAGAATGTGAACAGAAAAAACCCAACTAATCAACCAAATCAAACCCATCAACCAAACAAAACACCCCTAACCTCCAAGCACAGTTATACTTTACTTTATTATTTTAAAACATTTGTGGTTGATTAAATTAGTATAAAGCTATTTGGTTAGTTGAAATTCTGATCACTTTACAAACCTGAAGGAAGAAGTGCAATGTCTCTACAACTACCTAACCATTAGAAAAAGAAAATATAAAAATAGACTTTTTTAACTTAAGTAAAATGAAAACAATGATGTGGTTTAGATGAACGATAACTAATTTTAAAAATAGGAAATGTGTTTAATGCACTAACTAGCATTTCACCCCAATGTCCTGAGATCAAATAGTAGACTAGCTCAGGGGTTCTCACAACAAATTTTTTGGTGGCCTCAGAGAGCGGCCACCAGCTCTTGCTGGTGGCTGCTATGACATTTTTTTCTTAAAATACTTAAGTAACTTTACAAAAAACAAATAAATATGCACATATACATGTCCAAATCATTGTAATTTATTTATGTAGGGTTTTTTGCAGACTCAATAATAACAATAATGTACAGTTGTCCCTATTCTTTACTGGACCTAAATAGAATAGAAACACAAATAAGGTGCTTTGCATGTTTTGCTTTTTTTTGGTTGATTTTTTTTTTTAGACTTGTTAGCTAATATGTCTGCTATTGTGAAAAGTGATATTTGTATATTTGTTAATATCACTTTGCACAGCAAACTCATCCAAGCTGCGGGACAAATTAAACCTTGGATGGTGAGGTGGGTAAGGAGGCAGGAGGGCCAGGGGTGATGGGGGACTGGATGGGAGGATGGAGGAGGCAGCGGGATCAGAGCAATGGAGGTGTGCGAGTCTGGGGCTGGAACCTCGGGTCCTGGGGGCTGGAGACAGCGGGTGCCAGTGGTGAAGTGAGGAGGGTGAACCCATGGCCAGAGCCTGAAGCCCTGTGGCTGGGGGATAGAGCCTGCTGCCGCAGGGACGGAGCCTGCTGCCTACCACCCCAGGGCTGAAGCCAAAGCCCAAGCCCCATCGCCCCCAGGAAAGTGGGGAACTCACACTGGTTGCCTGCTCCTACAGTGTTTGTGGCTCCAGAAGGTGGCAGGGTCCAACCCCTGCTGGAGACCCTGGAGTAGAGGCCATTGCTTTGCCCCTCAAGTCACTACTCAGGAGGCTGTGGCTGCAAGAAAAGCCCCTGGTGGCTGCATGCGGCCACACTGGCCTCATTTGAGAAAGTCTGGACTAGCTTACAAGTCAGATAATCAGATAATGGAGATATCCCATCTCCTAGAACTGGAAGGGACCTTGAAAGGTCATCGAGTCCAGCCCCCTGCCTTCACTAGCAGGACAAAGTACTGATTTTGCTGCAGATCCCTAAGTGGCCCCCTCAAGGAATGAACTCACAATGCTGGGTTTAGCGGGCCAATGCTCAAACCACTGAGCTATAGAACAAGGGCTCAATACTGCATCCACTGACATCAGTGGAAGCAGGACTGGGGGATGAGTTTGATAGTTTTATCCTAGTTTCCACTTGTGCGCATCATAAAACCATCAAGCAAACTGGCATGATTCAGCCAGTTGACAGTTTCTGTTCAAAAGAGACCCAGGACTGGGATATCTGAAGTATTCCAGTTTAGGATTCCAGTTCTGTTTTGCTAAAATATGTGTTCTAGGAATTATTTTGGGGAAGTCCTATGGCCTGTGTTATACAGGAGGTCAGACTAGATGATCACAATGGTCTCTTCTGGCCATGGAACCTATGAGGGACCTGATACTGTATTTGTTGTGCAGCCAGAATTCCTACTGAGTTTTGGATGGACAAGGAATGCAGGATCAGGTCCCAGCCTACTTGTGTATTGGAACAACAATGCACAATATTTGCCTGCCAGACATGTTTCAGTTTAGTCCTGTTACTCCTGTTTCAATTTTTAATTTTTAATTTTTCTCTCAAATTTTTAGATAAGAAAAATATTTGCAATGATAGTTTTTGTATAATTTTTTTAACTGCTGACGTTCACAGACATTAAAAATGAAACCTGAATCCCTCCTTGAAAACCAATTCATAATCATGTGATTGTAACAACAGCTGTTAGTTTCGAAATACTTCAGCAGATGTGTCAAATGCACAATTTCTAAAACTGAATGTGGTTAATTGCTTTAAAACAAAAAACAAAACAAAAAATAACCCCAAGAACCATATTTTGAGGCATTTTTGTCTAGCAGACAACTGTCCTGTCTTTTATGGTGGTCCTGCTATATGAAGCTGTTTCTAATGAAACAAGGAGGGGGGTCCTTTATTACATAAGAATGAAACCATTCTATATATACACTTAAAGGTTGTCTCTTTGCTTATCCTTATAAAGAAAGCTCATTATTTATTAAGCAGAGAACTGTTTTAAGAATATGTAGCACTTGATCCTGAAAGATGCTTACTGCCTAAACTTCCATTGACTGTAACAGGAGTTGAGGGTGCTTATCACCTTACAGGAGAGGGCCCCTGTTGTGGATTTAAAGGACTGTCAGGCCTGATCTTGCTCCCAGTGAAATAAATGGCAATTTTGCCATTGAATTAAATTTGAGCAGCATTGGGCCTTTAAATAACTTACTTTACATCAGTCAGTGTAGAAATTCTTAGCAATAAATACATGAAAATTCCTAATGTCATTTCAAAAATGAAATAGAGTTTGAGAGGGCGCTTGCTATTTATTAAACAGTGTCCTTGATCAAAAACATCCAAGCTGGAGATGTTATTTTTAAAATTTTTGAGTACACTTTAAGCATAATATCATAATAGATGCCATTTGAGGAAGCATGTGAACCAATAGTGAGTAACAATATATGCAATATCAGTGGCAACTGTAGTAGATAGATAATAATACTAATAGGGTAATTGAATTTAAAATATAATGGCTCAGATTGCACTCCTAGATCTGTGCACACAGATCTCCACCACCTTTTGCACCAAAACAGGGTTAGCGTCAGTGCTTACTTTCAAGTATCAGAGGGGTAGCTGTGTTAGTCTGAATCTGTAAAAAGCAACAGAGGGTCCTGTGGCACCTTTAAGACTAACAGAAGTATTGGGAGCATAAGCTTTCGTGGGTAAGAACCTCACTTACTTGCATCTGAAGAATTGAGGTTCTTACCCACGAAAGCTTATGCTCCCAATACTTCTGTTAGTCTTAAAAGTGCCGCAGGACCCTCTAGTGCTTACTTTGTAATGAAAGAGGTGTCGGGACTCAAGCAATTCGTTTACTTTCATTACTGACACACCAAACCTAGGAGGTGCCAGGGCCCAGTTAAACACTGTTCAACTCTCTTAGCAGCACCATTTTCCCCTTTCAGACTCTGTGGAGGCCTTTCGGCATGGTCTGGGCTCTGTGCTAGTGGAGACTGGGGATCTGTCTATGCTGCAACTTGGAGTGAACCTCTCAGCCTGGGTAGACAGACTCATGATAGCAGGGCTCAACCTAGTGCGTTAAAAATAGCAGTGCGGATGTTGTGGCTCTGGTGGAGACTTGGGCTAGTCACCCAAGCTCAGATGTATGGGGTCAAGTGGGCTTGAAAGCCCAAGCGGCATCATCCACACTGCTATTTTTAGCACACTACTGTCTATCCGCAGTGGGAAGTTTGCTGTCAGCTGCAGCCTACACATACCCAGGGAGGGCTAAAGGGAAGATACACATCTTCCCACCCCAAATACACACACACCTCCTGGACTTTGTGTCGAATCCTCAGTAAAGATAATATAGCCCCAGGCTGCATTATACTGTCTGCAGAGCCCCTGCCCCCAATCCTGTAGCTACAATTGACCTGGGAGCTAGGGGTCATTGCAGATAATGCTTCATGCAGGTGCCTCTGGCTTTCCTCTGATACCCACATTTGGTGCAAAGTGTGCAAGTTTGGAGCCTACCCTATGGCTTCTTCCATGGGGGAGCAATTCCCCTCATGGGACAGTGAGAGATCATTACGATTTCCTCCCCTAGAGCTCTTTCCTGTATGTGTGCTTTCTTGCTGGCCATTGTTCCTGCCTTGGATGTTTTTGTGAATGAGTCTACTCACATGAGTAAGTGCTACTCATTACTCAAAGATGAGTAAATGTTGCAGAATTGGGCCTCTTAATTCATAATTAATGCACATGTCTGGAAAGGAAAAAAAAATCCTCCCCCAGAAAACCTGCGTCAACTGGTAAATGTGTAACTGAGACACTGAAAAACAATTCACTTATCAAATTTCATTCTAGTGGGCTGGGATTTATGGAAGAAAGCTGTTTTGATGTTAGTAGTTTTACACATTTCTTTTAAAAATAAATCTGTTCCGTTGGCAGGCACAGCCCATGAATGTTGGTATCAGAATTAATTATTAAAAGAAAAACAATTATTTCAAATATTAGAAATTGCATATTTTCAACAATAATTAAAGATGGACTTGAATCAACACCTCCTCCCTGTGTGATCAAATCTTCCACTTGCCTTGAACTTTGGGATAGTTTGGAATCAAGTCTGAACTTTTGGGATAGGCCCATTTCTACTAGTGAAAATCTTATTCACTGTGAGCCTAATTCTGCCATCCTCATTCATCCTTAGAAGTAGAATATTCTGCAAGTAGTGCCACTGGAATGAATGGGATTACTTGCTGGGCAATTTGCTATTTAATAAGAATAAGTACAGTGGAATCAGGTTCTGTGAGTTTAGCAGTTTCTTAGTTTCTGGAAACCAGTTCTGTACTCTCATCTTCAGCTTGAGTGAGAATTTAAGCTATAATACATTTTCTTTCAGTGGAGTTTGCACTGATGAGGATTGTTGCTTTTAATTATGAAGTTAGACATCCAGTTGGAATTAAGAATCAGTTTTATTTCTCTGATTGAAATGGCCTCAAAGCCAACAGTCTAAGGAACAGCTCTTGCCATCCTTTCCCATGGCTGGATCATGCCCTTCTGAATGGGGTGGCAAGGAGTTGGGTAGAAAACTGAGGATGGAATTTGAGAGGCAGTGTAGTCCAGTAGATAGAGAACTGGATAAGGAATTGGGAGACCTGCTGGGTGACCTGTGCAAGTCACTTTACCTCTCTGTGCCTCTGTCATATCTATTCAGACAGACTGCAAGCTCTTCAGGACAGGGGCTGTCTCTTATCTGTTTGTACAGTGCCAAGTGTGATGGGAGGAGGGGGCGGAAGAGCTTGATGTCAGTTGAGGCTTCTAGGCACTATTGTAGTACAAATATGAAACATTTCTAGCTCTCTATTGGTAGGGTGGTTTTTCTAGAGAGGGCTGAGTGCATGGCCATAAAAAGGTAGTGAGGACATAGAGTGCATAGAAAGGAGGATGGCCTTGTTGTTAAGATAGTGGACTGGAACTCAGGAGATCTTGACTCTATCTCAGGTCTGCTATGAGCTTCCTATGTGGCTTTGAGTAAACCATTCAAGCTTCCTGTGTACTTTAGTTCATGTAAAATAGGAATAATAATACTACTTCTACCTCAAAACAGTGTTGTAAGGGTAGATCCATGTCTGTCTGTGAGGCTCTCAGGTACAAGGATGATAAGCATAATGACAACGCTTATTAATAATAGTTAAGCTTCCGAGAGACCAAAACCATGATCCTATGGAATGATGTAGCAAATGGGTGCTAGTGAAAATGGAGATTCCTGAAAGCTGAGACAAGTAGGATATTGGAATGGACTAAGTGGAGCTGCTAAAGAATAGGACATGGAGTGGGGTCTACTGAAATTTTGTGCCAGAAATTTTAATCTGACATTGTACATTCTGTTTAGGAGATGGGATAATGTAATGCAGAATACTCACTGCTGGCTCCAGCTGTACCCTGAGGTCCACAGCCTTTCAAAACCTGCGGTCCCAAATTTGCAGAGGTGCTTCTGCATGCTTTTACTTTGAGGAGATGGTGCTCAGGTTCGTCTTGCTCCACATGTGCATGGACTAGCCTGTATTTCCACAGTTTCCTCTTCTTCTAGGACACATTTGGATGGATGATTTAGTACGTAGGGCCAGATTTTTAAAGGTATTTAGGTGGCAAAAGATACAGATAGGAACTTTTGAAAATCCTACCAGGCACCTACTACATTGGTAGGTGCCTAAATGTCTTTAAAAGTCTGACCCTTATTAAGGCAAAACTCTGACTCAACTGGGAGCATTGTCTGAGTAGGGCCTACAGGATCAGGCTCTGACTAAGGACTTCAGGGTTTTGCCCCACATTTAACAAAATGTAAAAGAATCTACTCTTCTTTATTCCATAAACTTGCAAAGCACTTCGCAAACATCCAGTTGATGCCACTGGACTTGCACTAATAAGGGCTTGAGGATCAGATGCATAGAATAAGACATGTAACCTGCTCTAGGGAATCTACATTCTAAGAGCTGGATCCTGCAATTGATTCTGCATGGACAGACTCCTGTGCTCATATGGATCCAGTTGTAGGATCTGGATGTATGAGCCCGATCCTATGAGGTGCTGAATTTCCTCAACTCCAATTGACCAACTTCAGTGGAAGTCAGAAGGTAAAGAATGCTGTTGAGGTGACTAGGAGTTTGTGAGAGGAGACGTGAGTGGGGAAGGGGAATAACTGATATGGTAAAAGCTGGGCGAGAAGCATGTGAAGGGGAGAATGGAGATCAAAGCCAAGAGGTAATCACTGGAGTCATGGTCGGAAAATAAAGCAGGGAAGTTGCTTTCTTGGGGTTTTGTGATTTGGAGCTATCCATTGAAGGAAAGAAGGAAGTGTGTTAATGGAAGTACCAGAGATATCATGAGGGGGAAAGAGGAATCATCACCAGGGCTCAGAAAGTAGGCTTTGAAAGGGATTTGTTGCTCCTAGATCCTCTGTCTCTTTTGTGTCCGGCCTCTGTGGATGAAGCCCACAGGTAGTGTAGGGTGGTAGAGATCCTATTGGCAGCTGCTGGTTGGCTTCTGAAGTGGCCAGTAAAAGGGAGCAACTCCTTTTGGCTTCCTTGACTTTGTTGCTCCATGCCTATGTGAAGGAAGCCTGTACGGGATTTGGGTGGGAGATCCTGCTCTGGAGGTTGCTGATTAGCCACAAGAAGGGCATTTTAGGAGATCCAATTCTCCTGGATCCCTTCTGCCTCCAGCCCATATGGAAGAGGCCTATGAAATAGCTGGGAAGGTCTTAAAAGGAAGTGGCTTGCTACTCCTGGCTGCTTCTGGATCCTCTGCTGACAAAATTAGTATTTGTCATGTTCTCCACCATCTGTTAATTACATTGAAAATTGCCCAGTTATCCAAAACATCAGTTATTGAAACATATTCAGTATCCCCATTAATATCTGGAGAATCCTAGCTATACTCAAGCAGAGGATTGGTGGTGGTAGGAATGCTCTCTCAGAGAAATGAATGGGGCTGAGGATTTCTATTTAAGGGGTTCTCTGAGAGGGAATGTCTTGAGACAAGTGGGTGAAGGCTCCCTTTCTCATTAAGCTTCAGGGAAACGTCTTCCAACCTCCTCTAGTTAAGTCTTGCTGCTACACTGTTTCTAGGGGGCAGGATTTGAGATAATCTAGGATACTATTCTATTTCCACTTTCTCCAGACTCCCTAAGGTTTCCCCTGTTAATTGGTCTTGGGTCTGGATTTGGGAATCAAGATTTCTGAAAACTCAAGGTTACATGACAATTGCTTGAATATTATCATTATTAACTTACTGAATGTCCTCCACATATGCTGGGCACTGTACAAAACATAGAGTACAATAGAGGGACAGCACAATTCAGATACAAAATACACTGGTGGGTCACAAAGTGGTGTGGAGGGTTTTTTAAAGTTTTTGTGGAAGAAATCTGTTTTTAAGGAGGGCTTTGAATGAAAATAAAGTGATTATCAGGTGCAGACTGAGAGAGTTCGAAGCATAATGGGTGACATAGAAGAATCTTCTCTTTGTGTCCAGTTACACTATTTTTTTCTTTTTGAGTTTCAGGTGTTCTCCCCCAAGCAGTAGAAAGAACCAAACAAAGACTGCTGTCTGTGGCAGATTACTCTTTGTTTGGCTACAGAGTCTTGGAAAGAAAAACCTGGAACCTGTAGCTACCCTGAAGGTTTTTCCCTGATAAAGTTAGGCAGCAGCCAACACTTGTCTGCTGAAGTGGGGCAAATCAGGCTTTTGCACAACACCACTACTTGAAATGTGAGAGTTAAAGGTGATTCAGCTTATAAAGGCTGTAAGGTTTCTTTGAAACAAAAATGATGAATTAGAAACTGTGGATAGAAAGGGGAATCATTCCCTGTCCAAGGTCAGTCACTGGGAGGTTATGTAAAGGAGAATATTTGTATACTGTTCTTTTTTACTCCATCTCTGAATAGCTAATAGGATCTCTTCACAGACAAATCTAGTCTGTTGGTATAAGTAGCATACTTTGTTGTTATTCTTTACTTTCTACATTGCTGCATGCAAACAAAAGTTAGGGAATTTGTGAGTAAAATTTTCCTGACTCTGTAACAAGAGACTCCTCTACAGAAGACCAAAAAGCAACCCCCCATCAAAGCTCTATAGTAGGGCACTGCTACTCCCAGTTCTCAGTCTGCTCCTTCTGTTTCTCCATAGGAATTAGTTCAGCTATCCCCTAAATGGGTGGTAGTGGTGAAACAAAGAGCTCCCTATGCTTATTTGGCTGTGTGCCGAAACATTATGCCCCCCTCTATCCAGTACATTTTTCTTGTTCAGTTCCACATACTTGGGTGTAGTGATGGCAGACCCCTATAAGATGGCTTCCTTTCCATCTCTGGTCATCTGTATTTGTGGGGCAAGGAGGTAATATTCTTCAGGCTACTTCCT